>NW_022170596.1:27914963-28005152 GCF_008802855.1 Photinus pyralis | reverse complement strand
AAATTTCTTTAAAATCCTGAAAATCTCTAAGAGGTTCCATGAGTCTTTAAGGTTTCTTAGAATTTT
This sequence comes from Photinus pyralis, assembly GCF_008802855.1. Classification (NCBI taxonomy): domain Eukaryota; kingdom Metazoa; phylum Arthropoda; class Insecta; order Coleoptera; family Lampyridae; genus Photinus; species Photinus pyralis. The sequence goes on along the minus strand of NW_022170596.1, from coordinate 28,005,086 downwards.
CAGGACACTTCAAGAGTCTTCTAGAATCTTTGAGAGTCTTTAAAGCCTTTAAATATCCAATACGTTTTAATAACGTTTAAGAAACGCGCATTCAACTTTTAAGGTATTTAAGGACCTTTACAGAAAGTCCCAAAGAAGTGTATTTAATATTCTAATTTTGACAAGCTTTTAAGGCCCTTTACATACAAACTTTCTTTGCAGATTTGTGCATCTTTAAAAACGTTTAAGTCTTAAAGGGTTTTAAAAAAGTTCCATGAGTTTTTGTAATGTTTGCGAGAGTCCCCAATATACTTCAAGGGTCTTCCGAATCTTGAAAAGTTTTTAACGCCCTTTACAAACTTTCTTTACGGTTCTTTTAAGTGCATTTAACGGTCTTTTAAATAAGAGATTTTAAGAGTCATTAACAGTTTCCATGGCCTTCGAGAATCTCCCAAACATCTATACAAGGTGCGAAAATTCTATCTGGAACACTGAATACGCGGCCTTTAGACTGACGTCATGAAACAAAATTTACTTTATGTACAGGGTGGCCAAATAAGAATGCGGTTGTGAACCTGTTTCTGAAATGGCCGCTAGGGGGCGTAACTACAATCTGGAATCTAAAGAAGTGATGTTTCTGTGAATTCCGCTATATTAACCCATCAAAAAATGCCCGGCCTTTGAAGTCGACAATAATCTGAATCTTTTTTGTTTGACAATTATTGCTGTACCTCTAAAAATGAGGTGGTAGGGGGATATTCAAAGGTTTCCGTAAAGAACACCCTGTAGCTTTTCGTTTAAATGTATAAAAAAATAATTGATAGACAGAAAGTTTTTAAATAATAATTTGTATCGACTTATAAAATTAAACCACAATTTTTACAGGTGCCCCTTTTTTACTATCGTGAAAGACGAAAGAACGTTGTAAGTAGAAGACCTATGTATGTTCTGGATCAGGAAGTGACGTCACACCAATCAGAGACGAGCTCGTGACGTCACAGCCAATCAGATACGAGCACGCCCCTCCCCTTGACTAATGGGATATGGTAGGCTAGGCCTTTAGAGTCCGACCCTTGTGGCGTCACAGCGAATGAGCGGTGTGGTCCGCCATCTTGGATCGAGAGCCATTTTCTTAGTCTCTAATTCCGCCATTTTGTTTAGCGCCAGCTGACAATACCGGAAGCCAATTTCCTGTCTCTTATAAATTGAATTATTGGTTTTTATTATTTATCATTTTAGTGTTAATTACGGTTTGTAGTATTCGATTTGCAATGTCCTGCGCTATTCACTACCCCTCTTGTCTTTTGTGTTTTTATCTGTTACAGAAAAGCGCCCTTCTGAATTCAGACGGCCGTTTCGACCAGAGTTCAAAAGTAATATTTTTATTTCCAACGTTTGACCACATTGGCTTTCGATAGAGTCAAGTTGTATTTAATATTTGTATTTAAATTGTTGTAGAAGCCTAGAAGCCGAAAATTTATGCAAGAGAGAGGCTCGCAAAGCTAGTTTTTACATAGTACCCCGTACGCAGACGGTCAATAAATGAAACCAACAGTCTTAAAGTTAGTTACACTCCACAAAAAGCATACCGTCGTTAACTACTCTCGCACAGGTGTACTAACTAAAAAAACTTTGCATCCAGCTTTTAACACTTTACCCCATTTCCACTGTTCCCTTCCACCCTTTTCGAAAATTAATAACAAAACCCAATGGCACCGAAAACGTATGAAAAGCGACGGCCGAAATTCTCACAGATTGCGCGAAAAATATTTGCCTTCTTCCAATCAAAATGTATTTATGGCTACAGGGTGAGCATTTGAGCAATTACTTTTTGAACAGGCGTCCGCATTACGTCTCGAGAGAACCAACGCTTTCTATGTCACAGGCATCTTGACTTGAGCTGTCGTTGAGAGAGCATCGTGTCGTTTAATTTAAGTGTACAACATTTTGATTTTTTATAATTTTCAATCTTTGTTTTGAAATTGGCATGATTTAGCCTTTAGATCGCGTGAATGAAAAATTACGTTAACTTCTATTGTTTAAAACCGTTTTCATTTTAGGTGTAAATGTTTGCTCAGATTATGGTTATGTTTTGATTACATGGTCTGGACTCGAATTTATATTTTTGGTCATTCGTTTAAATGTGGGGAATAATTTGAGTTGTAAACTAACACTTTTCGCTCTGAAGAGACAGCCACAAGGATGGGAATTACCGTTACCAAATTATTTAGGACATCTAAGGTTGTGAATTTCCGCACGAGGGGCCAAGTTACCATCCCAGGGGGTGGGACCCTGCTAACAACACCCCTTCGGATTTCCGTTGTCATGTTGATTTTATTTTCGTGTTACAAAAGTGTGAAGTTGGCGTAAAACCTGGGGGTTAAGGTGAAACTATCCACTGTTCACATCTCGACAGGAAGTGTTGGAGAAGGAACTTTAACATAATTAATTTCGTGGGCGAATGACAGAGAAAGCTTGTCTTTTTCGTCCGCCATCTAATTGCGAAAGAACTTAATTTCCCTCCCCGATCGGGCCCTTTCCATCCCCATTCTACATATGGTCGTAAAATGTTTTTATTTACAATAAAAGGTGTAAGCGGCAATCTCTGAAAAGTTTGATAGGAGTTGGTACCTTGTACTTTGTACGAAAATTTCCGATATCATAAACTTCCAAAGCTTTAAAGCGAATAAAATTTTATGATCTCGAAGGCTGCAAAACTTTTAAGGGCGTAATAATACAAAAAAAGTGCACGTAATCAAAAATTCCTCACAGATGGAAATTTCCCGTAACGACGTCTACAAATTTTCTTCTTATCGAATACGCTTAAACTGCTCAAGTAGCAATAAGAGATTCGCTTTTACAAACAATTAAAAGAGGGCGCTTCAGATTGCGATCATTGTTAAATTTACAATCTGTATCAAACTTCATCGTGGAAATAAACCCAAATTGGATTTTGATTTTATCTGACATAAAGTAAACTGATACCGATCATGGAAAAGCTTATTTGAAGTTCTCCAAAATAGTTAGGGGGTAAAAAATGAGTTGAAGGCTTAGATGACAGTATTTCTACCGATTTGTTGTTGAAATTGACGCAATGCATGAATTAAAAAAAACAAGAAGGGGGGTACTGTAACGGAATTAAAGTTTTCACTTGACCGAAAGCTGAAATTAATCGATTAAAAACTTACAGCATAATGATTTATCTTTCAACCCCTAACCAAACTTCCGTGAGGTTCGTTAGCCGTACGAACGACTTCCAGATTAATAAAAGAGCGGCGAGACAGTAGGTACCTATACATTTACATTAGCAGCGAATAATTCCCGTTCGTCCTCGGGCTAGTTGACTTATCCGTAATAAGTACGATAGTTAAACATAATAAAGTTTCCAATTATAAGCCGGATGTAATAGAAAAAGTCGAAGTTTTAATTAAAACTGTGTGTACTTTTCGAGCACGTTAAATTGGCAATTTAGTAAACGCTCATTAAATTTGGTAACTATTCCATTAGTTTCTTATCGGTTAATGAGAAAAAGGGTGTCCCACAATCCCATTCTTTGCGCAATTAAAGAAGATCTTAGCCCGGGGAGCGGAGGCGCCATTTTCACGATCTTCTAATAACTTTATGTAAAATCCGCAATATAAATTTAGTCCTAATTTTGGAGTTTCAATATTCCAGTCAGCTGTCTTAGTATCGGCACGTAGTACGTGCAAGTTCTGCTATTTAGGGGATAAACTCAGTTTACGGTTGGGTACCAACGTGCGAACAAAGACCGGGGTTGGAACATTTTCTCGTACACGTTCCCACTATCGAAGTAAATTTTAACGTGATTTCCTGATTTTTGTGTCTACGTCTTGTTCTCTCAACTTCCAATCTCTGTATAGAACCTTTATCGTACACTCAACTCGCACATTATAAAAATCTCCCTTGCCTTCTCGCGTTAACCGAAACGTAATCCTATATGCATTCAAATATTTTGTGTTCAGACGCTTTTCTGGTAACCGGAGAAACTCCACCCTTAAAAAGAAGCGTTTGTGTTGAGAATGTCGTTCAAGTTGCGTGAAACAAAACCCTTCCCTCTCCATATTTCGTTTCAGATATTTTATCACGCAACTTCTTAAATTGATTCTTGTTCTTCACGGACAAAACTCGATTTAAATGCATAACGAACATGTCACAGCAGCACAAAATAGGAAATCTAATGGCCACCACCAACAAGGGGTACCTCTTAGAAATAGGTAAAGTTTTGGGATTTGTGGTGAAGTTTAAATTAGAAAATTTCATTAGCCAGGGAAGGTTGCGTCGTGTTCGAATCTAATTTTGTATTCCCATAAGAAATTCATAATCAATTCGAAGAGCCATGAAAGATTAGTGATGTGACGCAATCTTTACGGGAAATATTACGTGTTTGTTCGAGAACAGTGTGAAACGCTACCGTTTGATATTAGCAATTTGGATTCCACTAATTTAAATTCTTTTCACTCGCAATTACGCATTACTCTTAATTGTGAATCATTTTTTTTGACTTCTTACCCTTTTTTTCATTATTTCCATCCTTAGTCCTGCTTTCTACATCGATATCCCTGAGTGGAAACCTCAGAATTTTGGATTTGCGCTAATTCATTTGGAAACGTCCACCGCCATCTTAACAAGTCAAGAACACTATAGATGAGTTTCTACATCACCGATTTCAAAAATTTTACTTCAATTCTATCAACTATTACCCAAGAACCCCGAATATTCACCCCGACCCACTTCTACTTGGCCTGAGCCTACCGTGTGCTTATCTCAAGGTAATTTTCTTACGTTTGCCAAAAGTGAAGGTAGCAACAGCTAATCTGAAGGATACAATGCAATCAAACTAACAGAAATGAATATCGTAGTAATAAAAGGGATCGTCAACATTGGTTGTCAGACGGTATATTCTTCATAGCGAAGCAAGTAGCCTCCAAACCTCCAAAAGTGTCGTAATATACCTGCGGTTACAGAAACTATCTTGCAATCGTCAGGCATAAACTTCGATGTAAATGGGTCGCCAGGTTAAATGTGATCAATTCTTTAGGATCTGCCGGTAAGGTAGAAACTCATCTATATCGTCGTTCGTTACCCTTGGTAAAAGCATCCACGTACTGCGTGTGTAATAACCAGGTAACCACGTAAAAAAAACCCAAAAGAAAGCTAAAACACTAAACCTTTTGCAGGTTGACGCGAAGTCAAGAAATTAATAGCGTTCCCAACTCTACGGCAGTAACTTTACTGAAGAAGAAGAGAACAACAACTGCGCGCCAGCAGAGAAAAAAGAGGGGATAGAATCAAGTGTGGAAAGGTACAAAGCGTGCACTCTAGCCACAAGACAAAGAAGTATCGTATACGAAACCTATAACACTAGAAGAGCCTCTAAGGGCAAAAAAATGAACTAAGTTCTTAAAGATTTTGTAGAACAAAAATTTAACCAATTAGCCCTTTCGCTAGTTATCATGTTTAGACAGACGGACGGACAGAAAAGTCCAAAAACGAGCTGGGCCGCTAATTAATAAACGCGTATATCTTTATAAGTTTCCAAAGAATTCTAAAAACTTCTTGAGACTCAAATTTTCAAAACATGTTAAAAGCCCTTAATGGATCCTAAAACATGTTTAAATCCATCACTCTGTAGAAAATGCTAGAAAACTCTTGAATGTTTTCACAGGCTCTCTACCTCATTAGGTACGATTGCTTCCTCTGTTTGTTTACCCCTGCACAGTATTTGAGGCTTTAAGCGCCTTTAAGAACATCTAACAATTTTTTGAAGATTTCTCTACAGCTTTCTAGAGTTTTTAATAGTATTCAAGTCTTTCAAGATCATCCAAGTGTCTCCCGGAAGTTTTCAAGATGGATTTAGTTTTTAAAAGGTTTCAACAAACCTAAAGAGTTTTCAAGGTTTTCAAGAGTCATCAAATACGGGGCCTTCTTTATTAATGCTTAAGAGATTTATTGGATTTTAAGAACTTTAAGAATCGCAAATAGCCTCCAAGAGCTTTCAAAATCCAGAAACCTTTATAGTTCTTAAGATTCTCTATATTTTCTTCAAGAACCGATATTTTAGCAGCCTTTGCGAGTCTTTAAACCTTTAAAAATTTTTTTCGAACCTTTAATAGACGGTTTTTACGAGCCTTAATATTTAAAGTGTTTGAAGGCCAAACTTTGAAGAGGCTTTTATAAGTTCTTAAAAATCTCCAAGAGCTTTTACTAATTTTCAAGAGTCAGCTTCAGTCTAAAGAACCTGAGTTAGAAAATAGCCTTTTTATATGCTTTTAGTGTTTAAGAGTTGTTAACAGCCTTTATAAGTTTAGCCTTTATGACATTTCGTGAGTCTCTAAGAGTTCCCAGTAATTGATTCATAGAGTTTAAACTCTTGGAATCTCTCGCTTTCTTAGAGATACTTTTTTCTTTACGAGTTTCTTCGAAAGTAATCTTAAAGTATCTTTAAAAATCTTCATAACCATTAAGGGTTTTTTAAAGAGTTATGAGACCGAAACTTTAAAAGTATTCCTCAAAGATCTGTTAGTAGGCGATTGTGGTGACTTTTATGAGCACTTTGAAGCTTTTCCCTGCAGATTTATATAATCTAATTTAATGTCCGAATCGTGAAAATCCTTTAATTGAATCTTAAAGAAGTGGCTAACAATTTCCAAGACCTTTCAAAGGTCTCCAAAAACTCCTCAAGGATATTACTAGATATCTAGGAGATTTGAGAGTGTTTAAACATCGTTAATAGCTTTAGAGTCCGATCCCTGTGGCGTCACAGCGAATGAGCGGTGTGGTCGCCATCTGGGATCGAGAGCCATTTTATCAGTCTCTAATTCCGCCATTTTGTTGAGCGCCAGCTGACAATACCGGAAGCCAATTTCCTGTCTCTTATAAATTGAATTATTGGTTTTTATTGAATGTTAATTACGGTTTGTAGTATTCGATATTGCTATTGCAATGTCCTGCGCTATTCACTACCCCTCTTTTTTTTAAGGTAAATAATTAAGGACCTTTAAAGGTCACAAATAGTCTCCAAAAAGACTGCGTTTAATACTCAAATCTTGAAAAGACCCTATACAAATTTTACGGATCTCTTATTGTATGTAAGGGTCTTTACACATTTTAAGAAATTTTAAGAGTCGTTAACAGTTTTTCAGTGCTTCGAAAATTTCCCAATGTGTAATGTATAAGAATTTTGAGTCTTAAAGTATTTAAATTTCTTTAAAATCCTGTAAATCTTTAAGAGGTTACATGAGTCTTTAAGGTTTCTTAGAATTTTCATGACACTTCAAGAGTCTTCTAGAATCTTTGAGAGTCTTTAAAGTCTTTAAATATCCAATACGTTTTAATAACGTTTAAGAAACGCGCATTCAACTTTTAAGGTATTTAAGGACCTTTACAGAAAGTCCCAAAGAAGTGTATTTAATATTCTAATTTTGACAATCTTTTAAGGCCCTTTACATACAAAGTTTCTTTGCAGATTTGTGCATCTTTAAGAACGTTTAAGCCTTAAAGGGTCTTTAAAAAGTTCCATGAGTTTTTGTGATGTTTGCAAGAGTCCCCAATATACTTCAAGGGTCTTCCAGAAGCTTTGACTCTCAGTCCGAATCTTGAAAAGTTTTTAACGCCCTTTACAAACTTTCTTTACGGTTCTTTTAAGTGCATTTAACGGTCTTTTAAATAAGAGATTTTAAGAGTCATTAACAGTTTCCATGGCCTTCGAGAATCTCTCAAACATCTATACAAGGTGCGAAAATTCTATCTGGAACACTGAATACGCGGCCTCTAGACTGACGTCATGAAACAAAATTTACTTTATGTACAGGGTGGCCAAATAAGAATGCGGTGTGAACCTGTTACTGAAATGGCCGCTAGGGGGCGTAACTACAATCTGGAATCTAAAAAAGTGCTGTTTCTGTGAATTCCGCTATATTAACCCATCAAAAAAATGCCCGGCCTCTGAAGTCGACAATAATCTGAATCTTTTTTGTTGGACAATTATTGCTGTACCTCTAAAAATGAGGTGGTAGGGGGATATTCAAAGGTTTCCGTAAAGAACACCCTGTAGCTTTTCCTTGCAGCTTTTTCAATCTAAATTAATATCCGCATCGTGAAAATCATTTAATTGAATCTTGATGAAGTGGCTAACAATTTCCAAGACCTTTCAAAGGTCTCCAAAAACTGCTCAAGGATATTACTAGAAATCTAGGAGATTTGAGAGTGTTTAAACATCGTTAAAAGCCTTTAAATGTTTTTAATAAGCCTTAGAAGTGTTTAAGAGTCGCTCCTTCAGGCTCAATTAGGAGCTTTTATAAATTTTTAAAAACTTTTACGAGTCTTTAAGGTTTAGAAGTATTTAAAATCCGACTCTTACAAAGCGGATCTCCATCAAGTGAATTTAAAGATCCATAAAACCTTTAGGTCTTGAAAACTTCAAGACCTTTGAGAAGAATCCCCTAAAGGCTTTTGGACTCTTAAAAAAAATTAAAAATTATTGAAATTCTTGAAGAGGTGTCATTAGTCTTTAAGGTGTTTCTCCAAAACACTTCAAGGTTTTTTTTAGAACTTTTAAGAGTCCTTGATACGTTTTATTAATGTTTAAGAGACGCGCTTTAAATATCCCATACAGTTTTGAAAACCTTTTACAAGCTTTTAAGGTAAATAATTAAGGACCTTTAAAGGTCACAAATAGTCTCCAAAAAGACTGCGTTTAATACTCAAATCTTGAAAAGACCCTATACAAATTTTACGGATCTCTTATTGTATGTAAGGGTCCTTACGCATTTTAAGAAATTTTAAGAGTCGCTAACAGTTTTCCAGTGCTTCGAGAATTTCCCAATGTGTAATGTATAAGAATTTTGAGTCTTAAAGTATTTAAATTTCTTTAAAATCCTGTAAATCTTTAAGAGGTTCCATGAGTCTTTAAGGTTTCTTAGAATTTTCATGACACTTCAAGAGTCTTCTAGAATCTTTGAGAGTCTTTAAAGTCTTTAAATATCCAATACGTTTTAATAACGTTTAAGAAACGCGCCTTGAACTTTTAAGGTATTTCAGGACCTTTACAGAAAGTCCCAAAGAAGTGTATTTAATATTCTCATTTTGACAATCTTTTAAGGCCCTTTACATACAAAGTTTTTTTGCAGATTTGTGCATCTTTAAGAACGTTTAAGCCTTAAAGGGTCTTTAAAAAGTTCCATGAGTTTTTGTGATGTTTGCGAGAGTCCCCAATATACTTCAAGGGTCTTCTAGAAGCTTTGACTCTCAGATCGAATCTTGAAAAGTTTTTAACGCCCTTTACGAACTTTCTTTACGGTTCTTTTAAGTGCATTTAAAGGTCTTTTAAATAAGAGATTTTAAGAGTCATTAACAGTTTCCATGGCCTTCGAGAATCTCCCAAACATCTATACAAGGTGCGAAAATTCTATCTGGAACACTGAATACGCGGCCTCTAGACTGACGTCATGAAACAAAATTTACTTTATGTACAGGGTGGCCAAATAAGAATGCGGTGTAGGGTTATTACTAAAACGCCCACGAGAAAAACCTGGAAAACATTTTTAAGTTTCTGAAATGGCCGCTAGTGGGCGTAACGACAATCTTGAATCTAAAAAAGTGATGTTTTTGTGAATTCCGCTATATTAACCTAACAAAAAAATGCCCGGCCTTTGAAATCGACGATAATCTGAACCTTTTTTGTTCGACAATTATTGTTGTATCTCTAAAAATGAAGTGGCGAAGGGGGGGGGGTATTCAAAGGTTTTCGTAAAGAACACCCTGTATCTTCGAAACGGCTGAGCCGATTTGAACAAACTCGGGTTAATTGAATAGTTATTCTTCGGGTACAAATATTATAATATTTGAAGTTTTGTTAGTGTCACATATCGCCGCTTGAGGGCTTTCTTCGACATTCCGACAGAAATAGTTAATTTTCTCAAAAATATTAAGTGTGTTGGTTCGATGTTTTTTCATGAAAAAGTAACTAACTGATGCCTAAACAAGTTCGCGAAAACCGCATCTTCAATTTTTCGGTTAAAGTCTCATAACATGATCCCACAGTCTTTAGCAAGCTGTCTGATGACCAGCGTCGATTTGTCCTAACCAGTGTGTTGATTTAATCGACGTGTGAACCGTCAGTTGACGTGAAAGGACGTTCAGGACGCGCATCGTCTTTAATCGCCACTTAAAGATCAAGTTACAAATTTCTAAAATAAACAAGAGAAGGTGAAAACAATAAATAAACGGACTAAAAACGATAAAGTCAACAAATCAGCTTCGCCATGTTCATTTGTAAACGTTCAAATATGACGTTTATTGCGTAGACGAGTCGTACCTAGAATAACGGAAACATCTCGTATTTCTGTCAGTCTAACACGAAGGCACGTCTTGTAATATAATTTATTTTGAATAAAATTTTCCCTTTCATATCATCTCGTCGCTCGGAATTTCTACTTTTAAGTAATAAAAGCTATATTGCTGTTTTTTTTTTCTGGATTTTATGAAAGGGGATGATGTTGTTAACGTCGTAACTGTATTCAAATTTACATTATGTAAGTGTAATATTGTCGCATTAGCTTAGTTCAAACATCGGCTCTAATGCTATTTTAACTACATTATATCAGAATTTGCATATTGGATCGTTTTAAATGCGCGCGTATACCTACGGGATTGCGCCTTTATTTGACGATTATGTGTTATTAAAAGGATTGCCACTCTTAGAGTCGATGTCTTCTGCGAGAGGGAGGAAGAGGATTAAGTCTTTATGTAGCTTTGCCAGTTTGTATTGTAACGAAAAGGTGGTTTTGTGCTTCATAACGTGTTAGTCGACATGGACACGCCGTAGAAAATAGTAAGGTCTAAGTATATGAAATCGTTACACGTGTGATGAGGGCGTGACCGCATGTATCGGAAAACCTTTCAACTTGTCTCGAGGTTTAAAGTCGATTAATCGATCTCTCATTGCAAATTTGAATGGAGGTTGCAATAATGGCGAAACCGGCAACGTATCATATTTCATAGCGATCGTGACACTTGCGACGAATAATACATTAGACAAAATTTATTTTAATTAAAGCGGCCGGGGGAGAGAGCAAATGGACGAAATGTGATTAGCGAAAGCTCTTCGGTAAACAAAGGAGATCTTCGCGAGCAAATCAGAGCCCCATTTTTTCTAATAATTAACTTTGGCCAACGCGGGGGCGTGCATAAGTTACATTAGCGGGGCCGTACGTTACGAATTTGGCGGGCGCGCGTAAAAACGCAAAATTAAGAATGCTTAAAAGTTGGTTAGGGATTGTTTGAAAACAATTAGGCCGGACATTTGCGCGCATAAATAACGTACACGGCGGCAACAAATATTTTATGCCAAACGGCTATAAAAACATGACAAACGATTTGACCCAACTTTTTGCATATATTACAACAGCTCGATGTACCTACAATTACGAATAATTTACGATAGTGTAATTGTTTTTCGACGTAATTAGAAAATTAGCATCATAATGCGGACAATAATAAATAGGACGACATCTAGGGAAATTAATGTTGTATGCAGCTCGACATGAATTATATATTTCAAGCTCCGCCGCGTTTACATCCCGCAATTTTTCCCCACGTTTAAATCTAATAGAAAAAAGAACATCCGAAAAAAGCTTAATCTATTAGTCGAGATTAAGACCGCCGCGTTTTGTTTTGGGAAGAAAGCAAAAGAAAAGAGGGGTAGATAGATAACTTCTGAAAAGTACAACGTCAGCTCTATATAATGAATGGGTCGCTTTTTGCACATAGCTCAGAAGTAAATAGACTCATTTCATAATACCCTTAAAAGGAAATAAATACATTTGTTCTCTTTTCGTTATAAATTGAAGTCGCCCCCCCATCTACTGATATAAATTACTACTATCAGATGAGAAATTGGTAAAAAGCAGACATTTTGTGTGGCAAGAGCTTTGTACTATTTACTTTCACTGTTCACTTTCTGGAAATCTGAAGTCATTGCTTAGAGAAATTTCATTAATCCTGAGAATCGCAAGAATATGAAGCCAAGGGTTGATATCCGTCTCTCGATAAATTTATTCGCCCAACAAATTCCTTAGTAATAATTGGAGCATTTTATTTTGCGAAAGAATTAATAGAAGGTGGAGTGGAGTACAAAAGGGAGCACTTCATTGAAATCTAGCATCCGTTGATATTATCAGCATATTTAGAACAGACTGGAGATCCCAAGTACATATAAGTTGAGTATCACTGTAATTTTTGTTCGAGGACCGCTGTATTTTCAAAACTGTACGGTATTTCGCGGGTTGAGAATTATCATTGGAGGCGATTGGATTGCGCATTTCGTTTCCGCTTCATTCGAACCAACGCATTTAATTTTTTTGAGAAAATTAACCATTTCTGTTGGAATGTCGAAACTAACAAAACTTCAAATATTATATGTGTAGCCGAAGAATCACCCTTTTCAATAAACCCGAATTTGTTCAAATCGGCTCAGCCGTTTCGAAGATACAGGGTGTTCTTTACGGTAAACTTTTGAATACCCCCCCACCACTTCATTTTTAGAGCTACACCCATAATTGTGAAACAAAAAAGGTTATGATTATCGTCGACTTCAAAGACCGGACACTTTTTTGTTACGTTAATATAGCGGAATTTACAGAAACATCACTTTTTTAAATTCCAGATTGTAGTTACGCCCCCTAGCGGCCATTTCAGAAACTTAAAAATGTTTTCCAGGTTTTTCTCGTGGGCGTTTTAGTAATAACTTTTTTTATTGCAAGTCTCTGTGATAGACAGGTTTCCAGATACACTACACTGCATTCTTATTTGGCCACCCTGTACATAAACTAAATTTTGTTTCATGACGTCAGTCTAGAGGCCGCGTATTCAGTGTTTCAGATAGAATTTTCGCACCTTGTATAGATGTTTGGGAGATTCTCGAAGGCCATGGAAACTGTTAATGACTCTTAAAATCTCTTATTTAAAAGACCGTTAAATGCACTTAAAAGAACCGTAAAGAAAGTTTGTAAAGGGCGTTAAAAACTTTTCAAGATTCGACTGAAAGTCAAAGCTTCTAGAAGACCCTTGAAGTATATTGGGGACTCTCGCAAACATCACAAAAACTCATGGAACTTTTTAAAGACCCTTTAAGGCTTAAACGTTCTTAAAGATGCACAAATCTGCAAAGAGACTTTGTATGTAAAGGGCCTTAAAAGATTGTCAAAATTAGAATATTAAATACACCTCTTTGGGACTTTCTGTAAAGGTCCTTAAATACCTTAAAAGTTGAATGCGCGTTTCTTAAACGTTATTAAAACGTATTGGATATTTAAAGGCTTTAAAGACTTTCAAAGATTCTAGAAGACTCTTGAAGTGTCCTGAAAATTCTAAGAAACCTTAAAGACTCATGGAACCTCTTAGAGATTTTCAGGATTTTAAAGAAATTTAAATACTTTAAGACTCAAAATTCTTATACATTACACATTGGGAAATTCTCGAAGCACTGGAAAACTGTTAGCGACTCTTAAAATTTCTTAAGATGTGTAAAGACCCTTACATACAATAAGAGAACCGTAAAATTTGTATAGGGTCTTTTCAAGATTTGAATATTAAACACAGTCTTTTTGGAGACTATTTGTGTTAAAGGTCCTTAAGTATTTACCTTAAAAGCTTGTAAAAGGTTTTCAAAACTGTATAGGATATTTAAAGCGCGTCTCTTAAACATTAATAAAACGTATCAACGAACAAGGACTCTTAAAAGTTCTAAAAAAAACGTTGAAGTGTCTTGGAGAAACACCTCAAAGACTAAGGACACCTCTTAAAGAATTTCAATAATTTTTAATTTTTTTTTAAATTTCCAAAAGCCTTTAGGAGATTCTTCTCAAAGGTCTTGAAGTTTTCAAGATCTAAAGGTTTCATGGATCTTTAAATTCACTTGATGGAGATCCGCTTTGTACGAGTCGGATTTTAAATACTTCTAAACCTTAAAGACTCGTAAAAGTTTTTAAAAATTCATAAAAGCTCGTAATTGATCTTGAAGGAGCGACTCTTAAACACTTCTAAAGCTTATTAAAAATATTTAAAGACTTTTAAGGATGTTTAAACACTCTCAAATCTCCTAGATTTCTAGTAATACCCTTGAGGAGTTTTTGGAGACCTTTGAAAGGTCTTGGAAATTGTTAGCCACTTCTTTAAGATTCAATTAAAGGATTTTCACGATTCGGATATTAAATTAGATTATAAAAATCTGCAGGGAAAAGCTTCAAAATGCTCATAAAAGTCACCACAATCGCCTACAGACCTTTGAGGAATCCTTTTAAAGTTTCGGTCGCATAACTCTTTAGAAAACCCTTAAAGGTTATGAAGATTTTTAAAGATACTTTAAGATTACTTTCAAAGAAGCTCTTAAAGAAAAAGTATCTTAAGCACTCTAAGGAAGCGAGAGATCCCAAGAGTTTAAACTCTATGAATCAATTGTTGGCAACTCTTACAGACTCATAAAATGTCATAAAGGCTGTTAACAACTCTTAAACACTCTTTACAGTGAAGCTGAACGTTGAAAATTGCTAAAAGCTCATGGAGATTTTTAAGAAATTATAAAGCCTCTTCAAAACTTGGCCTTCAAACACTTTTAAATATTAAGGCTCGTAAAATCTTACTGTATATTAAAGGTTCCAAAAAAATGTCTAAAGGTTTAGACTCACAAAGGCCGTTAAAATATGGGTTCGTAAGGGGAATATAGAGAAGTTAAGAACTATAAACGTTTCTGAAAGACTCTTGAAAACCTTTCCAGTTCCAGGACCGGATTATACAAAATGCCGGTTCTGGAACTGGAGAGGCTTTCAACAGTGCGCCACAGCCCTCGAAACCCTTCACGTATTAGGTGGGGAAAAGGGTGCTTTCAAAGAAAAAATGGAGGCCGGTACCTATTGGTGACTCTACCGCTGAAGTCAAAACTTATTCAAATTTCTGTACTTGATTACAACTATTTTGTGTTTTATTGATCAAATGGTAATTATCTAAATCCGCCGATTTATTTTTTTCGATAAATAAATTCTATCCAAGTTACGCATTTATCACGCACAAAGAAGCGATTTCCAATTAAAAATTGCCCTGTCATCTCGATCCAATTTGAGGCCATATCCATTTAAATTCGACAGTTTTGAATCGTCTATTAAAATTTGATGAACTGCCTTCCTACGGAGCAACGCGCTCGACACGAGTTAAACCAAACATCCTTCAATTCAATACGAATTAAAAGTAATTTTCATACAAAACTTTTTTAATAATTGGATTCGCGATCTCCTCCCTACCCCCCCCCCACTCCCCTCCCGTAATATACGAAATTAAAACTTAGTGTATTATTAACTCTCCAGTCCGCGATCAAAATTAAATCTCCCTGGCAACGATTTCCTCCACTTTTACGTCATTCGGCGCCTTTATCTCAATAATTAGGGGGTGACATTACAAAAGGTAATTAAATTGATAGGAAATTTGCGATTTTCGTTACGAAGCCAAAATATGCTCGAACGCGTATAAATGGGGCGGATTTGAGAGGGGTGGAGTGTTCGAAAGTGTTTATTTTCGGAAATAAAGACATAAATACGTATATCAATGACAAAACTTGGGTCGACTTTCTCAACTTTCGCTTTCAGATGACAGTTTCGATTCACTTCATTTGCTGTTTATATATTTTTGTTTAACTTCCTTCTTTCACCTCGCTTTCACGATTTTAATTCTATGGCTTTCTGTTGTATGATTTATACTCTTTTCACCGAAGAAAGTGTGACTTTTTATTTTTCTTTGAACACCGCAGTTTTTGCCTTTTCCAATCCGATGCATAAAGGGTATCTTAATGTAATAATGAAGTAGAAATGTTGTGACGTGATAAGTTTTTTAATTCTAAAATTGAAACATGGGTATCTCGGCCATCGTAAAAAGCTGGGATTGGTATTCTATCGTAACTTACGTGCTTTATATATTACAACTAATTAACAATAAATTTATAACAGTTTTAATTCATTTATAACTTAACTCAAAACGATTCGGAATGTTCTACAATAAACACGTCACATTTCCCGGAAGAATTGCGTCACAACCGCCTTCGCTCATATCGCCGATGACTAATCATTCATGGCGCCTCGATGTCTAACGAAATTTCTAGAATGTTCGCTACAGTACTATTAATGTTAGATTACAATAAAATTAATGTCGGGGACCATTGCTACAGTACACATTTCTTTAGAAATGCGGAATTCATTCTCAATACACAAAGAGCAAAAGGAGTAAATTGTTTTAAAATGCGAGGGCTCGATTTCGGGGTATCTTTTAACACTTTAAAAAGTTGAAGAGGCTTAAACGCGAGATTACCTCTCAAATCCTGAAATTTTCAAATGTTTGTTAGTGCCCCGACTAAAGTTTAAGTTAGTAAAGGCAGTGAAACTTCGCTAATTAACTTAACCTAACGTGCTCGGGCGAGGGGCACTTATAAATTGTAATTTAAACTGCGCAAGCTACCGGTCTACGTCTACGAACTTTTTAAAGGTGGAAACTTTTTTAACTATGCAAATTCCATTTGTCGAAAACGAAAAACGGGAGTGAAGTTGTTCGGATGTAGCAATAGCGTCGGTAAACTTTAAATTTCCTTCGTTGTAAAAGCGGAGGAGAGTTTGTTCACTCGATTTTTTATTGTTATCTTCCGGATAACAGGTGTAAATAAATTTGGAGAGGGAGAAATGGGCGCTGTCTCTTTTACAATTTATCGTCACGCGGTGGCGGCGGCGTCGCGAATGCCTTTCGCTTCAAAACGGTTATGGTTTCAATCGAAATTTACACTCCGATTGAAAATTCGCATTGTTTTGCAGAGGTTCTGTAGAAATTTGGGAAAGTTGACGAGTTTCCGCTTTCATTTCCATTTTAACTGGAGGCAATATTTTGTGAATTTTAAATCGCGAAAAGTCGAAATCGAAAATGTTTGTTTTTGACAATGTAGAAATTAAAAGTTTTCACTTCCTGGGTTCATTTGATTTACGAAAAAATGTATGCAAATTCAGATTTACCTAACTAGAAATCCTGCAAGTGAAGGGTGTGATAGCTTTCAATGAATATATTGATGTCACCAACACTATACTTATTATTAATTATTATTATTAATAATCTGATTGTTTTTTCAATGACTTTTGATTACAAATAATTATAGACTATAAAGTATTGGCGCAATAATAAAATATTCTTTTCTTATACAGGCTGATTCAAGCATTATTATTGCTTACGGTTTATTACTTGTTGAAAGATCCCCGTAAGCGTTTTGATAGATGGCTCCACCTATTGTTGGAATTTAACAATGCAATTTACCGCGCATACCGTCAGCGCTTCGATTAGTGCGTGAGTTAGAGCGCATGGAATTTTAATTGCAATCATCCATATAGAGGCTGATTCGAATTCGAGGGCCACCATGGGGATCTCGGGAACTGTAACGGATAGGTAGGCAGTCTAAATGCCTATTTTGATGCTTAACCAAATGCAGTTTTGAAACTGAAAAAATTCCGACTACTTTCGGAGATATCCGGAAAAAAACGAAAGACTAGTAAAAACAAGAGATTATCCAGGATTGGTGGAGCATTTAAAAATTTTACTTTCATTTTAACTACCGAAATTGATTTATCACGGTCACAAATACCAAAATATTACAAAAGAGCAAAAAGTTTCCAAACAACTCAGAAAATCAAATTGTTATTTTACATCTACCAGTGCCTCACCGAAAAAAGTTCAGGGGTGGCAAATGGAACATGACCCCTGAAAAAACACAACCATTTGATTTTCTTATAACAACCAATTCTGTTCCATCTGTTCGAAAATGTAGCACTTTGAGTCAGAACACATTCAAGAGATTATTATTCAAAATCTATTTTGCCGATGGACGCTCCTTATTTTTTGGGGGCGAAAACTACTCCTTTTTGCCAAAAACTAAATGTCCTAAATATGGAATTCTTTGGCTTATTTTATGACTAAAAGTTCATATAAACATAGGTCTAATGTAAACGCTTAGTTACCGGTCTACAGGGTGTTCAGATTTCGAAACCTTTAAGTTGTTTTCTTTATATCTCTTGCACTTTTTGAAGTATTTGGCCCAAATTTGAAATTGTGAGTTATGCTAAAGGCCTTATATCATTAGTTATGTCAATAATAATAATATTGTCTTCATTCAACAAACTCATAAAAATAAATTATATACAACATAACAAACAATTACAAAAGCTCATATGCTTGTTGAATTCCAAGGTGAAGTTCAGGTGGGTTACAAGTAACCTGCTCTTCCACTTAACCTTGTTTCAACATATACAGGGTGTTTCATAATTGAACGTCAATATTTAAGGGGGCGATTTAAACTTCATATGAACCTAAACGTCTTAACTTTTGAGATACATAGTGGTAAAGTTTTCAAAAATACTATGTATCCAGAGGCATTTTTTAACGTGCTACATTTTTTAAATTTCTACCAGTGGCGTTCCTACGGAATTTCACGTGCCCATTTTGGCAGACATTGATGGTACGCCACTGATTTCTCTGAAAATAAAAATTATTCTTGGAATCCCCAATAATTTCTAAGCAAGATTGATCCCTTTGTTTGGGCTGTAACTTTTGATCTAGTAGTCCGATCTTGGAACTCTTTGAAATTATGGATTCTACAGGCCCGATTCTATAAGAAAATATTTTTTTCCGGGTCGATCTGAGGCAATTTTTTTTTCTGGGCAAAAAAAAACGCAGTGTATTACCTTCCTTTTTTACCAAAAATCGACTGCACCAAAATTTCTCGGGAAAAAACTTTTTCTTATTAATTTGGGTGCGTAGAATCCAAAACGATTCGTACTTTTTCAATTAGACGTCTCAATCAAAAGTTATGGGCAAAAAATCAATTTCGACAAAAAATTCAAAGGGCTGTAACTTTTGATCTAGTATTCCGATCTTGGAACTGTTTGAAATTATGGATTCTACAGGCCACATTCTATAAGAAAATATTTTTTTCCGGGTCGATCTGAGGCAATTTTTTTTTTGGGCAAAAAAAAACGCAGTGTATTACCTTCCTTTTTTACCAAAAATCGACTGCACCAAAATTTCTCGGGAAAAAACTTTTTCTTATTAATTTGGGTGCGTAGAATCCAAAACGATTCGTACTTTTTCAATTAGACGTCTCAATCAAAAGTTATGGGCAAAAAATCAATTTCGACAAAAAATTCAAAGGGCTGTAACTTTTGATCTAGTATTCCGATCTTGGAACTGTTTGAAATTATGGATTCTACAGGCCACATTCTATAAGAAAATATTTTTTTCCGGGTCGATCTGAGGCAATTTTTTTTTGGGCAAAAAAAAACGCAGTGTATTACCTTCCTTTTTTACCAAAAATCGACTGCACCAAAATTTCTCGGGAAAAAACTGTTTCTTATTAATTTGGGTGCGTAGAATCCAAAACGATTCGTACTTTTTCAATTAGACGTCTCAATCAAAAGTTATGGGCCAATTTCTACAAAAAATTCAAAGGGCTGTAACCCTGGGTTACGAGATTCGAGCATTACTTGTAGAAGAATACACGCCTTTTTGGGATTTTTATTAGTGCTGTGTAAGTTTAGCGAAGTTTTGCCCTTGTTATTTTGCTTTCGACACTTCGCTGACGCATTTGCGGGTATATTTTATTTTACTTGTTTTATTTTATTATATGCTTTTTGAAAAAATTGCTAGGTTTTGTATTAGCAAGTAGTAATGTCTAATGTCTAGATACATTTAGACACATAATTTAGGTAATAGGTAGCCAGTTTTATTAATTATGTAAAAATGAATTATTAATTCCATAAAAAAATGGTATTACGATAATAAAAATACATCCAATACAGCATGAACAAATTCCATGAGCAATATTCAATGAAGTACCTAGGTACAATATCCGAAACTTGATTTTATTTGACATTTCCCCGTAAAATTTAGATTTGAAAATGAGATCTTTACATGGTTCCACACCAATCTACGAGTAAAAAATTACTTTCTGAGGTCGTATGCATCCATTCGCCCTGGATCAGTTACCATAAATAAATATGAACCGTTACTAAAAATAAATAAAATCTTTTGGATTACAATTTGAGCAAGAAAAATATAAAACATTATTCTACGACTACGGTAACAGCCCTGGTATAATTAATAAGGCTAATGGGTAATTAGTGGTGATATAAACCACCCATATAAAAATGTATATCAGGTGTAGGGTATCTGTATTCGCCTATAAGTGAGTAGCGCAACCACAGTGCAGTACCTTATTTCATATAGGGAATAAATTTCTGTACGCACTGGATGGGATATTCGAGTTAATAATTATGGCCGCCTGGTGGCCATGTCCATGTACTAAAATATACTGTTCTCACAATAAATCTATACAGGGTGATTCAAAATTGAGTGAATAATTTTAAGGGCGTATTTACCAGTCACAAAATGAGATTTTTTTCTCTTATAATCGTTGCTTCGTTTTCTAGATACAGGATGTAATTAATTACTCAAAAATCTTTCAGCAGATTTAAATAAAATTTGGTAGGCTTATTTGTCATCGTCGGTGGGAATAAAATAAATAAAAACGCTATATGTAGAAAACGGAGCAAGTTAGGACATACGATTGTATAAAAAAAATTCTTATTTTTAGCTGGTAAATATCTTTGCACTCAATTTTGAATCATCCTGTATATTTTATAATCAAAGCTCTATACTATCTTATTTTGTCGCAAATCAGAGACGCAATCAATGTTGAAATATAATCTTTGGAGCGTAAATACGTTTTTTTTTCTAACTGGAGGCAATCAATTACCCTTTTCAAATTGTGTATTTGCTCGAGAATTGTTTTTGACAAGCTGGTATGAGTTCATTTGACAAAGAACCGTATTCAAAATAAGCATTCGCATGTCATCTGTAAGGAACAAACAAGTCGTCTTAATAAATAAAGGTCGAAGGTTTATTTTTCCATGAGAAGTAATTGCTCCACATCGATGAGACCGAAGTAATAACACGTATATTGAATGAATACCTTCCAATTACCGGTAGGGTAATTCTGCAAAACCTTAATTGCTTAAAAATAGGTGCGCAAACATGTCCCAGACCCATCGTAAGCTGGAAGACTATGTAATTTAAGAAAAGTGCTGAATACGCTTCATAAAGTTCCCTTAGCGGAGAAAATTTAATTACGCGATGTACACTTACGCTAATTGAAACTTGCATTACAATTTAATACGCTTGCCGAGACGCAACCGTTGTTGTACTTCTGCAATATTGCAGTTTGATTGTTTTACGGGGGCGAGGATTTGCATTCGGGGAGTACGTGAACCGAATGTTAACAAATAAAACGGTTTATGTCCGCAGGCCGCAATAAAACCGGCGATTCAATACCCACCACTGCCAGGTACGTAGATATTCAGGAACAGGCAGTCCTCGGATTGGTTGACGAGGAGCGGTAGCAGCTTCTTCAAGTAGTGGTAGCGCCCTTTCGGCATGAACTGTAAGGCGGCAGTTTTGTTCGTGATGTCCGGATATCTCTGGGGGCAGACGGAGCCGAAGGTGTCGGCGAGACGCGTACCGGGCCAAGTCAGTGGCGGCGCGGGTGGACGAAAGCGTAAAGGTCCGACGGGAGGGGCGGCGTACGGTACACCGCGAAACACTTCGACCGGCTCTAGATGGCGCGAGTTGAGCTCGAGGATAATACCGCGAATGGCGCCGGTTTCAATTTCGACAATTCGAGAACTGTACCTCGGACCGGCTCGTACCGCAACTATTGAAATAAACAGCAAAAATGCAATTGGCCATCTAGTAAGCATCGTCTAAATAACTTCCAGTGCATGGGCATTACTTTGCTCGTTTCCGGACTGTTTCGAAAATTAGCATACGCGAAGGAAGTGACGTTTTAACAAAACTTTCAGGATCTACGAAAGAGGCGGACCGTGCTCGGTATTCGCGACGAAAATCCCAACCGGCATCAGTCGTTGTGGGAAGTAATCGCTCCGTTTCGGTAAAGAACTCGGTACAACTAAACCGAAACAGTCCCCTCCCGAGGCCGACGCGTTTACGTTACACATTTCATCTTCTTCGTTTACTTTTCTTGCCACCTGTAACAAATGAAATATTAATTAAGGGCTCCCTTTGTCTGCAACTTTATTACTAAAACCGTATAATTTAAGCATCCTTGCTATAATAACATCTTTTAGCAGTACATAAATTACTTTCTAAATGAAAACTCGTTTAAGATAAAGCGGCTCAAACTTGTTAAGATAAGGGCCCTTTTTTATGCGCTTATTTCGCAACCCTTTGTTTTTTGAAACCGGGCAGAAATTTAACGCACGCAATTTTCGGAAATTTCAAACTCGAAAGGGTAAAAATTAAAGCGAACGTCTGTAAGCGCCACACTTTGATGTTACTGATACGGCAATTACACTTAAAATCCCCTTCAGCTCTGGCCGAACGCGATAAAGATTTTCGAGCATCCTGTACCCCGACGCCGGAATGTCACATTGTGCGAATTTATTCGTGTACAAAACTCGTTTTGTGAGAATGTGCTAAATTTATGCACTTTACGACCGTTTGCAAGATTTTCCAGCTTGCATTTCTAAATTTAGTTATCGCGTCATCATTCATTTTGCAGAAAATTGCTCGAAATGAACTAACTGAAGATGAAACGCATGCTATGAGCTAAATCTGTAGTAATGAAGTGATTAAATGAAGCGTTCGGATTGGTCATTGAACACTAAGATGACCACTGTCAATATCAGAAGAATACTGATTAATGAATCACGTAATGACATCGCACGGGTCTTTTTAGGATCGTCCTGTATACCATCCTTGATCATTAAATAGTCTCTCGAATAACAGGTCATCAATATACGCAAAATCCCGCTCGGAATCGATCTGTGAATCTTTGGAACATTGGAAGCGCATTACGCAGCCCGAAAGGCATGCATCAAAAGAGAAAAATACCGTAAGCCTGTTTTGTCCCAGTCTTCTGGTTTCGCAGAAACTTGATGATAACCGGATTGCAAGTCAATAGTTTAAATGAATAAAGTCGTTCGTAATTGATTAATAATCTCTGGCGTCGGGATGTGACAACCCCATAACAGTCTCACAGTACAGCTGTTTTATTCGGCCGGTCATAGCGAACAGGAAATAAATTAATGTCGACAGGAGGAATTGTAACGGCTTAGGTGCACTTACAAAACCCCACTTGCATAGAATAAAATTGGACCTCTACGGCACTGGCATTGATTTGATAGATTATGTTTAAATAATCTGTAACCAACCCTTAAACAACCCTTTAATAACAAATTTCCGTCTGCTTCAGGTTTGCGAAATTTTTTAAGTCATTCACCTGCTCTTATATTACGGGGGTTGTTACTTTACGTAGTACACCGAACATTTCTGTTTCTTTGATAGATTATGTTTAAATAATCTGTAACCAACCCTTAAACAACCCTTTAATAATAAATTTCCGTCTGCTTCAGGTTTGCCAAATTTTTTAAGTCATTCATACCTGCTCTTATATTACGGGGGTTGTTAATTTACGTAGTACACCGAACATGTTTGTTTCTTTGATAGATTATGTTTAAATAATCTGTAAGCAACCCTTAAACAACCCTTTCATAATAAATTCCCGTCTGCTTCAGGTTTGCGAAATTTTTTAAGTCATTCATACCTGCTCTTATATTACGGGGGTTGTTAATTTACGTAGTACACCGAACATGTTTGTTTCTTTGATAGATTATGTTTAAATAATCTGTAAGCAACCCTTAAACAACCCTTTAATAACAAATTTCCGTCTGCTTCAGGTTTGCGAAATTTTTTAAGTCATTCATACCTGCTCTTATATTACGGGGGTTGTTAATTTACGTAGTACACCGAACATTTTTGTTTCTTTGATAGATTATGTTTAAATAATCTGTAACCAACCCTTAAACAACCCTTTAATAATAAATTTCCGTCTGCTTCAGGTTTGCGAAATTTTTTAAGTCATTCATACCCATGCACTCTTATATTACGGGGGTTGTTACTTTACGTAGTACACCGAACATGTTTGTTTCTTTGATAGATTATGTTTAAATAATCTGTAAGCAACCCTTAAACAACCCTTTCATAATAAATTCCCGTCTGCTTCAGGTTTGCGAAATTTTTTAAGTCATTCATACCTGCATGTACAGCACTCTTATATTACGGGGGTTGTTACTTTACGTAGTACACTGAACACTTTTGTTTCCTTGATAGATTATGTTTAAATAATCTCTAAGCAACCCTTAAACAACCCTTTAATAACAAATTTCCGTCTGCTTCAGGTTTGCGAAATTTTTTAAGTCATTCATACCTGCTCTTATATTACGGGGGTTG
This sequence comes from Photinus pyralis, assembly GCF_008802855.1. NCBI lineage: Eukaryota > Metazoa > Arthropoda > Insecta > Coleoptera > Lampyridae > Photinus > Photinus pyralis. Next base: position 27,980,711 of record NW_022170596.1, on the reverse strand, counting down.
TTAATTTACGTAGTACACCGAACATGTTTGTTTCTTTGATAGATTATGTTTAAATAATCTGTAAGCAACCCTTAAACAACCCTTTAAATAATCTGTAAGCAACCCTTAAACAACCCTTTCATAATAAATTCCCGTCTGCTTCAGGTTTGCGAAATTTTTTAAGTCATTCATACCTGCTCTTATATTACGGGGGTTGTTAATTTACGTAGTACACCGAACATGTTTGTTTCTTTGATAGATTATGTTTAAATAATCTGTAAGCAACCCTTAAACAACCCTTTAATAATAAATTTCCGTCTGCTTCAGGTTTGCGAAATTTTTTAAGTCATTCATACCTGCTCTTATATTAGGGGGGTTGTTAATTTACGTAGTACACTGAACATTTTTGTTTCTTTGATAGATTATGTTTAAATAATCTGTAACCAACCCTTAAACAACCCTTTAATAATAAATTTCCGTCTGCTTCAGGTTTGCGAAATTTTTTAAGTCATTCATACTTGCTCTTATATTACGGGGGTTGTTACTTTACGTAGTACACTGAACATTTTTGTTTCCTTGATAGATTATGTTTAAATAATCTCTAAGTAACCCTTAAACAACCCTTTAATAACAAATTTCCGTCTGCTTCAGGTTTGCGAAATTTTTTAAGTCATTCATACCTGCATGTATAGCACAAAATGTAAAAAAAATGTAAACCTGACAAAATATAGATCAAAACTAATAATGTCTTGAAGCACCTGTTTTTAGTGGTCACCCTATACCCGGTATCTAGAAGCGTGTTAATTTGGGCGCTTAGGTACGAAAAGTGTCGTGCCGAAAGTATTTGTATTTGTTCTAAAGGAGTGGAATATTGATTTAATAAGTGTTTCAGTCTCTGCTACCGTATATAACGCTGCAATTAATTAGCCGTTTGGAATCGTTTCCGTCAAGATATTACAATTATCTTTGTTGGGTCCGAAAACTCATGTCATTTGGAAGACGAGTGCAAATTAATATTTTAGAATTTCAACCACATGGCCATGCAGAATATTCGCTTTTCAAACTCGATCTTAACTTAACCGAGATGTTAAAGATACTGAGGTTCAGAAATTACTGGAATGTAATCGCATATAACCAGTAACAAAATAAAAACTATTTTGCAAAATCTCCGAAAGTAGTCGGTTTTCAGTTTCAAGCTACACGCCCGGGATCAAACGATGCGTTTTCAAAAAACGATTTTTAGTCTGGGATCCTTTCACGGTCGTCACTAAGAACCCCTGCGTTACTTTACAAAGTAGACGCCGAGCTAAACGCCCTAGTTTTACGTTAATGGAAATGCTGCCTCTTTGTTGTCTGATATAGGTTGAATCGTCCTGGTCACAGCATCAGCCCTTTCTACAGAAGCCGGCCCAGTTTTCCTGGTTAAAAACGGTCACAATTGCAATTATAGAAAAATGTAAACTTATTTGTGGAAAACAAACGCGAGGTGAACAAAAACGGGACGAGTATCGAAATCGTCGAGCACTTGAGGGCTATTTCAATTTACTCAAATCTCGCAAACGAATCTGTTATCGACAGATTTTTAATACACAATGTAAAACCCCCTTCGTTTTGCAAATTAACAACGCCGCCGATTCGAAATCAAAATTGACATTATACTTAATAAGAAAATGTTTTACTCGCAATTATAACCTCGCCCATTCGGAGTGCTTTTCTAGCTCCGATAATCGTTCATAAACTTCCAGCAAACACTGAAAGTGCTCTTAAACTACTCGTTAAAGTTTCCTCCCCCTTAAGTTTGCGAGACAACTTTTAGAATAAATTATCGAGGGGGTTGGGGTCGTACGTACGGTGGCAATATTTTCGGAAGGAAACATAAACAGGCGGCCATAATAGTGGGAGAAGTATCAAAATAATTTTTCCAAGTAATTTTTAATTGAGTGCGCGGAAATTGTTCCCCGGGTCGTGGGAATCGCACACATGGATTGATGTCAAATTTGGCTTATTAGATTGTGCAATGGGAATCGGATATGACATGGGGATGGAGAATAACACGGGATTAGTGTACAATTGCGATTTACGACGGTAGGGATGCTGCAGGTATCAGTTTCTTCTTTTTAAAGCACTCTGCGCCAGATTTGTTTAAGAACGACTCCAAAATTATTTGTTTTAGTGTGTATTTATAGATCACGAGGGAAATATCTTTCAAGACTGTGTAATTTTTCTTCGTTTACACGTTGCACTTTGGCTCACGTTACTAATGGGCATACAAATCGTAAATCGCACTTGCAAATGCGGAGAGAGGATTAATGAATGTTTAATTAGCTGTAAGGGTAGGTGGAATTACCGACAATAACAAAAGGGATTCATTCTGAAACGCTGAAAGGCGTCGCTATTGAATCAAATGTGTTTATCGTTATTATTTCCGCAAAGCGAGATTTATAAGTGAAGAATGTTAACCCGCTATATTTTCGTAAAAGAATCGGACCCGTATCTCGTAAAACCGGAAGGAAGGAAGCGGCGTCTGAGTGGAGTAACGGTTCAAGAAGTGGTATAGCACTAGCGGTATGAAGAGCATACGAAGCAGGGCGTCGCGCAATACCGATAAATCTAAGATAAGGAACGGCGACGAGGTCCCCATGCAGACGACTCTTCGGTAAATTTAGTGTTTTTGTAGAGACCGCGCTAAAATTTTAGAAACAATCTCATAACATCGCTAATTGGTTATCGGTTTTCTCGTAAACGTGTCTTAAGGTTCGTTAATCTTGCTCCTGTCATTACGATATTGGATTATATTGCTTGTTTAAGCGCTCGTCGAAAGCTCTACAAATATGTGCACAGTTGCCGTACCATCATTAAGATTTACGAAACGATATTTTTACGTTACTTCCAAAATATGACGCTTATAAGCGCTTTAATAAACGACCCCTTGGGGAATAATCGAAAATTACCGCACAATTTATTATATGGGTATAGTGTGGCGAATCAGATTATTTTTTGCGTTTATTTTAACGTTCGCTAGACGCGAAAAATAATTGCATATGACACGCTTCGTGAAAGAACAAACGTTTCGAGATTAGATAAAAATCCCAATTCGCAGGTATATGTAGATGTCACTAATGTTTACGGCAATTCGCCAACGTATATCTAGATGTAACAAACGTTTACGGTGATGCTATGTCTGTTAAAAAAAAAGGCTTGTTTGCAGTCAATACTGAACTTAACAAAGCCGAGATGTGGCTTGTCGTTTGACTTTTTTATATCCTTCCACCTACTAAAAGATGTCGCTACGGACGGAAACAGTTACATTGCCAAATAACGGATATAAAGCTTTTTCCGCATAATTATATTCAAATGGCATTTTTATAGCTTTAACGGTCCATATCGCGATATGCTGATATTTCACCCAAGCGTGTTATGGGGTTTTTCTTGCGAACGTAATTAATATTTTATGCGCCTGTCTGTATCCGTAAGACAATAGGGAAGAATATAATTTATCCGGGCGTGATCGATCAGTTTTATCGGTATCGGGACTAACGTTGGCGGAATATCGATAACAAGCCGAATGAAAAAAAGAAGCGCGTCCGCAACAATCAGCACTATTCATCAACAAGTCGCTTCTGGCCAAGGGTTCGTCTATTGCAATGGCCAAACAATGAAAATAAATTGTTTGTAAACATTGAGTACCCGCCACCGACCGACGTTTAATTACAAACGGCCTTAGCTGTTTTATAATCGCCGCTTCGAATATATTATGTGTTTGCGGTGAAAAGCTAGCGGAAGCGTAAAAAAAGTCGACGTGAAATATTTGAATAGATGCTCAACAAACATACAATATTATTTATAGTCGATCGGAAGGAAAAATTAAAAAGCTGCCCCCTACCTCCCGATAGTTTGCGCCGGAAGCACTGCGTTCGCCTAAATATGCAAAATTAATAACGTAACTTTGTTTTGCAAGTTTTGCATCGCCCCGGTTTTCGTCGTACTCCAAACAAAGACCTGCATTATGTAACACCAATTTATTTTCCCCACATCTAAAAGCATTCTTGGAATTTGTTTCGAGCTTTATTACGTTCTCACATCGCATCGTTTACATTAGTCAAAAGCGTAGTGCGATAATTTGTCTTTTTCCGCGTTCTAAGATTTTTACACGAAATGTAGTGCCTGATGTCGGTTACGTGTCATATGTTTAAATATTGTCGGGAGAGAAGACGCACGCACGAAAGCTAAATGGCTTTCTGTCACACTAAGAAAGCACACGTACGAACGGGTAATATTTTAGAAAATTCTGGAAAATCATTTGCGAATTAGAATATGAAACTGGGGAAGTTGTAAGGGAACTCAAATTAACTGTAACGATTTCATTTTAATCCTACGAAAACGGAATGCGGATACAAAATGTATGTTCCACTTAAATACCGACACACAATTAAATGAAAAATTTCAAGGAATCATCTTCCCTTCCTTCGCGTTTCTCTACACCTCATCGATTACTTCTCTCCTCCCCAGACTTTCTTCATGTTTCTACGTTATATGATATCTGCTTCTTCTCTCGTTTTTATTGTTTCGTTTCCTGTATGCTCCATTCATTCTGATGTAGGTGTGGAGTAACCCGCATCCCCTCCCCAATATAGGAAGATTTTATAAAGGAATATTGTTGCTTTGCTGGGGACAATCTATGCAGAAAGCAAGATATGAAAAGCTCTCTACGATTTTTGTTAAGATTTCTTATAAAGGGTCATCGAATCTTCTTTTCTCCATGGTTTAATCCCAGAAAAAGGAGTATTCTGTGGCGAAAGGAAGATTGGGCAATCTTTAAAAGTATCACAAGAACTCTTAAGGGCTGAATGTATAGGAAGGGATCGTAGCACCTCCCTTCAACCATTTATACTTAAGGTCCCTTGTGATGGAGAAGTTTCCAGTTCTTTGTTGTAAATTAAACGTTTAAACAAAATGCAAAAGAACCATTAAAATATCTTCACAAATTAAAAAGTTACAAAATTTGGAAACATAATTTCGTTTCAGCGTGTGACGTCACTTGACCTGTTCGCATACAATGCATATTCGTTCGCTAAGATCTAAATGCTAAATGCATCTCTTACTAATTTGCATCATCCTTCTATAATAATATCCTCGTTTCTCGCCGCAATTATATCAAACGGTGGCGGCATCTACTAAAAAACAAATGCAGGAAAGCGAAACAATATCCACCCCCCCCCCCCTTGCAAGCGGTAAACAGCAAACGCTGTAGATACGATGCGGTTAACTTAATGTACGACTGTACGAGCAAAAAATTAAACGGTACGAATGCAAAGTAAGTTTACGGAATAATTGCAGTTCTTACAAAACGCTACTGTTAATTTCACTTACTTAATTGACCGGATTAAAATGTCTAAAATAGCACTTATTGTTAATTGGAATTTCTTAAGTCGCTTATCGTTGAAGACCACCGCTTACTTTTAAAAGGATTGGCCAATTAAATATCGTACCTGGTATAGAAGCAGATTAAGAGTAGAATGAGGCCCTTCAGGCATTAATTAGATATACCGAACTGTGCAGGTTTTTTTTGATTGATTTCATGTTTTGCATGCGAAAATTGAACTCACTTCTTGGCGTCAACATCTAATTTTATTCGAGGTAAAATATGAATTTCAATGTGGAAAGTTGTTTCATGATTAAGGGTAAGCGCGCCGTGGAGGCCCAAGGGCTCACCTAAAACCCTCTAAATGTCGTTTTTCGAAAAGTGCCCCACAGTTCGAGAAATTTTAATAAATCAATTTTGAATTGCAACTTGCATTATTCGTATACCGGGCCATTGACCAAACAAGAGGGAATTTTTCGAACTGGGGGGCACTTTTCGAAAAACGACAGGTAGAGGGTTTTAGGTGCGCCCTTGGGCCTCCACGGCGCCCTTATCCTCCGCGTGCAAAACTCACTCAATTTTAATAAATCAATTTTGAATTGCAACTTGCATTATTCGTATACCGGGCCATTGACCAAACAAAAGGGAATTTTTCGAACTGTGGGGCACTTTTCGAAAAACGACAGGTAGGGGGTTTTAGGTGGGCCCTTGGCCCTGCGCCCTTATCCTCCGCGTGCAAAACTCACTCAATTTTAATAAATCAATTTTGAATTGCAACTTGCATTATTCGTATACCAGCGCCATTGACCAAACAAAAGGGAATTTTTCGAATTGTGGGGCACTTTTCGAAAAACGACAGGTAGGGGGTTTTAGGTGGGCCCTTGTCATAGCGAAGTAGCTGTTCGGCGATGAGGGTCTAAGATCAGGCATCTCGTGGAACAATGTTTGCTTAAACATCGCCCACTTAAAAACATCTTTTGGTTGTAATTGAATGTTACGAATTGTTTTGTAAGAAATCCGCAACAAAAGGAAAACGCGAACGCTCGGAAATCGTGCGTGATGAAAATTTTAATAAATGAATTTACGTCACTAAATGACAACTTATACAAGGAACCATAAATAATCCTCAAATTAACTGCCAAGCCACCAGAGTAGCATTTATTATTAATCGTGAAGATTTCGCCAGACCGCGAAGGTGAGAACCTTTCTCACGCAACAACTATACTCGAGGTGCGTGTCTTAAATAATTTCCAAGTCAACAGTTTCATTTGTAAATGGCGACGAAAAAGAGGAACTTCATAAATCTACACGATCGTATTGTATCACCCATTTCGTAAAACGGATGGCCTTCCCTTGTTTTCGAAAACTTTTCCGATTTTTTCCTAAATTAAATCTAAAAGTTTTGAATCGAATTAAAAAAGGGAAACTCGCTTTGATTTAGACATAATCGACAACAAAGGCCCCGTCGCCGTCAGCTCGCACGATGCGAAATTACCGACACCCAAAACTAGAAACTCCAATAAAGGTACCATTACCTTTTAAATTTACGATTATTACAGTTTTGGGCAAATCCGCAAACTTTAAATGTTAGATATATCGACAGGAGTTGGATGTCGACAAGTTAAGACCTCGCACCCCTCACGACTAGTTTATGTTTTCCCGCATCTCATAACTCCCCTTTTATCGCGATATCCGAAAATTAAATTAATATTGATTACGCAAAAATTAATGTTCGACTAACCGTAAAAATACCATAAAATCGGTTTTCCGTAAATTTGGTCTTTATCAACCATTTACGATGGTCGCGACTGTGGAATTATAATTAGCGATACTGTTTATATTTTAGGTGAAATAAATCGAATCGATCTCGTTAACGTTGCGTAATAAAGGGGGAGAGGAGTCGTTGACTTCAGTTTAAAAAAATGCCAAAATTTTATTAATGCACGAAATTAAAATGTTTGTTACCGTCAACCGTGTTACCCCAACTTAAATCAACCGACAGGCGAACAACTGCATTTTATAGTATTTTATTACAAATGCATGACAGTGGTTGGAAAGATCGCGTTGTTAACTGAATATTTCCACCGTTTACAACTAAATTCGAACGAGCTACAGTAATTACTTTTCAGTCACAAAGCAAAAATTCCACAGAAAGCAATTTATGGTAATTAAAACGTTAACCTGGCAAACATTTTTTTAATCTTGGCGAGCGTGCAATTTCGACGCCTAGAAATATTCAACATGAAGGAGCCATATTTCAGGATTTAATACAAACGTCCGCATTAATATCAAGGACTTATGCAATGTGAATGCAGCCACATTTACAATTGCAGGTCTCCAGTATATGAATTCCTCCATCTAATAACGCGGAATGTACGGTTTCGATCGTCGTAATGCAAACATTTTCAATTTTTGCCAAACGTCGTCGTAGAGAAAAACATTCTTTCAGGCAACGTAATTGCTTTCATTTTTAAGACATTAATATCAAATCTTGCATGACAAATTTCTTACTCCTTCTGTGAATTAAAGCTGAAATCAATATTTAATAAAACAAGACAGGAAACAACAACTCCTGTTATATGAGGACATTAATAACTCCTTGTCAAATTGTGTTTTTTTATAACTAATCAAATGAGCACTACTAAGGTATTTAATGAGGTTGTTTTTGATACCATAATATGGTAGAATATTCTGCATATTTTTAAAATATTTTACAGGGTGCGAGTAACAAAGAAAATTCAATGAGAGATTTTAAATTAATTAATTAAAATTGAATGATGATTCCTATACCATTTCTTCAGAACTTGTAAAAATTTTCAAGTTTAATTTTGAGTTTTTAATTGTAGGAAGATATTTGAAATACGACATTTTCGAATTTACTTGGATTTTCCGATCGTCTCGCTTTACAATGGGGATCTCCACGAATGCAGAATGTGACGGTACTGGATCTTGAGCAATATCCCAATAGCAAAAAGAGAAAAAGAGGCAATCAAAAAATTCATCTGTGCATCCCTTTCGCGTGTGAATATTGTGTATACTCTGAAGGGATTAAGATTATTTCAACAGCAATAACTAGAAAAACTTTAGATGTAAATACAAAACCTTTTTTGTTTTGCTTGAACGCTTTGGTTTTTCTTTGTGAAATTTGAAATGCGTAATTTGTCATTTTTTAAAATATGGCATCTAGCTGCGAATTCAACCTATTTGAATCTTTATGTGTATTTGTAATTAACGCATTGTTTTAAGAATTAAAAAAAAATTTATCCGGACACTTCTGCCGCGTTGAAGTACTTTTAGGGGAATGGTCCTAGAATCCTGGAAGTTTTCAACGAAAATTTTAATAAATAATTGCCCATATCTCAAGAACAGATTGTCAGAATACGCTACTTAAATGTAAGTTACTTCTATGGTAGTGTTGTTATTACCTTAGTTCTTTAGTTCGCCGCTAGAGGTCATCCTAGTGTACCTTTTTGTACCGGGTGACCCAATAAAACTGTTCCTCGGCCATATCTCGGGAACCGTTCGTCGTATGATCTATTATTGGATAAATCGGTCATGAAGAATCGCCGGAAAATATTTTCAAGTTCTAAAAATGACCACCAGAGGGCGTAACTGCTATCTTAAATTTTAAAATTGCATTTTCTTTAAATTTCGCATAATAAACTAAACATTCTTTTTTCACATTTTTAAAGAGAACCAGTTTATCTATCATCCTTTACTTTCGCGTCACTTTTGTCACTCCATGGGCCATTTTTTTCGGGTCGTCGGTTTTGTATTTGCCTAGTCCAACCGATTTTTAATTCAATAGTTTACAAAAAATGATACATTACTGGCGAGGAAATATTGAAGGACGAGGCCCCTTTGGGGCCGAGTATTATAATTTCCGAGTCAAGTAGTGTCATTTTAGTGACGAGTTTTGTATTAAATTTTACCCGAAATCGTATTTTAATATAAAATTTCAATTTTTATATAGAACATTTGATTAATGTCAATATGTCAGTGATGACAGGAGTCATTATAGACATTTACAAATGTCACAATTGCGGCTGGTAAAGTGACAGGTGCGGCCAGTAAAGTGACAAGCGGCAGGAAACGTAGTCTGTTCTGCCTCTGTCATGGAAACTAAAATTTCATGACAGAAAGTAAGCATGAAAATGAAGGTTTCCGGACGATTTTGGGTAAAATTAATTAGTGCCATTTACGACCCGCGTGAAGTTAGCCCCCCAACTTCAAAATAATGTAACGTCATCTTCGTTTGCACGAATTGATTGCGCATTTAGGCACACTTCGAATTTTCGTGTGCACATTTCTCTAAAAAAAGATATTCAAAAAACAAATTTGGGCGTGGGGGGGGGCAACTTCACGATTTTAACTCCCCCAACATTAAATTAATGGAACGCGATGTACTTACTTCCTTTGTTTGCACATTAATTGTAAGTAATTGCCCAAAAAAAGATACTGAAAAAATAAATATTGGGGGCCACCTTCACGATTTTAGCCCCCCAACTTTTAAATAATGGAGTGCCATATATTTCATTCGTTTTCATTTTGTTTACTCATAGTTAGCACAAATTTTTCTTTGATGCAAAAAGGCCTAATTCATGATTTTAACCCCTAACCTTAAAATCGAACTGTATATTTTACTTTATTCGATTTTACCGCCCTAAAATAGAAATTAAGAAAATAAATGATACGTTGAGGGTTGGAGAACCGTTCGTCGTATCACTTAGGGGTAAAAAAGATTATTGGGTAAATCGGTCATGAAGAATCGCTGGAAAATATTTTCAAGTTCTAAAAATGACCACCAGAGGGCGTAACTGCCTTCTTAAATTTTAAAATTGCATTTTCTTTAAATTTCGCATAATAAACTAAACATTCTTTTTTCACATTTTTAAAGAGAACCAGTTTATCTATCATTTTCATAAAAACAAAAACTCAGTTATTTCAAAAACAAAGATGGCGTGGGGCGTTCAATTGTTTTTGCAATAACCTGCTTTAACTTCTTAACCGTTTGACCGATTTTAACAAATTTGGTATCGTTGAAAAGAGCATTCCTTGGGCAACGAGAATCAACCAAAATATAATTAATTTAGTTGAATTCTTCTCCGCCAGGGGGCTAGTTTTGAAGTTAACGTCACGTTTATCCTCTTATATATCCCACTTGTCGGACCATAGGCTGTCCGTACGTTTAGTTAACATAAATTAAATTATTGGTTCTTATTGAGTGTTAATTACGACTTTAGTCGAACGTTGGACATTGGTACCGCAATATTTTTGTGCCACGCTATTCACTATCACTCCTGTTTCTTTGTTTCTATTTCTATATGTGACAGATAAGGCAGAAAAGCACCTTTCTGAGCTCAAAAGGCCGTTTCGACGACACTTTGATATAACGTTTGATTGCATACTGGTTTTCAGTGTGGTTAAAATTTGACTCATTGTTATTTATTTCAAAATAGGAAACTTATCAAACAACCCTCGTACTTCAATATACTGCAAACTTTGTATAGTTTCAATGTAGATTGTACAGCCCGCTCTAAGACAAAGGAAACTTCAAAAGCATACTTTCAAAAGGGTTTTAAACAATCACAAAGGGCAAAAAAGCAGCACTTTGTAGTTAGTATGACCAATCAGGTGTCCATAACAGCAGACGATGCCTATCCGTACAAATCGGTTAATGATCCCTTCCATCAACGCAAAAAAACTGTTTACACATCCATTTAAAAACTCACAGCTAAAAGAGAACCGCAGTTAAGGTCTGATTGATACGTGATTTGTAACTTGAGGCAAAAAACGATAATTGCGAAGCTAAAGGGAATTGGGCGCATTTGTTAAATCGTAGCCGTAGTACGAACCTAATGAGAAGTCGATGTTTTCCAGTCAACGAAAGTAATTGTCCTCGCATTAGGCGGCGATAAAGGGGTGGAAATTAATAGTGCATTGAACGACTTACGTCGTATCGGTATCCTGCTGCGTTTTCGGCATTATGTTTACAGTGCATTCTAGATAAGGTCTCTCCTTAAATTCCAATTACGAGAGGGTCTGATAGAGAGATGACGATGAAAATGTCTTCTCCGTTCGAGCACGTTTCCATTATGTTTCGACCGAAACAGACTCCTGCTTAAATTCAATCAAAAACAGTCACTCAATAGATTCTGTTCTTTCAATCATTTTTTATGGCAAAGCGCCTACGCTTTTGTTCGCGCGCTGTATTTTTTTATATCAAATAATTCTATCTCTTGCGATCTAACGCCAACTTACGGTTTTTTGTTTCGATTACAATTCGTTTTATTTAGAAACAACACCCTTGCAGATTTTTTGCCTTTGTTTTCTGTTCACGTCTTCCACAAACTGGAATACCTGGCAACTTTCTTCGATACCATCTAAAAGCTGAGCTAGACAAGTTTACATACTTTTATGATCACTCTGTAGATGAACAGCCGATATATAGGGGTGCTTCGAAAAGTGTCGTGTAGTAACTACGAGTAAGTATGTTGGTTCTAGGAGTTCAAGATAAAAGTAATTGATTTCATTTGCAGAGTTGTGTGTAGTTTGCAACCGTTTCCGTCAAGAAATTTAAATTATCTTAAAACCAGTCAAGACCGTACAGTCTAGGTGTTTATCAGCTTGTTATATACGACCCCGCCGGCAGAGGAATACTCAGATGAAGGTCGAAACTACAGTACCATATGGTACTAAACATTGAAACAGTTCTACGTGGAAAAGTTCAGGGGGATTCCGGAAAGATGAAACATGTTCGTACTTGTTGACACGCCCAAAAAATGATTTTTTGAAAAAATTATAAATAAAAAATGTATTCACATCAGAAAGAGTATGCAACATTTTTAGAACCATACATTATTGTAATCAAATGTAACGTGTGTTATTTAAAATAACATATACCACATTTATGGAGCACCCTGTAGGTACAAATATATTTTTGCGTTGTGCAGGTACCGTGTGTTCTATTTTGATTGACTACTTCAGCTGTTTTTCACGATATAAACTTGCAATTTTCGCACCCCGTGCAACATTTGTGTGGATACAATAAACAAAACAATATCTCCATGAATCCATGGCATACTACGTACTTAAAAACCGTACAAAAAAGGTGTTTGGTAAATGGCTAAAATTGGTATAGATTGTGATATATCAACGTAATTAGGAAACAAGCAAATACACTGACGTTAAGATATACAGGGTGTTGCATTTAAAAAATACCAACATTGGGTCAATCTTAAAAACGGTGGTTCAAACATTTTTTTACTACGTCACTGGGTTCTACGTAAAAATATCTAAAAAAAATTCTCTAATTTCAAATTTTGACATTTTTGATATTCTTCTATTCCTTAGGATTTTTTCTTTTAACATTTTTCGTATTATTTGAATTTTTTGAATTATTCGCAGTTTCTATTTCTCAGATGCTTTGATTCTACAGATTTTGTAAATCTTTTAGTTTTTTTGTTAGATTCTTCGAACTCTTCGAATACTTACAAAGTATACAGGGTGTTCCTAAATATGGAGTATACGAAACAGAAAATACGGAAAAATTACAAGGGACCAAAAAGTTTTCAAAAAAATCAAATTCTTATTTTACAATCTACCAGTGGTGCACCGAAAAAAAATTCAGGGGTAGAAAATGCAACATGGCCCCTGAAAAGTAGATATGAAATATGGGAGAAGGCATTAAATATAGTCCTAAAACCAAAAAGGAGCCGGGGACAGTAAGACCTCGCTCCTTATTGCGTCCAGACTAGATAAAGAGGATATTGTCTCTGGAACAATATTATTTTGGCAAAAGTAGAGGATCAAGGGAATCGCTTTAAAGCATCCACTCCCTAACGGGGAAGGCAATCAATGGCGGAAACTAGGAGGACCAGGGAACTTACGGTGGGGGCTTCTCTGGATGTGCGCAATGGAACGTCAGTAGAAGACGGGCACTTTCCCCCCCCCCACTCCTTTTTTATCCGCGGTTTAATTGGCGGAGTCAATCAAGTGCAATAAAATTGATTCGCGGGGTCGCCCAAGTGGGGAGGGTGTTCTCTGGGATTAATTTGATTATTTCTGTGAATTTGGACTTTGATTAATTAATTAAATTGGTGTGATTTTGAGCTTTATTGACATTTCAAGAAATCAAACCGCTAAATAAATTAATCGGACCGCGAATTAAATTAATTAGAGGCAATTCCGAGAAATCAAACAGCGAATTAAATGAATCGACCCGCGCATTAATTTAATTAAATAATAATCAATTTAATTGATGACGTCATCGATGACGTCATCAATTAAATCAAATGTCTATAAAGCTCAAAATCACACCAATTTTAAATTCCAAATTCCCAGAAATAATCAAATTAATCCCCGAAAACACCCTGCACACGTGGGCGATCCCGTGAATCAATTCAATTGACCTTGACTGACCCCGCGAATCAAAGCGCGGATAAAAAAGGAGTGGGGGAAAGTGCCCGTCTTCTACTAACGTCAAAAGGACCCACGGAGGGGTACCACAAGGTGCCACTTTTATGGAATATCGCTTATGGGATATGATGGATGTCAACAAAAGTGATTGAGATGCCCCCCCTGTTAGCTCCTACCAGGGCCTTTACGCCAGGAATATGCCAAAGCATCAAATAATTTAACATTACGAAATAAAACGTTCAGGGGTTGTCCAGCCTGAATTGTAACCTTCTGTTACACATTCTAACAACCATGTAAACGTTCTTTATAAGTTTTAACTTTCAACATTGATTAATTTAAACGGTTATCTGCTACAGTTTTCTCTACTAAAGTGAGTTACCAAGTTTACTGTTGTATTTGTAACGCAATAAATGTCACTATTTGCACAGTACATATATTTCCCGTAAATGCAGCACGATTCGAATAACTCATGTGCGACGCAAACTTGAATAAATAAAAAGAGTAAAACTGCTCTGCTTCCACTAAATAAATAGAACAGATCTGTTTTCGTATTTTCTGGAAGACGCTCTAAATATCGCTGAAAACTACAATAAAATTTCGGTATGCCACCGGAATTACGAGATAGATAGGGCGGGGTACAGTTAATTAGTCACCAAAATTCAGGGCGCAGTATAAGGTGCTTATGATATTATGGAAGGTCGTTAGTTATTCGACCTTTTTGGTCCGCTCAAAATTGTTTTAGACAAATAAATCTCGTCGCAATCGCAACAAATTCAGGTATACGCGTCGAGGGCGGAAATGGAACCTCCTCGGGTTTTACTTTTGGTCCATTTGTTTTAATGCAAACTGCGCCTTTTGATCGTCGGAGATCATCCGCGCTAACTAAGGATCCTTTTCGTTCTCTGACGCCGGCGTCATGTTTTAAAACACACCGACGGAAAATCAATACACACACCCCCTTCAAAAGGGCTTTGCTTGTGTTTTTAGTAAATTATGGTGTATGAGTGAGTGCTCTTTGAATATTCTAAATTAGCGGGTAGAAGCCCTCTCGGTTAATTCGCGGTTTTTATTCGTCATTGAGTTATGAGCGTGTTTTTTTCAATTAGATCAAATAAATGCTAGTGTAATTCATTTCCCAGTTTTGCTAGTATTTTTTGCATCCGTACCAAAGGTCCATCTTAGTTACAAGTAAAGTATGGCGTGCAAACGATTTTGACTCAGGACGACTCACAATCAGGAAGAACCGAATGAGGCAAGAACTGAGGAAATTGAAGGTTTACTGCTGTATGATCGACCTAGTGCTTGTAAAAGAGTCTTTTAAAGTACAATATTCAAGATTGGGGGATGAAGAAAGTGTCTGCTCGATGGATTTCGGACTGCTTATGCCAGAGCAGAAAGTGGCGAAGAAATAAATTTGTTAATTGTGATAATAGACCTTTGTTTTCAAAAGTTGATTTGTTTCATTTGAATTTGAATTTCAGTGTTGTTTTTTGCTTTTAGACTTCTAGTTTAAATTTTATCGCTTTAGATACCTAAGGTGTTAGAAGTAAGAAACATCTGGTCGAATTTGCGTTTTTTATCTGGTCGTTGGAGGTGGAGGTGAAATTTAAATTTATAGAGATTATATTTGATATTACAGATATCTAAGAATCTCTAGGATCTCACTTTTAATTCTGAGATTCCACCTCTATCCCTCTTTACCTCTCACTATTTCCATATTGCTCTCACAACCGATTTTTCTCAATTTCCCCTCTCACTTTCTTGAGCTCAACAAGGCCGTTGAGACCTGTAGTTCAAAAGGTAAATTTTGTTACGAAACCATGAACATTTCCAATGTAAAACGATTTTCATTTATTAAAGTTGTTTGGGCATTGTTACTTGAAATACGATGAACAAAATAGGAAAAGCCACTGTAGAACGTTAGGTCTGCACACTATCTTTTGTAAAACCATTAGTTCTCCGAACTTCAGTTCTGACAATAAAAATGATGGATCTGTTTATTCCACCTTAAATCAATACACTACTGAAACAAAAGTTCGAACTGATGGCTGAACTTTAAATACGAGCACAACGGATTTACTGACGCGTGCTGCTTCAACTCAAGCTAATTAATACACAAGTTTCAAATTCTTGGACGGATTTTAGTGGATGTTTCAATGTCGTGAAGTTGCCTCCCCCCCCCCTCACCCAGCCTACCAAATTGTTGTTTCAATATCTTTTTTTAAAGAAATATTCAAACGAAAAATCGAAGTGTGCCTAAATGCAATCAATGTGCAAACGAGGAAGGAAGTTTATTTTATTATTATTATTATTTTATTGTTGGGGAGTTAAAATCGGGAAGTAGTTAGGATCAATACAAATGGTCTAATAAATGTTAGAATGTGACACCATTTTTCTAAGTGTGTTAATGAATTTTTTACTTTGGGGTAGATTTCCCCTCGCCAGACGGGGAGGTACGCGATTGTCAATTTTTTGGAGATACTTAGAGCCAATGCCGCAAAGTCTAATAAATGTTAGAATGTGACACAATTTTTCTAAGTGTGTTAAATGAATTTTTTACTTTGGGGTAGTTTCCCCTCGCCAAACGGGGGGTACGCGATTGTCAATTTTTTTGGAGAGACTTAGAGCCAATGCCGCAAAGTCTAATAAATGTTAGAATGTGACACAATTTTTCTAAGTGTGTTAAATGTTTTTTTTTTACTTTGGGGTAGATTTCCCCTCGCCAGACGGGGGGTACGCGATTGTCAATTTATTTGGAGATACTTAGGGCCAATGCCGCAAAGTCTAATAAATGTTAGAATGTGACACAATTTTTCTAAGTGTGTTAAATGAATTTTTTACTTTGGGGTAGTTTCCCCTCGCCAAACGGGGGGTACGCGATTGTCAATTTTTTTGGAGAGACTTAGAGCCAATGCCGCAAAGTCTAATAAATGTTAGAATGTGACACAATTTTTCTAAGTGTGTTAAATGAATTTTTTACTTTGGGGTAGTTTCCCCTCGCCAAACGGGGGGTACGCGATTGTCAATTTTTTTGGAGAGACTTAGAGCCAATGCCGCAAAGTCTAATAAATGTTAGAATGTGACACAATTTTTCTAAGTGTGTTAAATGTTTTTTTTTACTTTGGGGTAGATTTCCCCTCGCCAGACGGGGGGTACGCGATCGTCAATTTTTTTGGAGATACTTAGGGCCAATGCCGAAAACTCTAATAAATGTTAGAATGTGACACAATTTTTCTAAGTGTGTTAACGAATTTTTTACTTTGGGGTAGATTTCCCCTCGCCAAACGGGGGGTACGCGATTGTCAATTTTTTTGGAGATACTTAGGGCCAATGCCGAAAAGTCTAATAAATGTTAGAATGTGACACAGTCTTTCTAAGTGTGTTAAATGAATTGGGGTAGATTTCCCCTCGCCAAACGGGGGGTAAGCGATTGTCAATTTTT
The DNA here is from genome assembly GCF_008802855.1 of Photinus pyralis. Classification (NCBI taxonomy): domain Eukaryota; kingdom Metazoa; phylum Arthropoda; class Insecta; order Coleoptera; family Lampyridae; genus Photinus; species Photinus pyralis. Next base: position 27,963,510 of record NW_022170596.1, on the reverse strand, counting down.
TGGAGATACTTAGAGCCAATGCAGCAAAGTCTAATAAATGTTAGAATGTGACACAATTTTTCTAATTGTGTTAAATGGATTTGTTACTTGGGGGTAGATTTCCCCTCGCCAGACGGGGGGTACGCGATTGTCAATTCTTTGGGGATACTTAGGGCCAATGCCGCAAAGTCTAATAAATGTTAGAATGTGACACACTGTTTCTAAGTGTGGTATAGGAATTTGTTACTTTGGGGTAAATTTCATCTTGTCAGACGGGAGGTAAGTGATTGTCAATTTTTTTGGAGATACTTAGGGTCAATGCAAAAAGTTAGAATGTGACACATTTTTTTTAAGTGTGCTTATAAGAATTTTTTACTTTGGAGTAAATTTCACCTTACCCGACTGGGGGTAAGTGATGTGCAATTAATGTGCAAACGAAGGAAGTGCATCGCAGTCCATTAATTTAATGTTGCGAAGCTAAAATCGTGAAGTTACCCCCCCCCCCCCACCTTCAATTTGTTTTTCAATAGAGAAATGTGCAAAACGCAAAATCGAAGTGTGCTTAAATGTGCAATCAATGGAAGTATTTGACGTTTCATTATTTTATGGTTTGGAAGGGGGAGGAGCCTAAAATCGTGAAGTTACCCCCCCTCCATTTGTTTTTTCATTATCTATTTTAGAGAAATGTGCAAATTAAATGTTGGGGGACTAACTTCACGCGGATACATCCTCTTGCATATATGCTAATTAGTGAAGCTGCTACTGAAAGAGAGCGATGGTGATTAAAGACCGTGCATAAAAACTTGTGACGAACATTTAATTGCCGTAAAAAAATTAAAAGTTTCGACGCCCCTTGTTGTCGTAACATCGTTTATTTAATGCCCCATTAAAATTCATATCGAAAATGAATTCAGATAGACATTTTAATTAAACACGTTTTCATTTACTCTTCTTGCGCCAAATTGTGATGTCGAAAATGTTTTGTTTTATATTAACATGGAGGCATTTATTCGGTGTAGGTGAGGGAGATGTGTTTTAATTTCGAAAATGACACTTTATAAATGTGTCGGTACTATGTGAGCCTGAAAGGAGAGGATCGATTATTCTCATTCACCGTGAGGGTGAAACCGGAAAATCGGTGCAAAGTATCCGTGGGAAGGTTTGTGAGCAACCTAGGCAACAAGGTTTTTTTCTTTAATTTGTCAATCAGTGACAAGTAGCATCATACAATATTGATCAAATTGTGAGTATTAAATAATCAAATTAATTAATATTTGAGTGTTGGCGGATGTTACATCAAATAAATTACAGATACATGAGCACTGTCCATTCGAAAATCGCTCGATATGCTCCTGCTAGAAAATTAATTAGGCACGCCCAACCTTTTTGATGAGAAAACGCGATTACCTAACCAACGCTCGTATGGTGTCAAAGGAGGTAAGATGAGAAATTATACACATCTAATAAACCCGTAGGTAATTACGACTTCAAAGTGATAAAAGGAAATTTTGTCCTAACTCTCATCAGCGCTAATTGTAAGCTTCATAACATTTTCCATTTTATTACGTTCTCACTTCTTTGCGATAGGGAAAACTTCCATCTATTTTATGAGCAGTTTAATTAGCCGCTGGTATTAATTACCTGGTAAGTTTGCGTAGTACCACCTCTCAGGAGATCACAATCAAAGAGACGACGTGCAAAAGTACACGCGCGCCTTTCTTTGATCGTATCATTTAATTTGGGGAACGTCAAAGGAATATTATCCGAGGCCTTTATGGATACTGTCAGCTGCCGAAACGGCGAAAGTTCGAGACATTTTGGTGCATCGATAGTTCCTACGAGATTCAAATGAAACGAAAAGCAAAAGAAGAACGGAATCAATAATTTAATTAATATCCAGCTGGAACAATGCAAAACTCAAATCTGAATAGACACTCTCGAAGTAGATCAATTGCGACCCAATTCGGTCGAGTGTCAGAATCGAGGTGCAGTCGAGATGACGTCCACCGTTTTCCAAGTTGTCCAAGGAGTAGGTCTTATTAAACGTGCCACGCCAAGGAGATTACTCAATATCAAATCTGATGAGTTTCTAATAGAAGGATGAAGCGATTACATAGTGTAGGGTAATTGGATTTTGGTAATTACAAAATAACGCTTTTGTGCTACCGTACGGAATTCTGCTTCTAATTTGAATTTCCACGGTTGCACTCGAGCGATATTAAAGCTGCGAGTTCATCGTGTCGGAAAATTCGTTATTAATGTTAAAAAAATTGCGTTTTGAAATAGGCGGGTGTGTGAGGGGTTACGATGCAATAAATTGTCTTTCCCAGTGCCAATGCCAGTGCTTTTAGTGCACTATTTAAGGTGTTATATGATGTCTAACGTGCCTTTAAGCTATGCAGTAGAAGTTCGAGCAACTTGGATGGATCACTTTACTCCTCCTGATTATTCAACCGGTCTGAACGGTCTTATTGCACCCGCTTAGGTAAATTAATTGCACTTTCAACTTCACTTACACTTTATTCTAATGTACTCCACTCCAGCGACAGCTCCCCGAAGACTACATGCTTAGTGCACGTTACATTTTATTTTACTTTGATGTCACGAACTTGTACGAATGCGAAATATTTTGATGTTACAAATCTCTACGTATTAATGTTAAAAAGGTAACGCTGCGGCTTTAACTTAATTACACTGGGCTACAACGAAACTTACCAAACCCCCGTAGTGTGAAATTCGCTACTGCTTAAAGTTATTATCTCCGTAATCCTCGTTGTCGTTAATGGAGGGCTCTATGTGCGCGTGTGTTTGTATATAACAAAACGAAAAATCGGGGCGAGCAATCGAAATCTTATTTTGACCTATTTGTGCTCTCGCAACTGGGAAAACTCTATCCTTGATTGTAGATGGATTGTATACAGTAGCGTCGTCGTGCAGTTTAATATCCTGCAGTAAAATTTATTTCCCAGAACGACTTTCGCTGGCTCTTCGTTTTATTTACTTTATTAATGGTTTTTTTGTAAAGAGGACGGCGGATTTTGACCAGAATCCTTATATCCACACTAATGAATTAAATGCAAGCGTACATCGCTACAATGGCGTTAGAAAGATGACATTCGGAGTGGAGCTCAAGCAATTTGCACATAAATGTTTGTCCATTGTTCGCTATTGTATATGAGACGAATACGGAATACTTAAACAATGCATATGTGTTGCAGTAATTCCGCTTAAGTACGAGAAGTTTGATGGGTTTACGCTCCTCATTGTAATGCATAGCGTCGATCATACTGTAACAATTACAGCTTTGGCACGGCTGAAGAGTATGCGATCAGTCGTGCACTTGGTAGCTCGACTAAAATGGAATTATGACGAGCAATCATACACGAATTGGTTGTATTTAATTAGTGGGCCGTCAGTAATGGAAAAAGGAAATCCGCTTAACTTTTATCAGTGCTTTTTTCTTCGCTCCTTTTCAAAAGTTTCCTTATTTATTCGGTATTCTTCCTCGTCTCCTGCGGCACTCCCTTTTTCTTAGCTCCGTCTCAATGGTTTTCTCAGTTTTTTTTAGGTTTTTTTGAAGTCTTCGAAATTTCTTCGGTTTTTTGCTTTCCAGTGTTTGTTCCAAATTTGTCGTTTGACACTTATGGACCCTGGAGGTTATTTTTAACTATTCTGGCATCTTAGATTTTCGATTTTTCAAAATGTTCGTGGGCTTGGCCTACTCCTCGGCTTTTCCAATTCCTAGGAACTCTTGTCTTTTCAAAAAGTTTCCTCTTTTCCCCGCCTTTCTCGCGCCACTCGACATTTCCGACTTCTTCGACACTCTTTGGCGCTTCCAAATTTGTCGTTTGACACTTATGGACCCTGTAGGTTATTTTTAACTATTCTGGCATCTTAGATTTTCGATTTTTCAAAATTTCGTGGGCTTGGCCTACTCCTCGGCTTTTCCAATTCCTAGGAACTCTTGTCTTTTCAAAAAGTTTCCTCTTTTCCTCGCCTTTCTCGCGCCACTGGACATTTCCGACTTCTTCGACACTCTTTGGCGTTTCCAAATTTGCCGTTTGACACTTATGGACCCTGTAGGTTATTTTTAACTATTCTGGCATCTTAGATTTTCGATTTTTCAAAATGTTCGTGGGCTTGGCCTACTCCTCGGCTTTTCCAATTCCTGGGAACTCTTGTCTTTTCAAAAAGTTTCCTCTTTTCCTCGCCTTTCTCGCGCCACTCGACATTTCCGACTTCTTCGACACTCTTTGGCGCTTCCAAATTTGTCGTTTGACACTTATGGACCCTGTAGGTTATTTTTAACTATTCTGGCATCTTAGATTTTCGATTTTTCAAAATGTTCGTGGGCTTGGCCTACTCCTCGGCTTTTCCAATTCCTAGGAACTCTTGTCTTTTCAAAAAGTTTCCTCTTTTCGACATTTCCGACCTCTTCGACACTCTTTGGCGCTTCCAAATTTGTCGTTTGACACTTATGGACCCTGTAGGTTATTTTTAACTATTCTGGCATCTTAGATTTTCGATTTTTCAAAATTTCGTGGGCTTGGCCTACTCCTCGGCTTTTCCAATTCCTAGGAACTCTTGTCTTTTCAAAAAGTTTCCTCTTTTCCCCGCCTTTCTCGCGCCACTCGACATTTCCGACTTCTTCGACACTCTTTGGCGCTTCCAAATTTGTCGTTTGACACTTATGGACCCTGTAGGTTATTTTTAACTATTCTGGCATCTTAGATTTTCGATTTTTCAAAATGTTCGTGGGCTTGGCCTACTCCTCGGCTTTTCCAATTCCTGGGAACTCTTGTCTTTTCAAAAAGTTTCCTCTTTTCCTCGCCTTTCTCGCGCCACGCGACATTTCCGACTTCTTCGACACTCTTTGGCACTACCAAATTTGTCGTTTGACACTTATGGACCCTGGAGGTTATTTTTAACTATTCTGGCATCTTAGATTTTCGATTTTTCAAAATGTTCGTGGGCTTGGCCTACTCCTCGGCTTTTCCAATTCCTAGGAACTCTTGTCTTTTCAAAAAGTTTCCTCTTTTCCTCGCCTTTCTCGCGCCACTCGACATTTCCGACTTCTTCGACACTCTTTGGCGCTTCCAAATTTGTCGTTTGACACTTATGGACCCTGTAGGTTATTTTTAACTATTCTGGCATCTTGGTTTTTCGATTTTTCAAAAAGTTCATGGGCTTGTCCTACTCCTCGGTTTGTCCAATTCCTAGGAACTCTTGTCGTTTCAAAAAGTTTCCTTTTTCTCGCCTTTCTCGCGCCACTCGACATTTCCGACTTCTTCGACACTCTTTGGCACTACCAAATTTGTCGTTTGACACTTATGGACCCTGGAGGTTATTTTTAACTATTCTGGCATCTTAGATTTTCGATTTTCAAAATGTTCGTGGGCTTGGCCTACTCCTCGGCTTTTCCAATTCCTAGGAACTCTTGTCTTTTCAAAAAGTTTCCTCTTTTCCTCGCGACATTTCCGACTTCTTCGACACTCTTTGGCGCTTCCAAATTTGTCGTTTGACACTTATGGACCCTGTAGGTTATTTTTAACTATTCTGGCATCTTAGATTTTCGATTTTTCAAAATTTCGTGGGCTTGGCCTACTCCTCGGCTTTTCCAATTCCTAGGAACTCTTGTCTTTTCAAAAAGTTTCCTCTTTTCCCCGCCTTTCTCGCGCCACGCGACATTTCCGACTTCTTCGACACTCTTTGGCGCTTCCAAATTTGTCGTTTGACACTTATGGACCCTGTAGGTTATTTTTAACTATTCTGGCATCTTAGATTTTCGATTTTTCAAAATGTTCGTGGGCTTGCCTACTCCTCGGCTTTTCTAATTCCTGGGAACTCTTGTCTTTTCAAAAAGTTTCCTCTTTTCCGACTTCTTCGACACTCTTTTCCAAATTTGCGTTTGACACTTATGGACCCTGTAGGTTATTTTTAACTATTCTGGCATCTTAGATTTTCGATTTTTCAAAATGTTCGTGGGCTTGGCCTACTCCTCGGCTTTTCTAATTCCTGGGAACTCTTGTCTTTTCAAAAAGTTTCCTCTTTTCCTCGCCTTTCTCGCGCCACTCGACATTTCCGACTTCTTCGACACTCTTTGGCGTTTCCAAATTTGCCGTTTGACACTTATGGACCCTGTAGGTTATTTTTAACTATTCTGGCATCTTAGATTTTCGATTTTTCAAAATGTTCGTGGGCTTGGCCTACTCCTCGGCTTTTCCAATTCCTAGGAACTCTTGTCTTTTCAAAAAGTTTCCTCTTTTCCCCGCCTTTCTTGCGCCACGCGACATTTCCGACTTCTTCGACACTCTTTGGCGCTTCCAAATTTGTCGTTTGACACTTATGGACCCTGTAGGTTATTTTTAACTATTCTGGCATCTTAGATTTTCGATTTTTCAAAATGTTCGTGGGCTTGGCCTACACCTCGGCTTTTCCAATTCCTAGGAACTCTTGTCTTTTCGAAAAGTTTCCTCTTCTCCTCGCCTTTCTCGCGCCACTCGACATTTCCGACTTCTTCGACACTATGGCGCTTCCAAATTTGTCGTTTGACACTTACGGACCACGGGGTTCCCGATTCCTCTGCTTTTTTAGATTTTTGGAAATCCTCGAAATTCCAAATTTCCTCTTTGTCGCCCTTCTTCAATTTGTTGTTTTAACCAAACCAATATTTCTGAAATTTCGATTTTTCCGAAACCTCGGCCTACCCCTTTATTTTCGATCTTTTGTCTGGCTCAATTTTTCGACACATCTTCGGCTTTTCCGGAATCCTTTTCCTAATTTTCTGACGTTATTTTGTCGACGGTTTCGGCCACTTAGACTCTCCCGATTTCCTTAAACTCTGGGTTTTTCAAGTGCAGTGCAGGTATGAATTCTTCCATACCCTACATTTTGGGCTCTTGAGGTTTTATAAGCTGCGTCGTCTCCTAAAGGTTTCGGTTTCTGTGGGTTTTGCCAATTTTTTCCTAAAATTTTATACTTCGTCGGCTTTCTTCGCTTCTGACGTTTCGGCGAGGTCACCACCACCTTCTTTTCCTTTGCCGCCGAAACTAGGGAAGACAAAGAACCCAACCTAAACGATCGAAACGCCCCTTTACCCATAGTTTGGATTAAATAATACCTTTATTTCTACGGATCCTCAGATTCCACCGCTTTCTTGGATACTTAATCGCCTTATTTAACTTGTTTGGTAAGCTTCCACTACTTTGTTGACATTTTTAATTATTTTGACATCTTTGACTTCGGGCTTTTGCAAAATCTTTTGAAATCCCAAACTTCCTCGGATTCTTATAGTGTCTTGTTTTCATCAAATACTTGTCAAGCAGATCTTTCTCTATTTTTTCGGTAGCTTAGGCATTTTTGGGTTCTTTGAATACTTCAATCTTCATTGTCTACTTATGTTTCTTCAGCCGCATCAGATTTTATGCGCATTTTGTAATGTCATTTTAAAAGTTTGGTTTTGAATTTGTATTTTGTTAAATAAGGAAATTGTCACATGTACCGCTCCATAGTAAACTTGAACTAAACTAGGTCTGGCGGTAACAAGAAACGTATTGGAGAACGAATGCGCGGATCTAAAGTTTGCGTTTATTGCGCTGAAAAAGGCGAAATGCGGGTTTTCTATTGGTTGTGAAGACACGCCAGTCATTGCGTTCAGAAACGAAGACCCGTTTCGGTTTTTCTAACGGGCAAGATTTATAGCAAAAGACGTGGAAGAGCGAGCATTCTATTCAGACTTTCGCGAGCGAGCATATTGGCACGATAATTATTATTATTCTTGGTTTTTTTCAGGGGTCCTTTGACTTTAACTTCAAGACCAAACACGTACAAATACGGGCGTTGGAAAGAATTGATTCGCGGTCGACATTTTTAGCTGCGTTGCGTAGAATCCAAATCAATTCGTACTTTTTCGATCAGACTTCTCAATCAAAAGTTATAGACTAGAAACCAATTTCGAAAGAAAATTCAAAGGACTGTAACTTTTGAACTAGTAGCCCAATCTTGGAACTGTTTGAAATTATGGATTCTACAGGCCACATTCTATAAGAAAATATTTTTTTCCGGTCGATCTGAGACAATTTTTTTTTCTGGGCAAAAAAAACGCAGTGTATAACCTTCCTTTTTTAGCAAAAATCGACTGCACCAAAATTTATCGGGAAAAAACTTTTTCTTATTAATTTGGGTGCGTAGAATCCAAATCAATTCGTACTTTTTGCGGTTGGAATTCGGAAATCGGAACGTGTAATTACTGAGTAGCAAAGAATTAGTTCAACTTTGGGTCAAAACACATTCGGATTTGTGACCAATTGCGGGTTAACTGGAATTTTGTATTTACAGTCAATTCTGGGAAGAAAAAAAAATTTAGCAGATGATTCGTAGCAAGCCGAGTGGTAAAATATATGCGAAGGAACATTTTCAAGTCGGAGATGCGGGATTAAATAAAATGACATCAAGCTCATGAGTTTTTTCCCGGATCGCTAACAGTAACGACTGGTTAAAAGCAAAGTTAAGTCACGTAATTGGATAATGCATTATGCGCAACGTAAAAATTGTATATACAACGGCATACGACAGGAAATATAAAGACAATTAATCAGTCCTGCAACAAGACCTAGTTAAAATATTGAGCAAAATTATGCAAGATACTTAAGTATGTCTATAATGGGGATCTCCGAAACCATAGAAGACACGACGATGGTCAAAGAAAAGTTATTGACACCGTTGAGAGATTTTCAATACAACGTTTTGTTTCGGAGAAATCATCAGCTTTATTTTTTTTATATGGCCCGTAGAAAAGTACACACTGTGTTGAGTAGCAGTGTTTATTACGAATATACAATATACGGCACACATAAAACAATTCAACTTTTGGTTTCAACAGGATGGTGCACTCGCTTACATCACCCTAATGTACGAGAAGACCTATCGGACAAATTTAAACTTTTCCAGGAATTTTGCCCGGTAGGTATTCTCGCACGATTAGGGCGTTGTGTGCGGGTGCACCATTCTGCTAAAACCAATAGTTTCCAACGTTGTATTGAACACCTCGGTATTCGGAGCTCAAACATTTCGATTTTTCTGGCATATTTTTGAACTAAGTAGTACACCGCACATACGCAATAGCATTCTAACAGACGAGACTATCAAGAATTTAAAATGTGACCAGTGTGATTATGCAACGTATGATAAATCTAATTATAAAACACATTTATTAAGATCGCCAAGGATTTAAAGTTTGCCCAGTGCGCTTTAAGATTTATCTAACATTTGTCAAGACATGGACCCTGCAAAAGATTTAAAATGTGATCGGTGTTATTTTTTCACCAAGTACAAATCCAATTTTAAACCACATTTGTTAATACAAAAAACCGTTTGCCATATTTGTTTACACATTTATTTTTATAATGTATTGGATACTTATTTCATCTGCTGTTTTTGTTTTGTTAACAACCTACCATCATAAGTCCTAGTTCTCGTTATTGTTTTAAATACTCTATGATGTATTTTTTATGATTTTCATGGATAACTAGATCGAAATGAAAACAATTGAAAAATCTTAGTTATGCTATGGTCCAACTTATGTAGAGAATTTGTAATATGATGCAATAATATACAGGGTGTTCCATATAAAAAAGTCAATATTTTGTAATTATTTGAAAAATGCGACGTTCTTTTGTTTTTTAATCAGAGGTTTGGATTTATTAGAAAATACACAATTTTGATAATTTGACCGTCTTTCTCTCTATAAACAAAGTTAGTAATAGTGTCGATTTAATTTGAAACAGACTGTATATGATCTCACCGACTTTGTAGCACAACGTCATGACGTCAAAGTGAATCGATTTCTTACGCGAAAAGTTTGATCAATTTTTCGCGTTCTAAATTCAAACAATGGAACTGACACGGGCGCCAAATCGAAGAAGAACCGCGAGCGTTCATTGATTATGATTACAAGGATTAAGTTTGGAAAGACTATTGCCGGCTGATGAGTTAATCAAAGCCACAAGGATTTAATGAAATTAAAGGAGGGATTTGACGAGTAATCCTGATAAATTTGAATCATAACCGCTCTCTCCTCTCCAATAGACGGGATGAAAGACGAGTCCATCGTTAATAAAATATCGAATTTACGGACAAATGACCGTACCTATAGCCATTTATTATTTAACTTTATCAAGAGGGATAATACGGGAGAAAGGTGGGAAAATTAAAATAAAAGGAGTGTACCTGGATAAATCTGGATAAAAGCCCGGCGGTCTCGGACATAAATGTCTGAAGGAACATAAAATCGTGACACGCATGTTTAAAACATGGCGGCTCGTTTTTTTGCTGTACATTGTTCGGGAATTTACACCGGCTCTTTTTGAGGATGGAAGTTTTATTTGCGGTTTGCTTAAAGTAGATTGGCCGTGATTGCAAATAACGTTGAGGAAACGAATTAAGGCGATGTGTCAAATAACGTTAGTGTACCCCCCCCGAAAATCCCGAAGGCTTCATTAGTATTACGTTCGCATAGGTGTCATGTAGCATACCCCATTTGTTATTTACCTAAGGGGCTTTACCTCCGTAATTATTTTAATTAATTATATTCGCGAACAATGCTTTATAATATTTGCCTTATGGCACCGCCTTCATTTGTATTACGGAACAATTAATACCTATCTGTATGAGTTACCCATATCCATTAGACGCCTGAACGATTCAGTTAATTGCGTTATAATACACATCACATATCTCTTCCGTGCAGTTACGTTGAATTAAGGTTTTACTTAGCTACAATTATCTCTTCCGTAGTTTAGCAACACATTCCATCCGTGCTCGGCGAGGAAAATGGAACATCTCCCTGTTTCAAACTTGGTTTAATATGAACGAGTTATCCCAAAGGAAAAATTAATTAAGCAAAACTGCAGGGGTGTGAAATTAGTTATAATCGAATTGAAAATTAAATCACATTTGGGCAAATTCCTTTAGTTTTCATTACAGTTCAATAAAACAGCTTCAGTGCAACTAATTTTGGTAGCGGCTGAGTTTTCAAAAATGGGCGTTGGAACCCTAGAACACAGAAGCTGAGTAAAGAGGACACATGCCAAAAATTATCCACGAAAAAATGGCGAGAAAGCTCCATCGTTGGGGTCGAGAATCTAAGAAGATTTTGAATTTTTGAAGCGAGAACAAAGGAGGCAATAAGGAAAACGAAAACATGGTGCGGTGTTGCCGGTTCTCTCCGCTATATCTACTCATGTAGAAAAAACGCAGTCGAAGCCGACCTTTCTGGAGGGCCCAATCGGCGAATAGACTATCAAAAATTTGGTGGGGGAGCGGCATTCGTACTCGGACCTCCGAGGCAAAAGCGATGATTTTGTTTTTAAGATTAAGTCTCTTGAAGGCTATCAACGCTTCTAAAAGACCCTTGGAGATGTTGAATACCTTTTAGAACTCTTAAAAACCTTAAAAGTGTAATAAATACCTGTAGATACCTTTACATGCTTTTGAAGGTACTTAAGGCTAGTGAAGGTTCTCAAAGGCCTTTCAACACTCATAATCTTTCATAGAACAACGAAGAAAATTTTAAGCACTTCCAGAAGAGCCTTGGACACTCTCTTGAAGGCTATTTACCATACTTAAAGATCCGTAAGAGCCTTTAAAAGTATCAATAAAAGACGTGTTTCCCACACTATTAAAATAATTAAAAATTCAAGAAGCCAAATAAAAGTCCCAAACGCCTCTGAGTTTCTCAATTGTTTTTAAGAACTTCTAAGCCTTTAATCGACCCTTAGTGATATTGGACTCTTGTAATCTTTCATAGAGCAACGATTGAAAATCTTAAGCACTTCTAGAAGAGCCTTGGACATTCTTTTGAAGGCTTACCATACTTAAAGATCCGTAAGAATCTTTAAACGAATTATAAAAGACGTGTTTCCCATACTATTAAATTAATTAAAAATTCAAGAAGCCAAAAAAGTCCCAAACGCCTCTGAGTTTCTCAAATGTTTTTAAGAACTTTTAAGCCTTTAATCGACCCTTAGAGATATTGGACTCTTGTAATCTTTCATAGAGCAACGAAGAAAATCTTAAGCACTTCCAGAAGAGCGTTGGACACTCTTTCGAAGGCTATTTACCATACTTAAAGATCCGGAAGAGCCTTTAAAGGAATCATAAAAGACGTGTTTCCCACGCTATTAAATTAATTAAAAATTCAAGAAGCCAAATAACAGTTCCAAAGGCCTCTAAGCTTCTTAGATGCTTTTGAAATACCCACAAAGGTTTTTAAGAACTTTTAGAACAACGAATAATATTTTAAGCACTTCTAGAAGACCCTTGGACACTCTTTTAAAGCTATTTACCAAATTTAAAGATCCGTAAGAGCCTTTAAAGGAATCATAAAAGACGTGTTTCCCACACTATTAAATTAATTAAAAATTCAAGAAGCCAAAAAAAGTCCCAAACGCCTCTAAGTTTCTCAAATGTTTTTAAGAACTTTTAAGCCTTTAATCGACCCTTAGAGATATTGGACTCTTGTAATCTTTCATAGAGCAACGAAGAAAATCTTAAGCACTTCCAGAAGAGCCTTGGACACTCTTTTGAAGGCTATTTACCATACTTAAATATCCATAAGAGCCTTTAAAGGAATCATAAAAGATGTGTTTCCCAAACTATTAAACTAATTAAAAATTCAAGAAGCCAAATAAAAGTCCCAAACGCCTCTGAGCTTCTCAAATGTTTTTAAGAACTTCTAAGCCTTTAATCGAGCCTTAGAGATATTGGACTCTTGTAATCTTTCATAGAGCAACGATTGAAAATCTTAATCACTTCTAGAAGACCCTTGAACACTCTTTTGAAGGCTATTTACCATACTTAAAGAACCGTAAGAGCCATTAAAGGAATCATACAAGACGTGTTTCCCACATTATTAAATTAATTAAAAATTCTAGAAGCTAAATAAAAGTTCCAAAGGCCTCTAAGCTTCTTAGATGCTCTTGAAATACCCCCAAAGGTTTTTAAGAGCTTTTAGAACAACGAATAATATTTTAAGCACTTCTTAGATTTTGGACTCTTAAAATCTTTCATAGAGCAACGAAGAAAATCTTAAACATTCTAGAAGACTATTTGCCATACTTAAACAACCGTAAAAACCTTTAAAGGAACCATAAAAGACGCATCACAAACGCTATTAAATTAATGAATAATTTTAGAAGCCAAATAAAAGTCCCAAAGGCCTCTAAGTTTTTTAGATGCTCTTGAAATACTCTCAAAGGTTTTTTAGAACTTTTCAGCCTTTAAGATTCTTATCGACTCTTAGAGATTTTGGACTCATAATCTTTCATATAATGAGGAAAATCTTAAGCACTTCTAGAAGACACTCTTTTGAAGGCTATTTGCCATATTTAAAAATCCGTAAAAGCCTTTAAAGGAATCATAAAAGACGCGTCTTCAATACTATTAAATTAATTAAAAATTCTAGAAGGCAAATAAAAGTCCCAAAAGCCTCTAAGTTTCTTAGATGCTCTTAAAATACCCCCAAAGGTATTTAAGAACTTTTAAATCTTTAAGATTCTTATCGAATCTTAGAGATTTTTGACTCATAATCCTTCATAGAACAACGAACAATATTTTAAGAACTTCTAGAAGAGCCTTGACACTCTTTCGACACTTATAGATCCGTAAAAGCCTTTAAAGGAATCATAAAAGACTCGTCTCCAACACTATTAAATTAATTAAAAATTCTAGAAGCCAAATAAAAGTCCCAAAGGCTTTTAAGTATCTTAGATGCTCTTGAAATACTCTTCAAGGGTTTTAAAAACTTTTCAGCCATTAAGATTCTTAACTCTTAGAGATTTTGGACTGTTATAATCTTTCATAGAACAACGAATAAAATCTTAAGCACTTCTAGAAGAGCCTTGGATATTCTTTCGAAGGCTATTTGCCATATTTAAAGATCCGTAAAGGCCTTTAAAGGAATCATAAAAGACGCATCTCCAACACTATTAAATTAATTAAAAATTCTAGAAGCCAAATTAAGAGTCTTCTAAGTTTCTTAGATGCACTTGAAATACTCTCAAATGTTTTTAAGAACTTTTGAGCCTTTAAGATTCTTATCGATTCTGGAAACCTTTAAAAACTGTTAGTGGCTATTAAAAGCTCTTAAAGTAAATGCATTTATCGAACCTTGAAACTCTAAGGCTCTTCATGATTTGAATATTAACTTTTTAGAAAATAGGGTGTTTGGAGCTGCGGATTTAAATTTGGACCTTTAGGCTAAAAAATGATCAAAAATCTTACCCTAATGGACAATTCGCAACTCCCTTCTTTGTTGAGATATTCAGTTGCGTAGGAGAGCCGAAGGATAAGAGTAAAAATGTTGGTCACTTGGTTCCGGAACCAAAGTTGAGGGGGAACCGTTAAGTCCCTGGTGGCTGATATTTTTACAGTACACACTCTCACCCTTCCTCGGTCGAACTCAAACAAGTATAAGTTGTGCACAACTCTTGTGCAGATAAAGTGCATTTTTTTAAGCGAAATAGCTTCTGTTTTTGCATCACCAATGGATATATTTCTTGCAGACGTCTCAATCGCCCTTTGGGAGTACCCTCCTCCGACAATCCGTTTCTGAGTTATAGGGGAATATACCCGATCACGATAAAAGGTCGAGGAGGAGGGCTATGGTTGGTAGAAAGTAATTAATTCCTCCCCTCCCCCTCAAGCCCCTTCGCTCACTGATCTCGAAAAAGAGTCGCACGGGAAAGTTATAGTTTGTACAAATCAATTTATTTCAATGAGACCTTTCATTAGAATACCATGAAGGGTAGAACATGCGCCCCCCCCCCTCAATTTTGAAAAGTTTAACTTGGGCACCACTAAAGACATGCGTATACAAAATCTGAGACCAATTGCTTGTCGTATGTAAAAGTTATGCACGTTTTACTTTCAAAAACAGCATCTCAGAAAATAATTCGTGGGGGGAGGGGGGACTTTTAGACAGTGAAATTTGATGGTCGTCTGGCACACCTTCAAGGTATAGGCTACCTACTGCAAAAAATTCCAGGTCTCTAGGACCATTCCCCTAGAAGTAGTTCAAAACGGAAGAAGTGGGTCCGGACGAACAAACGGACAAAACGCAAACAATGACACATTTTTTTTTATTCTTAAAAACTGCGCTAAAAATAGGGAAAGGGTTACATCCCTATTTTTTTTAATTTTTTGAACCCTAAAGCTCCTAAGAAAGAGTCCATGGACAAAAACTTATTTCTTTACTAAATCCGGCGCGCAGAATCCAAAAGATTAGCTTTAGAAGCACTTCAAGGAGTTCTGGTGGACCTCTACTTGTGATTTTTAGAGCATTTTTTAAGAATTAAAAAAAATGTGCTATTGTTTGCGTTTTGTCCGTCCGTCCGCACCCACTTCTGCCGTTTCGAACTACTTCTAGGGGAATGGTCCTGGAGTCCTGGAATTTTTTGCAGTAGGTAGCCATAGAGTAAATACAACCTCTACCTATACCCCTATACCTTGAAGACGGCCATCAAATTTCGCTGTCTCAAGGAGTTCTGGTGGACCTCTACTTGTGATTTTTAGAGCATTTTTTAAGAATTAAAAAAAATGTGCTATTGTTTGCGTTTTGTCCGTCCGTCCGCACCCACTTCTGCCGTTTCGAACTACTTCTAGGGGAATGGTCCTGGAGTCCTGGAATTTTTTGCAGTAGGTAGCCATAGAGTAAATACAACCTCTACCTATACCCCTATACCTTGAAGACGGCCATCAAATTTCGCTGTCTAAAAGCCCCCCCCCCCCCCCCCACTAATTATTTCCTGAGATGCTGTTTTTGAACGTAAAACGTGCATAACATTTACATACGACAAGCAATTGGTCTCAGATTTTGCATACGCATGCCTTTAGTGGTGCTAAGTTAAACTTTAGAAAATTTGGGGGGGGGTCTCAACGAAAGGAACCGTTTTCTACCAACTACTGCCCTTCTTTCTGTCCTCTTATCAAAGTACGGGGTGGAGGGGAGGGCAGGGGGGGGGGTGGAACTAGTTTTATCCTTCATGGTACTCTAATGAAAGGTCTCAACGAAAGGAATTAATTTCTACCAACCATAGCCCTCTTCCTCGACCTCTTATCGTGATCTGGTATATTCCCTTATACCTCAAGAACGGAAGAGGGTACTCACAAAGGGCGATTGAAACGTCTGCAAGAAATATATCCATTGGTGATGCCAAGACAAAAGCTAATTCGGTTAAAAAATGCGCTTTATCTGCACTTGTTAAACTTTATCAATTATACTTATTGCAGTTTATATGTTTTTCTTCATTTCGCGATCTTCTTTCGTCGCTTAATTAAAGCAAAAGCGTTTCAATTAAAAAAGCTTCATGTAAAGCGTTTCTCTAATTGTTTATTTTAATTTTAAATAATATGAAATGGACCCTACAGTAGGTTTATTGCTTTGTGATCACCTACCCCGACGATTAGGCAACACACCTTACTACAACAGTTGAGCTAAATAACACGACATGCTTTCAAAAAAGAACTACAGTTTTGGTTCTGAAAAAACAAACGGTTTTCGATTTTGTCGGTCTGCTCCAGGTCACTGACAGACAGAAACCCTTGTCATATTTCCCCATTTCTATAAGGACACTGATATAAATAAGCGAAGAGCGCGCATACCTTAAATACTAGTTCAGATTCATGAAAGCAGTAAAATTTAATATGACGTAAATGTAAAAATGGTCTCAGAGTTCTGAAATACGACTTGACTTGCATTTTGCTCGCCGAATCAGAAGTTATTATCTGCTAAATGCGAAGACCTCTCATGCTGGCGTATAATGTACGTCAGTTGTTACGGAAAAATGGTACCTATGCAGAATGCGGATTTGCTACAAAAGACGAGGAGTTGCACTTCTTAAAATGGCAAACAGATATCGATTGTTCGCTTACCATAAATTTGCTTATCTCCAAGCGAAGAGATGGTGTATATCGTCGTCGTAAAATCAGTGCTTAAACTACACAAATCGGCGATGAGCCCATGAAGATGATTTTAAAGCGAGTTTTATGCGAAACGCTTTCTTTCAATGATAATGAACAAAACGGGACAATGGAAAACGATTTTTTTAAGGGAAAGTTCGCGTCGGAAACTCCATTAATGTGGCGATTAATTTACCATTTCAGAAGTGCAATCAGCACGTGATTGGTTTGTAAGATAGGGTTGGGTTATCGACTGCGATAATTCCGCTCCATATTGCAACGGCACCGCAATACCAAAATTGTTCTTGTTGTTGTTAACCCGCACGGCATGTCGCTGCAGTCGAATTTAGACCCTTCGCATTAGCGCGGTTACAACTGTCTACAATGTTAAGATTAGATTATTGATAAACAGTGTAAATGTAAATTAGCACCCCTAATTACCAATTCGAAGGACTGGAAACGTTCCGAAGGGAGAAAAATCGTTCGACCGCCCTCCAATTTGACTAATTTTGCATATCAAATACGGACCCTTAATGCTCTTCTAATCGGTTCACTAATTACTTTAGAGACTTTCAGATCCCTAATTAATTAGAACCTTTCGCTCACTTCTTTCCGCACCTGTTACTCGTTTTTTTTTTTTTATTAAAAAGTAACTTCGGCACTAAACTAACCCAAACATTGTAACACTTCTGAGGTATAACTAACATCCGTTTAATTAACTCGTTGTTATTACACCGGCAAATAATGAGATAACTTTCTCAATTGTGTATACTGCTTGTTATTAAATAATTTACGAGGAGGCGCTCACATTCACACGTCGCAATTTGTATCATTGTCAAACAATAACCCGACTTTCTTGTGTTGAATTACTCCGTTCTATTAGCATAACAGTTGAACGGAATTGCTGCGTTGCCAAAGACGATGATGAAATTAAGTTATTTGGACCTTACCAACTCATATGGCCCTTCCCTGATGTCATGTGTGATAATAATAATAATAATGATTTATTGTAACAGATGAATTCATCCAATTACAGAGCAAATACAAAATTAAATACGGCATGAGTCAAAAATAAACAATAAACTATAAATTAATTATCCAAAAGTAAAGAAATATTTTTAAGAAATAAATTAAATAAGGACAGGATGTTAGGACAATCAATACGGTTATATAATAGGCCAAAATAAATGAAGTGACAAATGAGATTAAGCGGACAAGGTGTTACGTTTCAAACGTTGACAAGGATAACTTCAATTTCAATTCCTGTTTACATTGGAAAAACGAGCTCGAAAAAGGTGTACGGACAACTTAACTCCTCATCCGCTGAGGCGCGTACCTATAAATACGGCAGATGATTGGTCTTTCAGTTAGAGAGGAAGTAAACAGAAAACGTATTTACTTGCTCTCTTTTCACTTAAAATGTGGCCGAGGAGACTGCAAAATCGAATTGATTTTAATCTACAGATAAAGTCGCGAGAATGTAATTCTAGCTTGAAAACCGTACTAGTAGCATTAATAATTCGAGAGCGGATATTAATTTTCATGATTGAGCACCAACAGTATTTCTAAGAGTAGTTATTATTACGATTGCATTGGTGTATTATTAATACTATTCAAGCGATTCTCTTTGCCATACTTAAAGATTGGTAAAAGCCTTTAATGGAATAATAAAAGATGTTTCTCCAACACTATTAAATTAATTAAGAATTCTAGAAGCCAATTAAAAGTCCCAAAGGCTTCTTAGTTTCTTCGATGCTCTTGAAATACTCCCAAAGGTATTTAACAACTTTTAAATCTATAAGATTCTTATCGAATCTTAGAGATTTTTGACTTATAATCCTTCGTAGAACCAAGAATAATATTTTAAGCACTTCTAGAAGAGCCTTAACACTCTTTCGAAGGCTATTTGCCATACTTAAAGATCCGGAAAAGCCTTTAAAAGAATCATAAAAGACGCGTTTCCAACACTATTAAATTAATTAAAAATTCTAGAAACCAATTAAAAGTCCGAAAGGCCTCTAAGTTTCTTAGATGCTCTTGAAATACTCTCAAAGGTTTTTAAGAACTTTTGAGCCTTTAAGATTTTTATCGGCTCAGAGATTTTCGGCTCTTATAATCTTTCATAGAGCAACGAAGAAAGCACTTCTAGAAAACCCTTGGACACTCTTTCGAAGGCTATTTGCGATTCTTAAAGATCCATAACAGCCTTTAAAAGAATAATAAAAGGCGCGTCTACAACACTATAAAATTAATTAAAAATTCTAGAAGCCAAATAAAAGCCCAAAAGGCCTTTACTCCCCAAAGATTTTTAACAACTTTTAAATCTTTAAGAATCCTAGAGATATTTGACTCATAATCCTTCATAGAACAACTAATAATATTTTAAGCACTTCTAGAAGAGCCTTAACACTCTTTCGAAGGCTATTTGCCATACTTAAAGATCCGGAAAAGCCTTTAAAGGAATCATAAAAGACGCGTTTCCAACACTATTAAATTAATTAAAAATTCTAGAAACCAATTAAAAGTCCGAAAGGCCTCTAAGTTTCTTAGATGCTCTTGAAATACTCTCAAAGGTTTTTAAGAACTTTTGAGCCTTTAAGATTCTTATCGGCTCAGAGATTTTCGGCTCTTATAATCTTTAATAGGGCAACGAAGAAAGCACTTCTAGAAAACCCTTGGACACTCGAAGGCTATTTGCGATAGTTAAAGATCCATAACAGCCTTTAAAAGAATAATAAAAGGCGCGTCTACAACACTATAAAATTAATTAAAAATTCTAGAAGCCAAATAAAAGTCCCAAAGGCCTTTAAGCTTCTTAGATGCTCTTGAAACCCTCCAAAGATTTTTAAGAACTTTTAAATCTTTAAGATCCTTATCGAATCTTAGAGATTTTTGACCCACAATCCTTCATAGAACCAAGAATAATATTTTAAGCACTTCTAGAAGAGCCCTAACACTCTTTCGAAGGCTATTTGCCATACTTAAAGATCGGGAAAGGCCTTTAAAAGAATCAAAAGACGCGTCTCCAACACTATTAAATTAATTAAAAATTCTAGAAGCCAAATAAAAGTCCCAAAGGCCTTTAAGCTTCTTAGATGCTCTTGAAACTCCCCAAAGATTTTAAAGAACTTTTAAATCTTTAAGATTCTTATCGAATCTTAGAGATTTTTGACCCACAATTCTTCATAGAACCAAGAATAATATTTTAAGCACTTCTAGAAGAGCCTTCACACTTTTTCGAAGGCTATTTGCCATACTTAAAGATCCGGAAAAGCCTTTAAAAGAATCATAAAAGACGCGTCTCCAACACTATTAAATTAATGAAAAATTCTAGAAACCAATTAAAAGTCCGAAAGGCCTCTAAGTTTCTTAGATGCTCTTGAAATACTCTCAAAGGTTTTTAAGAACTTTTGAGCCTTTAAGATTTTTATCGGCTCAGAGATTTTCGGCTCTTATAATCTTTAATAGGGCAACGAAGAAAGCACTTCTAGAAAACCCTTGGACACTCGAAGGCTATTTGCGATAGTTAAAGATCCATAACAGCCTTTAAAAGAATAATAAAAGGCGCGTCTACAACACTATTAAATTAATTAAAAATTCTAGAAGCCAAATAAAAGTCCCAAAGGCCTTTAAGCTTCTTAGATGCTCTTGAAACCCTCCAAAGATTTTTAAGAACTTTTAAATCTTTAAGATCCTTATCGAATCTTAGAGATTTTTGACCCACAATCCTTCATAGAACCAAGAATAACATTTTAAGCACTTCTAGAAGAGCCTTAACACCCTTTCGAAGGCTATTTGCCATACTTAAAGATCCGTAAAAGCCTTTAAAAGAATCATAAAAGACAAGTCTCCAATACTATTAAATTAATTAGAAATTCTAGAAACCAATTAAAAGTCCCAAAGGCCTTTAAGCTTCATAGATGCTCTTGAAAACCCCAAAGGTTTTTAAGAACTTTTAAATCTTTAAGAATCCTAAAGATGTTTGACTCATAATCCTTCATAGAACCAAGAATAATATTTTAAGCACTTCTAGAAGAGCCCTAACACTCTTTCGAAGGCTATTTGCCATACTTAAAGATCGGGAAAGGCCTTTAAAAGAATCAAAAGACGCGTCTCCAACACTATTAAATTAATTAAAAATTCTAGAAGCCAAATAAAAGTCCCAAAGGCCTTTAAGCTTCTTAGATGCTCTTGAAACTCCCCAAAGATTTTAAAGAACTTTTAAATCTTTAAGATTCTTATCGAATCTTAGAGATTTTTGACCCACAATTCTTCATAGAACCAAGAATAATATTTTAAGCACTTCTAGAAGAGCCTTCACACTTTTTCGAAGGCTATTTGCCATACTTAAAGATCCGGAAAAGCCTTTAAAAGAATCATAAAAGACGCGTCTCCAACACTATTAAATTAATGAAAAATTCTAGAAACCAATTAAAAGTCCGAAAGGCCTCTAAGTTTCTTAGATGCTCTTGAAATACTCTCAAAGGTTTTTAAGAACTTTTGAGCCTTTAAGATTTTTATCGGCTCAGAGATTTTCGGCTCTTATAATCTTTAATAGGGCAACGAAGAAAGCACTTCTAGAAAACCCTTGGACACTCGAAGGCTATTTGCGATAGTTAAAGATCCATAACAGCCTTTAAAAGAATAATAAAAGGCGCGTCTACAACACTATTAAATTAATTAAAAATTCTAGAAGCCAAATAAAAGTCCCAAAGGCCTTTAAGCTTCTTAGATGCTCTTGAAACCCTCCAAAGATTTTTAAGAACTTTTAAATCTTTAAGATCCTTATCGAATCTTAGAGATTTTTGACCCACAATCCTTCATAGAACCAAGAATAACATTTTAAGCACTTCTAGAAGAGCCTTAACACTCTTTCGAAGGCTATTTGCCATACTTAAAGATCCGTAAAAGCCTTTAAAAGAATCATAAAAGACAAGTCTCCAATACTATTAAATTAATTAAAAATTCTAGAAACCAATTAAAAGTCCCAAAGACCTTTAAGATTCTTAGATGCTCTTGAAAGCCCCCAAAGGTTTTTAAGAACTTTTAAATCTTTAAGAACCTTAAAGATTTTTGACTCATAATCCTTCATATAACCAAGAATAATATTTTCAGCACTTCTAGAAGAGCCTTAACACTCTTTCGAAGGCTATTTGCCATACTTAAAGATCCGTAAAAGCCTTTAAAAGAATCATAAAAGACAAGTCTCCAATACTATTAAATTAATTAAAAATTCTAGAAACCAATTAAAAGTCCCAAAGACCTTTAAGATTCTTAGATGCTCTTGAAAGCCCCCAAAGGTTTTTAAGAACTTTTAAATCTTTAAGAACCTTAAAGATTTTTGACTCATAATCCTTCATATAACCAAGAATAATATTTTCAGCACTTCTAGAAGAGCCTTAACACTCTTTCGAAGGCTATTTGCCATACTTAAAGATCCGTAAAAGCCTTTAAAAGAATCATAAAAGACGCGTCTCCAACACTATTAAATTAATTAAAAATTCTAGAAACCAATTAAAAGTCCGAAAGGCCTCTAAGTTTCTTAGATGCTCTTGAAAAACTCTCAAAGGTTTTTAAGAACTTTTGAGCCTTTAAGATTCTTATCGACTCAGAGATTTTCGGCTCTTATAATCTTTCATAGGGCAACGAAGAAAGCACTTCTAGAAAACCCTTGGACACTCGAAGACTATTTGCGATACTAAAGATCCATAACAGCGTTTAAAAGAATAATAAAAGGCGCGTCTACAACACTATTAAATTAATTAAAAATTCTAGAAACCAATTAAAAGTCCCAAAGGCCTTTAAGCTTCATAGATGCTCTTGAAACCCCCCAAAGGTTTTTAAGAACTTTTAAAACTTTAAGAATCCTAAAGATTTTTGACTCATAATCCTTCATAGAACCAAGAATAATATTTTAAGCACTTCTAGAAGAGCCTTAACACTCTTTCGAAGGCTATTTGCCATTCTTAAAGATCGGGAAAAGCCTTTAAAAGAATCATAAAAGACGCGTCTCCAACACTATTAAATTAATTAAAAATTCTAGAAACCAATTAAAAGTCCCAAAGGCCTTTAAGATTCTTAGATGCTCTTGAAAGCCCCCAAAGGTTTTTAAGAACTTTTAAATCTTTAAGATTCTTATCGAATCTTAGAGATTTTATACCCATAATTCTTCATAGAACCAAGAATAATATTTTAAGCACTTCTAGAAGAGCCTTAACACTGTTTCGAAGGCTATTTGCCATACTTAAAGATCCGGAAAAGCCTTTAAAAGAATCATAAAAGACGCGTCTCCAACACTATTAAATTAATTAAAAATTCTAGGAACCAATTAAAAGTCCGAAAGGCCTCTAAGTTTCTTAGATGCTCTTGAAAAACTCTCAAAGGTTTTTAAGAACTTTTGAGCCTTTAAGATTCTTATCGACTCAGAGATTTTCGGCTCTTATAATCTTTCATAGGGCAACGAAGAAAGCACTTCTAGAAAACCCTTGGCGTTTAAAAGAATAATAAAAGGCGCGTCTACAACACTATTAAATTAATTAAAAATTCTAGAAGCCAAAAGTGCCAAAGGCCTTTAAGCTTCTTAGATGCTCTTGAAACCCCCCAAAGATTTTTAAGAACTTTTAAATCTTTAGAGATTTTTGACTCACAATCCTTCATAGAACCAAGAATAATATTTTAAGCACTTCTAGAAGAGCCCTAACACTCTTTCGAAGGCTATTTGCCATACCAACTACCGAAATTTGATTTTTATTATTTTTCTCGCCAACGGTCGTAAATACTAAAAAATTACAAGGGACCAAAAAGTTTCCAAACAATCCAAAAAATCTTATTTTACAATCTACCAGTCGTGCACCGAAAAAAGTGTAGGGGTATAAAATGAAACATGACCCCTGAAGAAATAACACTCTGTAGATTATTACATGACCAATGAGGTAAACCTTGCAGTGGAACTTTAAATTTGAACGAAATATCTCAAACATTGCAGTATAAATAAAATCTTGAAACTTTAACACCCTGTAGATCTGTAACAAAACTTGTACTCATAAAGTAAGCTAAAGAATTAGCCTTTTTATGTCATATTTAGGAACATCCTGTATATTTTCAAGAGCCTTTAAAATTAACTCTTTCAAAAAGAGAAAACACGCTTACTATGTACGCCGTTTGAGGTGGAGCAGCTGTTTACAAAATGGGCACACGAGCCAAGGGTTAGGAAAGTAGTTAAACAACGAGACTGGTGGAATCAAGAAGAAGACTGAAGGGGAGGGGTTGGTCAAGCGTATGAGATAGTAGCAAGGATGCTTGGTCGAAGGGGAGAGCGGTTGGTAAAGAGATAATTGAAAAACTCCCCCTGTGTGAATGCAAAAGA
Source organism: Photinus pyralis (assembly GCF_008802855.1). Classification (NCBI taxonomy): domain Eukaryota; kingdom Metazoa; phylum Arthropoda; class Insecta; order Coleoptera; family Lampyridae; genus Photinus; species Photinus pyralis. Next base: position 27,939,209 of record NW_022170596.1, on the reverse strand, counting down.
AAGATGAGACATATTTCCCTCTTCCTCCTTTATTCCTCTTGTTGTAAATTAGCTACCAGCTTTTTGAATGCCATACTTTCTAAAAGACTAAAACGGAAAAGAACGGTTATGGACCGAAAAAAAATGCACATAATAGAACCGTTATTTTTTAGAACCGAAACCGGACCGAAACCGTTCCTTCTTCCTCTTTTATTCCCCTTGTCGTTGTAAATTAGCTACTAGCTTTTTGAATGCCATACTCTATAAAGAGACTAAAATCGAAAAGAACTGTTATGGACCGAAAAAATGCGCAAAATCGAACCGTTATTTTTTTAGAACCGAAACCGGACCGGAACCGTGATAAATATTTTTTATATCAACAAAATCGGACCAGATATTTCATTTGGGTCCGTGTCCCTGGTGCTAGAGTGCCCACGATGGGACATATTTCCCTCTTCCTTCTTTATTCCCCTTGTCGTTGTAAATTAGCTACTAGCTTTTTAAATGCCATACGCTTAGATTGAAGGTGGCGGATGATTTGGAAGTAACTAGCATAACAAACACCAAAACGGGGGGGTTCTTATCTCTATCTTCTACGAAAATATAAAGTAGTAAATTCCAAATTTAAATGTAAACATCCTGTATTATGTGTTGGAAAAGTCCTCCGTTAGATGTCCCCCTTTCCTTGAAATTAAATCCCTTCTCGATCTCCCACCTGTTTTGTGCTGCTCTTTGTCCCTCTAAAAGTGCGATTGTTAAGATTTCGAGGAACTTAATTCTTGCACCTCTTACTGACCAGAAACCAGAGAAAGTGAGGTAAGGGCCCAAGCCGCGGAGCCAATTTAAAGGTGAAAATGGAAAATGGAAATACAAGTTCTCTTGAAGAAGATAAGACAACTTGTCTGTCATTCTATCTTCATTGACGTCCATAGCTTCGGTGTGCCGGCTTCTTCTTAGACTATGAACTGGAAAAATTTCTTCCACGTTCCAAGGTTTTCTTGGATTGTTTGCCCAGGCGTTTTTCCTACGGGCTTTTCGACTGCCTCCAAATATTCAGCATTTTCCACCTCTTCAGCCTCCTCGCTTACCTTGATTTCTCGCTTTGCTAAATTTCTTTGATTGTTCCATCTCCAACAGTACCTAAATTTTCTTTACGTCCTCCTTTTTCCCCCGAACCTTGAGCTTCCCAGACTCCACTGTTTTTTTGGTTTTGATTTCTTCGAATTTTCATCTTTTTCGGTTTCTTCGGGTGTCTCTTCAGTTTCATTTTTAAGACAATATTCCTTTCGGATTTGGAGCCAACTAGATTTTGAATTTTCTTCATAGCGTGAGGAATTCATCTGTTTTAAAAATAGCTCCACCCCCCTCATTTCACCGCATTCTAATTGAATTTTGGAAAAAAAAAGAGGCAATTTGGCCACGATTGTTGCTATGCTGTGTCAGTTTGACGGGTTAAAATTCTAAAAATAAATTATTCACATTTTCCACCCAGAAATAATTGCAGTAAGAAAATCCTTATAATTAGGACTTGGAAATTACCGGCTAAAGTTCAATATTAATATAAATCGGGGAGAAAGGCGGACCTCTCGGCTCATAGATCAAACAAGATTGATCAGGAATCTAACAGCGCGTTCCTACGAAACTCATTTGTTTACAAGGTAAATAGGGCGGAATTGTAGCGATGTTAAAGGTGGTTTTCGGTATTAATAACGAAACTTTCAATTTTCTTTCGGTACACGAAAACAATTTCGACTTGCACGAAATTTAGTTAATTAAATCGGCAGAACCGAAAGTAATTGGAAACAACGGCGCTACGTTATTTATCAAAGACATTTCGATTTTTACAAGATCAATCCCCCCGTTGCCTTTTGAAAGTCGAAGAAAATGAGGCGATAATTGCTCCTAAGTCTATCGCGAGTAATGTACCGCGCCGCGCGCCTTTGATCGAAAAAGGCCTCCCTCCCCATTTCGGACGAATCTAAATCCGATAAATCGTGAAGGGAAAGTTTAAAAGTAAGCGTACTTGATGAAGCTTTAGAATAAATGAGGTTTAATAAAATGGCTTTAGGTAGATTCAATGCGGTGACATGAAGTGTACGGCACGTGATTGGATTGTTGATGATTCCATTGTGTTCTCGTACTTCGGTTTTCCTTTTCACGATTTTTATTGACCTTTTTAACTGCGAAGACGATTACGGGCTCGATTACCACCAGCCTTTAGCTTATTCGGTAATGGGAAAAGCTCCTTTCGGCAAAGGAAAACGTTGTCATCTTGTGTCGTTATTGTTGCAGGGGGTTCTCAAAATGAGGTTTGTTACAAATATGGATTGGTCGAAATTGTACAATGAACTTTAAACAGTGCACGTCATTCGAAATATTTCCTATTGCGGATTATTTCGATGTAACTAACTTATACGAGTCGTCGATATTGTCAATGAACACAATGCAAGATTGACGTAAAAGGACCCGCGTCAAGTTAGCCCCCCCCCCCCCCCAACTTCAAAATAGTGAAACGTCATATGTACTTCCTTCGTTTGCACACACTTCGATTTTTCGTGTGCTCATTTCCCTCCAAAAAAGATATTGGAAAAACAAATTTAGGGGGTGCCAACTTCACGATTTTAGCACCCCAACATTAAATTAATGGAACGCTATATACAGGGTGACCCACTGAAAACAGTCATTGCCCACTTAACGACAGTTTTGTCAGAAACGCTCGACGTCAATTTTAGTTTTGAGGGGCACACCTAAATTAAGTAATACTACTTACATAACTTTAACCCTGAGAATGGGGTGAGTTGCACCCCAAAAATTTTAAATAAGAAGGTCGAAAGGAATGCTCATTATGTATTCAGAACTGTTTTTATTTTTCAAATCCGATCAGTAGATCTAGAGAAAACTCGATTTAAATGGATTTGCAGAGCAGTTTTAAATGTTTATTAAGTAGGCGTTGAAGTTGAAATAATTGAGAGCTTGTGTCAGAAAAGAACATTTGACATACGTGCAGAAGTAAGGATGCGAATTTGTGAAGGCAGAATCGCCATTAAAAAAAAACCGCTATGTGCTATATTGCAAACCGTCATTGTTTTTGAATTTACCACAAAATTAAACAAGTTAATTTGCTTGTGCACTTATTGCACTAATGTCAGATGTTGTTTGAAAAAAATTTAAAACTAATACGGTGGTTTGGCGTAAAAAAATGTGTTCTACAAAAAACTTTAATGCATTTTTGCCCTAAAATAATTTGGGGAGCCAGTATCGCATGTTATGAACTTTACATTGAAATCCCTATGATGCGTTACGCATGTCACCACCCTGTATACCCTCCGAACATGTCTGTAAAAGCGTTCTATATTAAAAAAAATCAAAAAAGTTTTCGCCTTAACAAGTAATTTTTGCGCAAAGGTCATATAACGGAGTATTTATGTGTACAATGGAAAATATTATCACCTGATTTTTACAATATGCGATATGCTTGTCTGTACTAGAAGCCATGACTTCAATATCAGAGGTACCACATGTGCAATATTGCACAAATCGTGCTAATATTCCACAAATTGCACACATTGCACCATTCTTTCACTGATATTTCATACAGTCAGTTATTTCAAAAACAAAGATGGCGTGGGGCGTTCAATTGTTTTCGCAATAACCTGCTTTAACTTCTTAACCCTTTGACCGATTGTAACAAATTTGGTATCGTTGAAAAGAGCATTCCTTGGGCAACAAGAATTAATCAAAATATAGTTAATTTAGTTGAATCCTTCTCCGCCAGAGGGCTAGTTGTGACACTATGATCCATCAAATGGAATGATATGACTTTTTCTTTATGAAAAAGTAGCCAAGTAACGTCCAAAGAGACCAGTCAAAACCGTTCTTCAAAATCTCGTCCCTAACCTCAAATATTGGGAAAATGAGAGTAATTAATTAATGAATTAAAATGCTTAAATTGTAATTTACTTTTGACGCATTTCGGGTTTTTGTCGATGGCGCGAAAGATTGCTTGGAAAAGCACCCTTCACTTTTAGGTAGGCCTTGGAAAATTAAACAAATGAAACACGATGCATTATAAAATAATAACAGCCGTAATTTCTAAATTATTGTGCTGTGTTTACCTTCAGAATGTGCAGTTTTTTGAATTTATAATCTTTTCCGAATGCCACTTTCAAGCCAAGAAGCATTTAATATGCTAGCGATATATTTTGAGTGTTTTCAAAATGCGACCATCGCTGCTCGCATCTTTCATTTGCGCTATCCGAATCGACCACGAACCATGGCCGCCAGCATATTAAATGCTTCTTGGTTAGAAATCGGCATTTTAGAAAAGATTACAAATTCAAAAAACTGCACTTTTTGAATGTAAACACAGCAGAATAATTTACAAATTACGGCAGTTATTATTTTATAATGCATCGTGTTTCATTTGTTTAATTTTCCAAGGCCTACCTAAAAGTGTAGGGTGCTTTTCTTTCGCGCCATTGACAAATACCGGAAATACGTAAAAAGGAAATTTAAATTTATTAATTAATTAATCTCATTTTCCCAATATTTGAGGTTAGGAACGAGATTTTGAAACACGGTTTTCACTGGCCTCTTTGGATGTTACTATCATTCCATTTGATTTTTTTAGAATTTTGAGTCATATCGTAGTGTCAAAACTAGCCCCCTGACGAAGAAGGATTCAACTAAATTAACTTTCTTATTGCCCAAAGAATGCTCTTTTCAACGATACCATTGTTAATAATAATAATAATGTGTTTATTTCCACCAAATTAAAGAAATGGAAACCACAGGGGTTATCGGTTCGGTTGCTGCACAGGCAGGTTCTGATCTTCCACCGACTCCCTGAATACAATTAGAATTAACATAATCAAGTAATGCTTATAACTGAGTAATATAATAAAAAGGAAAATATGAAATAGTAATAAATGCACATAGGAGTAACTAAATGAGAATGAGATGAAAAGAGATTGAGTAATAATTACAATCGGTCAAACGGTTAAGAAGTTAAAGCAGGTTATTGCAAAAACAATTGAATGCCCCACGCCATCTTTGTTTTTGAAATAACTGAGTTTTTGTTTTTACGAAAATGATAGATAAACTGGTTCTCTTTAAAAATGTGAAAAAAGAATGTTTAGTTTATTATGCGAAATTTAAAGAAAATGCAATTTTAAAATTTAAGATGGCAGTTACGCCCTCTGGTGGTCATTTTTAAAACTTGAAAATATTTTCCAGCGATTCTTCATGACCGATTTACCCAAATAGTCTTTTTTACCCCTAAGTCATACGATGAACGGTTCCCCAACCCTCAACGTATCATTTATTTTCTTAATTTCTATTTTGGGGCGGTAAAATCGAATAAAGTAAAATATACAGTTCGATTTTAATGTTAGGGATTAAAATCATGAATTAGGCCTTTTTGCATCAAAGAAAAATTTGTGCTTACTATGAGTAAACAAAATGAAAACGAATGCGCTCCATTATTTAAATGTTGGGGGGCTAAAATCGTGAAGGTGGCCCCCAAATATTTATTTTTTCAGTATCTTTTTTTGGGCAATTACAATTAATGTGCAAACAAAGGAAGTAGGTACATCGCGTTCCATTAATTTAATGTTGGGGGAGCTAAAATCGTGAAGTTCCCCCCCCCCTCCCAAATTTGATTTTTTGATTATATTTTTTTTGGAGAAATGTGCATACGAAAATTCGAAGTGTGCCTAAATGCGCAATCAATTCGTGCAAACGAAGATGACGTTACATTATTTTGAAGTTGGGGGGCTAACTTCACCAGAGTTGGACTGGGTCAAGCATACAGTGACCCAGTTAGTTTACTGACCCAGTGACCCGGTGACCCAGTGACCCGGTGACCCAGTTGACCCGGTGACCCAGCTTGACCCGGTGACCCAGCTTGACCCAGTTTGACCCAGTGATCCAGCTTGACCCGGTGACCCAGCTTGACCCGGTGACCCAGTTTGACCCGGTGACCCAGCTTGACCCAGTGACCCATCTTGACCCAGCTTTACTCAGTGACCCGTCTTGACCCGGTGGCCCAGTAATTAAATTATTGTTAGGTATCATCCAAAACAATTTCAAGTAACTTTTAATTTAAAAAAAAAAACTTCCTCAATAATATTCGGCAACAAGCACGTAGCCCAATTTCATTCAAGAGAACTAATACCTAAAAAAATCAAATGCATTTGTTTATAGTTTGTAGTCAAGTAGTCAATGAAAGTATTTAGAGAAAAGATTTATTTGGATTAAGCTAACTAGTAGAAAAAAATTAAATGTGAATGAACACCTGTAAGCAAACTGGTAAGCCCTGAAGCAAAGAAATAACAGTATTCTAATACAATTCGGGACATGGAAAGTTTTTTACGGCAGTATTAAAGCAACATCACAGAAATGGCAGTTGTCAAGCAATCGAGTATTATTTTCAACAAACCAGCATTTCATTTATTTCATAATCTGTACACTTGAACCGAGAGCACTGACTTAACTGCGTTATTCGATCAAACTAGGCGACTGGGTCGAATTGGGTCCCCGGGTGAAATTGGGTCGCTGGGTCAAACTGGGTCAAGTTGGGTCACTGGGTCAAACTGGGTCACTGGGTCAAACTGGGTCAAACTGGGTCAAACTGGGTCTAACTGAAAAGAGTATGACGTGACCCAGCGACCCAGTGACCCAGATTAATTTAGTGACCCAGGTGACCCAGTTGACCCAGTGACCCAGTCCAACTCTGAACTTCACGCGGGTCGTAAATGGCACTAATTAATTTTACCCAAAATCGTCCGGAAACCTTCATTTTCATGCCTACTTTCTGCCATCAAATTTTAGTTTCCATGACAGAGGCAGAACAGACTACGTTTCCTGCCACTTGTCACCTTACCGGCAGCATTTGTGACATTTGTAAATGTCTATAATGACTCCTGGCATCACTGACATATTGACATTAATCAAATGTTGTATATAAAAATTGAAATTTTATATTAAAATACGATTTCGGGTAAAATTTAATACAAAACTCGTCACTAAAATTCGGAAATTAAAGTACTCGGCCCCAAAGGGGCCTCGTCCTTCAATATTTCCTCGCCAGTAATGTATCATTTTTTGTAAACGACTATTGAATTAAAAATCGGTTAGACTAGGCAAATACAAAACCGACGACCCGAAAAAAATGGCCCACGGAGTGACAAAAGTGACGCGAAAGTAAAGGATCGCTAATTGCGCAGCTAATGAGCGAAACGTTTCGAGCAAAGTGCGGAAACACAAACTTGAATTTTAAGAAACGCGGCCATTACGAAGATATAACTCGAAATCGCATTTTAATACGAATCTTTTTCAAATCAAAGCGCAAATGCGTTTAATGTAGAAAGTGAGGGGGAGCGCTTGCATTTTGAGAAACGTCATTAGCGGAGCGTTAGATTTCGATCGCGATTTGAATGTCCATAAATAATCTCGACGAACAGATTGGGATTCGTAAAGTTTCTTAAAACATTAGAATCCCAGGAGAAGGTCGCCTCGAGGCGACAGTTCCGGAGACATCGCCGGATCGGTAAAAACGTTGGGGTGGATGATGTACCGAAGTTCTTGCTTGTTATAGCCTCCGTTCCCTTTATTACACCCTTTGGAGTCCAAATCAGATTTTCCATTCGGTTTCGCCCACATTATATCCCCCGCTACACTTGTTATGATATGTAGTTTTGATGTTGCCGCATAAACGAGGGACGGATGTAATTCGGTCTTAGTTACAACGGGTATAATTAGGCAATTTGGTAACGTCGATCCCGTACGGACTCGAGTTTAAAAATTTATGGCAGATATTTTAAGGGACGCCTGCTATCGTCTGCGATAGAGAATTTCTAGCCGGTAGAACAGAGAAAATGAAATTTAGTGCACTCCACGGTAAGCTGAACATCAAAAATAGATGAGTTGTGCATAATAAGTTCGCTGATGGATGAAGTTATTCGCTACTGGTCGTACTGAATTCTTAACGACAATGTTTGAACACAAAGTCCTTCGATACCGTGCATATATCAAAAACCTTTGTCTCAGGCTAGAAAAATGTGAGCGTAGAAATTTAATTTCATTAATGCTGTCCCGCTGTAGCAATTGCATTTGCGGCGAGAGCAAAAACCGACGTCCGCGACGCAGGTGACAAAAAGTTGTTACGAAAATAATTTTCCTTCTAAATGAAACAATCCCTTGTTTGCATATAAAATATTTCTCGTCGTGCAGAAACGAGAGAGTAGCGATCGTTGAGATTAATCTCGTTTACATTTATTTATTTCATAAGTTTACCTAAGCGCACAGAATGCGAGGGGGTCTTTTAATTGTCAACAAATTACCGTTTTCCTCTGACGCTGCTTTAACAATTTTTGAAATAAATTTTTATTCTCTTCCACCTAATATTTCATGATTGCGAATTATTTTAAAATATATTTTAAACACCGAAAATAATAACGAGACACCCTGTATCGCAAACCTAAGTAATTCAAATATTTTCTTTATCGACCGCCTGCGTACGGGGTACTATGTAAAAACAAGCTTGGTAAGCTTCTCTTTGTTTCAGGCATGTTTTTATTTTCATTTAATGTTTGATCGAAGATGCTTGTAAATCTCTTGCAATTGTTTCGTTGGTAACATACCAGGGGTTCATAGAACTTTATTTTGAAAATATTGGCGACTACCAGATTAGAATTGATTGCTGTGTCCCACAGCTCTATACCATATATCCATATAGATCAAGATCACCCTGTATGTTAGTAATTTATTTTCCAATGTTAACTGGGATTTTATAGAACGTGGCCTGTAGAATCCATAATTTCAAACAGTTCCAAGATTGGGCTACTAGTTCAAAAGTTACAGCCCTTTGAATTTTCTTTCGAAATTGGGTTCTTTTCTAGTCTATAACTTTTGATTGAGAAGTCTGATCGAAAAAGTACGAATTGTTTTGGATTCTACGCACCAAAATTAATAAGAAAATGTGTTTTCCCGAGAAATTTTGGTGTAGTCGATTTTTGGTAAAAAAGGAAGGTTATACACTGCCTTTTTTTGAGCCCCGAAAAAAAATTTGTCTCAGATCGACCCGGAAAAATTTTTTTTTGTAGAATGTGGCCTGTAGAATCCATAATTTCAAACAGTTCCAAGATTGGACTACTAGTTCAAAAGTTACGGCCCTAGCAATGAGTCAGTACATTTGCCTCAATTTTAGACCAAACTGCTTTCGTTTTGTGAAGAGATCTTTTTCCATGTTAGGTGTCTAACTTCAGTGCGTAAATTTCACTCTGAGCATACAAAAATCTCCTGCACATAAAACTCAAATAAAACTTAACCAATCTTACCTACTTTAATCTAGCAAACAAATTGAATTACTTTTTCAATTGTTTTTCAATAATAGTTATTTATTATACAGGACGATAAAGGGATATTTTAAGATGTTAATTAACTTAATTAACTTTCACGAGATGGTTAGTTTCCCTTCCCTAGTCGTGTATAACAGTGTTTAGCAGAAGCCAAATAAATCATTGTAAGGCTTCTGACAATTCTGAATTTAATTTAGAGCCCCGAAAAAATAATTTGAATTTGAAATTTAATTTAGAGACGTCAAAAATAGTAAGCGTTAAGTTCTGCCGGCGCGATCGTTTCCATAGAAACAGAATTGTCATATGTTTTGAACGTCATTGTGCGTTTGAAATAAGAATGACAAATGTCATTAAAATGCACCATCATTTGTTTCACTTTATCTATCCTTACGGTTAAAGAAGGGCTTACGCTACTCATTCGAACCTATTAAAAATTCAATTTAACATGTGCTATAAAATAAAGGTTATTACCTACATCTGTAATTAAATTAGGATTTTTATGTCATTAATTACATACACTTATTTCTATTCGTTGGATTTGATTTTCCATTTGGTTAACCAAGCTTGTAAGAGATTTAAATTTTCCTATAGATATTCTGCCCCAATCGTGGAATTGGTGTAATTGAAAGATCATCCTTATATAGGATGGGTCCTAATACATTTCCCTGTGGCACTCCGCATTGAATTGGTTGTAATTCAGTGCATTCGTCCTGATACTTTAATATCAATCCCTTTTCTGTTAGGTATGATTTAAGAACGATCACTGGTATATCGAAATAAAGAAATGGAAAAAAGTAAAAAATTATTTTCTGGTACCTTCTTACGTATTAAACTCTCCTGATACAACAAATTTTTGTTTTCAAAGTTGCCGAGGATCGCAAAAACATACGGAAGTTAAACTTCATCCGCGTCTTTCTCATGTCTAGGTAGATTATGCTTTTTCTTTCTGTTTTCGCTATAAAACGTTGTTTCTGGTGCAAAAAATTCAAGGAAGAAAAAAGTTCCTCCCCTTATGAAATATGTCGCCTGACACCTTCTCATGTTTCTGCACTCCTGGATCAAATCTCTCCTTTACTCATATTAAAGTAACGTAAAAAGATGAAAAATGTCGGTATTGCCAGACTTATATTTTCCTGATTAAAATTTCTTTTAAAATGTATCAGGATCACAGAAATACAAGAAAATAAAACATTTATTTCGTGCCACCGCGCATTACTTTTTCAAATATTATATCCTGCTGACACAAATTTCAATTTTTTATATCAAAATCACAGGAAAACACGTAGAGATTTATGAGCACGAACATCTGACTTAACAGAAATGTTTCTATTCCAAATTTTTCGGTATCGGAATCGCAGAAATGCTAAAACAATTTTTCTTGCACCTTTTTACGTATTACATTCTTCTGTTCCACAATTCTTTTTTAAAAATTGTGGTATCAGGATCCGGGCAACGCAAGATCACCTTCTCGCATATTATATTTGTCTATTCTAATTTTTTTTGTATCAGGATCACAGAAACGCATGAACTTTAAAGATGTATTGCCTGGGCATTCTTTGTATGCGAATCCCGAAAATGTATTCGCTCACACCTTCTTGTATGTTATGTTATCCTGATTGAACTTTCTCAAAGAGGCAAAATAATTATTATTGCCTAGTACATTCACACTTTCATGATACAACAAATTTCTGATTTGAAACTGTTTTGAAAATTGTTGTCTAAAGATCGCAGAAACGTAAGAAGGTAAGATCTGTCTGTCTGTCTATCCAAATGTAGTAGGTATCAGGTGCACACAAATTCGAAGAGAAAAAACGTTATCTCTTTCCACTTCACTTTCATCAATGTATTTAATATTTTAAATACATTAGGATTATCATTGTATTAAAACGATTGTGTCCTAAATCAATTTTTGACTATCAGAATCGCCGAAATTCCAGAACACCTTTTCATGCATTATATCTTCCGAAAACAAGTGTCTCTATTGTAAAGTTTTTATGTATCAGGATCACAGAAACGCCAGAAAGTAAAAGATGAATTACCTGGCAATTTTTCACATATTAAGTTCTAATTTCTGATTTAGAAATTATTGTCATATCGGCAGAAATGTAAGGAGATAAAAAATTAATCGTCTGCACCTTAGTATATTCTGCTAATTCATAGTTCTTCATTTCACATATCATATCTCCCCAATAGAAGTTGTTCTTTTATAAAAATGTTTGTATCAGGATCATAGAAACGCAAGGAGGTAATAAAAAAATATATGTCCTGACCACTTTCTCACGTATTATGTTCTCCTGATTAATATTTCTGATTTAAAAAGTATTGCATTAGAACCACAGAAATGCAAGAAAGTGGTACGTGTACCATGTTGGCTTCCGAAATCAAACTGGTGATTAGGAATAAGGTTGTTGTTCTCTAAGATCGATTTCAGTCATGTTCAAAGACTGATAGGAGACTTATTCGGCGATATGATGTTGTTTCGTTTAGATTCTTCCAGTTTTTAACAACATTGAAGCCTTTGAGTTTCATACCCGAAGTGTTAACCACACCGTATATTTGTGAAGTCGACCAGCTTTGCTGAACACCCCGTATCTAAAAACGTTTTAAGTTGTGCGCTTCGGTACTAAGTAGTTACTGAATTCACTTATCTTTACAAGTTTTGTAGGCACCGTTATCATTCTCGTAAAATTCATATTCGCATCCGTACCCTATTTAAATCTATTTGATTTTGGTGTTTAACCAATTTGCTTTTAGCGGACTTTTGCTACCGCTTCGTTAATTTCAAGGTAAGCTTTTTGTTACTTTTTTACCGTTTCACTAATTTTAAGAGGGGGTATATTGTTCGCTTTCCCGTCTTTGCTTTTTCGTCAATTTGTGTTTTGTTCATTCCCGCTAATAATAATAATGATAATGTAGTAATTTATCACGTGACGTCGCCAATGTCAATCTTACTAAGATGGGGGGCCAGGTAAAAATATGAAGTCATTCAGGTACTGCGTCGAATCGACAGTTGAGAGATACTGATTGTACAGATAATAACGGAAAAGTAATCCAGAAGATAAACTTAGAAGAAAATTATGATAGGAATTACTTGCAAATATAAATCCGCTAAGCGTATTAAATGAAACAGCCACAACACAACGGAAATAGAGTGAGTGGCCTCTAGCGGCGAAAATAAAGAACTATTGTAAATGAAACCTATAATACTCAACTACATGGATTTACAAAGGAAATATCTTCATGGCGTAAGAATATGAAATTTATGTGCGAGTAAGAATCGAAAAGAGGTTAAAAAAGAAAGTTACAAACTAGAGACTAATTTGTATGTTTGTTTATATCAAATTGCGTGGCAATTCCTAGCCGTTATAAAAGGATTGTCACGAAACGAAAGGTTTTTAAGAAGGTAGCTATTGTGACCTGCAACACAAGTAGTAATGAAATGCTCGCGAAAGTGCCGGACGAGTTGTAACGTGAAATGTCTTCGTCATTTATTAACATGTCCCTTCTCTCCGAATTCAAAACCAATAGAAAGCCGAACAACTGCTATATTCTTTCGAGAGGGTTGGACGAACGCTAGTTTGAAGTACCAAACTTAGCTACTGCCTTGATTTGCATTTAACGTGCGAATGTAAATTTATGCGGCCCTCTTACGCGGAATAATAAATAATACGTCACGCCGGATTATTAATGGGTCGCCTAGCATTAACTAGATCAACTCTAAATGAAAAACTCGTACGGGTTTATCGCGAATTATCCGGGTCTTTAAATCTAAACAAAAACTGACGCGTTAATGAAGCGCACTCGTTCACTTTTATGCCTCGTTCATAAATGTTAAATAGATACTCCGCCATTTGTCGAGAATATGCATATTCACACAAGATTAAACGGTGATATAACTCCAGAATAAACCCATGCAAATTTTGTGTATAGACGTAACAAATTTGTACGGTAACGCTATGCACCGCGATTTAATCTGCAAGATTGAATAATTAAGCGATCTTCGACGTTTTCCAAAAATTAGAATGGCCGTATCGTATAAAGTAATAAAGAAAGGGTCGCTTTTTTATTATTAGGATTATGGTCTTTTATCTCAAAACGCATATTAAGGAATTCATGACTTTTCTTTCGTCGGAATCTTATCAAGACCGTTTTATGTCGTCCTCCTTTTTTTTATTCCTCGCTACTGATAGCGTTTCTATGCCCTCTTATAATTCAGAAACAAAACAAAATTTTCTTCCGATTCCATTATTGTAATTAAACCGAGTTCTTTAGATCCGATAAACCATAACAGTTTACCCGGAAAGTTTCACTTGTTAATGGGAGCAAACTTGGGCCTATTTATTTTAATTCCTTACGGCGGCTTGTTCGGGTTAATATCTTAAGTTGGCGGACAATGTGAATTGGAAATATTGTTTAATGATGTGACGATAACGGAAAGTCGATTTTCATACCTTCGGCTTCGTCGATAAATTCACAAGTTCCGAAATAATTTTACTGTTTTGTGTGTGGAGCCTCACGGGATTACCGGTTGAATTGCTAGATATGTTTAGGGATTCGGAAAAATGCTTTCTATTTAGTGAGCGCGCTAATTTTTTGTGCCTTTTCCCCGTTGATAAGTAAAAATTGATTTGTAAGCTGTCATGATAAACACGAAGTAGGTGTAATCAATATACGAAATTCTGAATGCATCAACACCTCGAGCTTTAGTCTTCTAACACCTTTGAAACATTCAAAGCATACAATATCGTGAAAGCATTTGTTTACGTCAAATGCAGACATTAAAGGCATAATATTCCGCGCAGGCTTTCGTTAAAACGGAATTTCTGCCACTGTCAGGGTTTTAAAAGAATTCAAAAAGTAAAAAAACCTTACCTTTTAAAATAAAGAATGGAGAAAAAAATGCTTTCGCAATCCACGTAAATTTTGTTAATTTACTGGATGACTTTCTCAATTCCGTATTCGCCTAGACTGCGCACGTGAAGAGAAACCAAAAATATTACCTCAACGGGGAAATTTAAAATTAATTTCTATTCGCTAAATATTAACAACAGACTCCTTTCTTTTAGTATAATTAGAAACGCCATTAAACAACGCACAATTAAACAGTACACTTAAATGGCACGCAAGAGAGGCCCTTAATGACACTTTAATGTAGTTTTATTACGCAGTTTAAGGGTTTTACGTCTTAGAATACTTGCCCCTGATCTGTCGTCGACACTTTCCCCCCGCCCCACCGAAATGTATTAATTTAAAGTAAATTCCGTTTTGTTTTCTTAACAATTCTAATTTAATTGACGAAATTTCGACAATTAGAAACGCAGTCTTGAAGCGCTTCAAGTGTTTAAGATTAACGTCAAGGAGATTAAGGTTGAAAGCTCGTTAAAATGAAGTATAGGAAAGAGATTATGGGGGAGACCTCTTCCCTTTTCTGGTAAACTTTCAATATTGTAATCTCTTTTGTTTGCAAAATTTAACGTATACCCTGCAATCGCCGGATTTTAAAGTATAATCGTCGATATGGGCCCTTAAAATATTTATTTTGTTCTCAATTTCTGACTTTTTCGGAAAGAAAGGTAAAGGATGAGCATGTGGAACGACAAAAAATAAGAGCATTTACTTTACTATTATACGGACATTAGTAATTTTTTATTCCCCTTCTTATCATTACTTCTGCTTTATCTTTTTGGTTTCTAAAGAACTCGTAAAATACTTTTCGTGAATTTAACGTGATGTTTATGCTTTTATACAGATTGTTGAAAGGAGAATCGTAGTCGGTTAACATTTTGCTTTTGCTAGTGTAAAGTCATTCGAATTATTGATTTCTTTTGAGTATTAATTACAGTTTAACATAAGATTGCCTCAGTGTCAGACGTTAGCCATGCTATTTCGCAATATTTTACGTGCAGCGTGATTCACTACCCCCTTTATTTGTTTTTGTTGTGCTGTGATCAGTTACAGATTTACAGAATGCGCCCTTCTGAATTCAGACGGCCGCTAAGACCAGAATTCAAAGGTAATTTTTTATTTTCCTCGGCTCTTTGATTAAAACATACTCGTTTTCGAATTGTAATTATTACATTTGTTTGATATTCACTTAATGATCATACTTTCTCCGCCTACGTGTCGATCCCCTTTAAGTTATTTTAATTCATGGTTACGTTTTACTTAATTTTGTTATTTTTGCCCAAAGTGAACGTAACAAAAGGAAGCGTGAAGGAAAAAGATGTACACTAGCGGAATCGGGTATGAGTGAAAAGGAGGAGCATGTTTTAAAAGAGAGTGGCGTTATTAAAGTATAGGTTAGCTATTGCAATAAGTTTGAAACCTTAACACAATTCTCTAAAAGTAGTTCAAAACTGAAAAGTTGATACAGACACAGGAACGGACGGACCGAGACAAAATGCAATTTTTTTAATTAAAAAAAAAATGCGCTAAAAACGAATAAGCAACGGTTTTAGAGATGGCAGATCTACTATACAGACGATCCAACACCTACTCAATATCGTCGAAAAAAATAAATCCCGAAAGTGGCATAGCGCAGTTATCACGCTAGATTTTAAAAAATGCCTTTAAAGCCCGATTCACATTATCGGTCACGTCACGATCAGATCACGGCCCGGTCAATTATTGTAGCGTGTATTCCTTATGAACATGTTCTGGCCGTGAGGCGTGGCCGATAATTTGAATCGGGCTTAATTCAGCCTAGCACCCGGCGATACAGAAAGGTGTAGACATTGTTTCGTTTTACACGATAAAAAGAGGTCATATAATGTTTCATTTCTGACAATGCGAATTAACCTTCCCGGGGAAGAGATAAGTAAATTTCTGTTATAGACAACCTTAGAGTTGGTAAACCAATGAAAATGTCGCCACAATTGCTTTCCACCATAAAATAGGATTTTTAAGTTAGCTTTATTATTTCTTTATTAATTATTAATTCGCATATGAGCTAGGACAGTCAATCAGAGAGTTTCTTTAGCATCCGAAGGGTCAATAGGAGAGCTTAGCGTTTGGTCCGTACGATTATTGGTACAGCGGCCTAAATAATTCCAGTTTGCGTTCGGAAAAACGTCCATTTTATCCAGTAGTTTTTTGGAATATTTCATTTTGCCCCCGTAGAAAAAAAAATTTCCCAGGTTCCCATCTTAGATTATAATACGCATTAGTTTGTCAAGAAAGGTGCCCGTTCACAAAAATCTAACGTAAGATAAAAATCCATCAAAAAACATTTCCGCTTTACCGTTTAGGAGTGTAAAAGTTCGCAATCAAAATTCTGTTAATAAAAGACCCGTTTGTATTAATAAATAAGTACTATTCAGCAAATTCCAGAAGGATTTTACCGCGCTCTACTTAGTGCCACTACGTATAAAGAAAGCTACTGGAATATCCGGTGTAAAATTGAAATTGCAATAAAGAAAACTGTCGGCAAAGTTAGATATTTACGTTTACTTTTGCACGGCTAAGGTTAAAAGTCATTTTGAATTATCACTAATACTGTTATGATTCAAATTCAAAATTTATAAATGTCACCCAATAGTGGGGCATTATTAAACCCCCATCGGCGGGGCATTAGTAGTACCGTGACAAGCCGTACATTCGCGAAAGAATAGTGAATGTGATAATAAAATAATATACTATTGTAGGAAAGCAAAACAAAAGATCTTACCCTCTTTACAGTCTCGGAGCAGCCAATATCTGAAAAAAAAAGAAAAACACATAAGTGCCTGTAAACAGAGTAAATAAAATTAAAACGTTTCGATACCGACAATTTAGCCTGGGAACAGCTTGGCAATAACCGAAGTTTGCAAAAACAATTTATCCGAGAGCCGAAATGGGGTTCGAGTTTCCGCCACACAATTTTTTTCACCTTATTCTATAAAGAGCAAGTCTAATCTGCGGGTGTATTTGCCCAAAACGTTTCTGATCGCATTGTGGATATATCAAAGGGTATCCCTATGTAAATATTTTCCTCTAACGTTTTCCTTGCAGGCGAATAGGACCCCAATCGGGTTTACTTTAAAAGACGCCGACGCGCAATTAATAAGGGACGCGGGCGGCGTTATCGCAATGGTCATTTACTACAACGTCACGATGATCCAATTCAATTAAGCCTACTAAATCGGTGCTGAATTGCGAGGACTCTTTGTTTAATTAATTGGTTGTGTAGAGCATGGAATTTCGGTATTTGAGGGTGTACTTCGGCGTGGATGCCGGAGCGCCATCATTAACACTAATCCGATTCTGCTTACTGCTTCGAGTATTTCCTTGTAATGTACCGGGTGTGTCCTATTTTGGTCGAGCCTGCAGTGTATTTCAGCTGTTTTTAAAGGTAGAGACTTGCGGTTATCGTTCAAACTTATAATCAATCTAGCTACGTTTCTTTCTGAGTGAAACCGAACCTTATTAAGTTTTAGGTCCGTTAATTACCGATTAATTAATTTTAGTTTTGTAAGGTATACGAAAATCTAGGATTGAAACCGTGCAGTGAAAATATTTGGAGATTTCGTTCCGACCATTTGGATAAGTATAATTAAGCGTAATTAGGTGAATGGATTACTGATAATAACCCCCGATTAGGGAATGCAATACCGGGATCGCCGGGATCCCGCAGCATTTTTGCGGGATTAATCCCGCACATAAAATGGAGCGGGATCCCGCGGGATTTGCGGGACTGAAGAATTTGTCAACCATCGGGACGACTCTGTTTACTTTGTTAATGAAACGCATAACGGAAAAGTTATTTTTTAAATAATTGTTACACTCTTTTCGTTAAGAGTGTACTATGATTTTTGAGGCACTTTGGAAGTTCACCTTTTTGTGCTATACAGGTGAGGTTTTTTTTAGCTCTAAGTTAGGCTGAAGGTACTTTTTTGTTAAATATTGTTAGCGATTTATTTTAATACAGAAGTTAACCGCACAGAAATGCTTATTTATTTAAAGTTTTGCGAGATCCCGCAAATACCGGGATCCCGCGGGATTAACAACTAACAATCCCGCAAATACCGGGATTGAGATTTTGCTGCGGGATTGCATTCCCTAGCTGTAACTTTTGATCTAGTAGTCCGATCTGGGAGCTGTTTGAACTTATGGATTCTACAGGCCACATTCTATAAGAAAATATTTTTTCCGGGTCAATCTGAGACAATTTTTTTTCTGGGCAAAAAAAAACGCAGTGTATAACCTTCCTTTTTTACCAAAAATCGACTGCACCAAAATTTCTCGGGAAAAAACTTTTTCTTATTAATTTGGGTGTGTAGAATCCAAAACGATTCGTACTTTTTCGATTAGACGTCTCAATCAAACTTATGGGCAAAAAACCAATTTCGACAAAAAATTCAAAGGGCTGTAACTTTTGATCTACCTAGTAGTCCGATCTTGGAACTGTTTGAAATTATGGATTCTACAGGCCACATTCTATAAGAAAATATTTTTTTCCGGTCGATCTGAGACAATTTTCTTTCTGGGCAAAAAAGGCAGTGTATTTCCTTTTTTCCCAAAAATCGACTGCACCAAAATTTCTCGGGAAAAAACTTTTTCTTATTAATTTGGGTGCGTAGAATCCAAAACGATTCGTACTTTTTCGATTAGACGTCTCAATCAAAAGTTATCGGCAAAAAACCAATTTCGACAAAAAATTCAAAGGGCTGTAACTAGGGAATGCAATACCGGGATCCCGCGGGATTAACATCTAACAATCCCGCAAATACCGGGATTGAGATTTTGCTGCGGGATTGCATTCCCTACCTCCGATTAATTAGAGATTACATCTGTTAGGTGCGCTCTTAAAAAACTTGAAGTTTGACACCGGTCCCATAGTTTTCTCATGTCGGGGAAAGGCGTAACTAATTACAAACAGTTGTCTAATATATAAACGGGAATTCCAGTGTGTCCATACTCGAAATGAACTGACATTAAAGTAAACCTTTCATTAAACGTTCCTCTAGCCATCTAAAATGACGTGGCTGCATTTTTTGTTTTTTTTTAATCAAAATTACAACTTACAATAGTCGGTTTGTTTTGAGAAGTTATTTTGGTTGCATAAAATTAGGCGCGCTTCAGAAGAGATTTTGTCATTTAAAAGTGGACACAGGGAAAAACATTACACATAAATCCCTGTCTATTTCTTAACAAAGATATCATCATTAATGCTAAGTATACATCACTGTCTAAAGGGTGCGTTTTTTAAATTAAAGGTTGACTACGAGAAATTCTGATCAAAGGCTCAAATAGTGCTACGGATGAGATCGAGTGCCACTAGGCGTTTGCCAATATCGACAATGCATGCGTGAAACTAACACGCCCGGAGACGTTAACGAGTCACGAATGTAAAAGTAGTAAGCGTCGGGGGCAGAAGAAAAATAAGGGGGAAGGGGGCGACTAAAACGTACAAACTCTTTAATTATTTACGCCGCCGTAATTCATAGTTTTAGGCCACCTAAATCTCCGGAGAGAAGAGCAAATTTGATCAATACGAAGGGCGAAATGAAAGGGACAGGTGGGTCAGGCACGCTACCGGCGGCGGGGTGACGTCCCGGAAAATCGACAATCCTCGGAAATTGCAGTTTCCGCAAGATTTCATTCCCTCACCTTTACCTTTGTACTGAATGCGTTTAATTCTGATCGGGTGGAAGACCCAATTGAATATTAGAACCCGGTTTCTTCGCCCCTCCCCGCGCGAACGTAATTAAATTTTCGGGAACGTAGATTAACCTTGACTTTGGTCTTGTAAAGTTTACCAAACTCGCAAATTGGAAGGAGGGTGGGGTGGGGGAGCAACGCTCCATGTTGGCATTACAAATTTTAACTTTGCTAGTCTAGTAGTGGGGAAGTTAATTTGGAAATGATTAAACGCGTTTGCCGTTACACCTTGTGTTTTCGAAATATTAATGCAAAACAAAGCCTTAGAATATTAAAGGCGGTTTCAAACGGATTCAGAATACCAGATTAACTC
Source organism: Photinus pyralis (assembly GCF_008802855.1). Classification (NCBI taxonomy): domain Eukaryota; kingdom Metazoa; phylum Arthropoda; class Insecta; order Coleoptera; family Lampyridae; genus Photinus; species Photinus pyralis. The sequence continues at coordinate 27,918,920 of NW_022170596.1, read as the reverse complement.
TACTGTATGGTACACAAATTTGTTTTGTTAACTTAAATTTAATAGAAGCACTTGGATCAGTGTTTCTTTTGGGAATGCAGTTACTCCCACAATTATAGGTGTTTGTTCGAGGGACCGCGTCGGCCATTGTGGGGCAAACGCGTCAAGTCCGGTCACGTTTCAGCGACGTCAAATGCTCCCGAATTCAATATATAGAATTTCAATTATGTTTTCACACTTATCCAGTGAAGCGCCTCTTTAAGCATTCCAAGATCGGTCCACTGGCGTCGCCGAAATTTATTCTCCACTTCCATGTGGACACATTCCGCATCCCGTCGTATGTTACGGCCACGCAATTAGATATCCAAATATTCGAAGGAATTTTTGAAAATGGATTGAGAGACATAACGTCGCAGAGCGGCGCGAAAGTAATGTAATTGATGGCATTTGTTTGGACCGAGAGAACTGAACCGGAAGCTTTTAGTGTTTGGATAGTTCTTGTAGTTCTCAATTTAATCAACGCAATTGAAGCCATAACGTCGAAAGTAGGCGAACCGGCGACGCTCTTAATTAAATGCAAAATCGCGGGCAAAATAAATAAATTACGTCTCGCGCACCTTATAACTTTAACGAGCGCACACCGATCGACCGCCGAAAATTGCCCCGTTGCTGATTGGCCTTATTTGGGAATACCACATTCGGGCGATTGTACCGTTACGAATTGCTTAGCTTTCTAAATATATGGCCCCTCGTTAATAAAGGAACACTTTTAATTAGCGTTAATTATGCCGATTTGGGTTTAAACAGCCAGTGACCCATAACCTATGATATTATACGAGGGCGTTTTTCTTATTTATCTACCAGTGTAGTAGGTACCTACTTTGATGTAATACTGTCTGTTGAACAAAAGAAAATTCCAGGGCTTGCAAAACAAGAGATGTTTGATTATAAAATATTCTTATGGGCTCTTACGGGTATGTGAGAACAGTATATTGCAGTTCGTGGACATGGACACCAGGCGGCCATAATAATTAACTCGTATATCTCATCTAGTGCGTACAAAAATCTACTCCCTAGCTAGATGAAATAAGGTACCGCATTGTGGTTGTGCTACTCACGTATAAGCAAATACAGATACCCTATACCTGATATAAACTAATGTATGGGTAGTTTACGTCGTGGATAACGAAATGCAAAAGGTCAAAGGTGGTAACTTATCAGTTCACACTTCATGGTCTGTTGGCCTATTATAAATATATCACAAGTGATTACCCATTAGCCTTATTAATAATAATAATAATAATAATAAATAAATAATATAAAATTACAGGAATTATTATAATGATTTTTTTGTTTTGTTTTCCTCTTTCCTGATAGCGTTGGCTATTGTGCCCATCAATAGGTATGTTGGTAAGTACGAATTACATTATCCCTAGATGTCCAATGTACGTGTGTGATTTTTTTATTTTATTTTTTATTTTTTTTTTTATTTTTTTTTTATTTTTTATTTTTTTTTTTAATGACCCTACATAACTTCACCAGACACAGACACAGACACTAATCGTTACTTGATTTTAATCCGTGCGATTAGTTAACCAGGCTAGACCTGAGTTCTCACAAGATACACCGACCATAATAATAATAATTTTATTGAACCTTTTGTTGCCATTCCTACAATGGAAAGGTAAGTCAGTAACTATTGTATAACATAAAAAATGATTTAATTTGTAAACTGCACGGTGAAATTATAAAACCCTGTAATAATGATAATAATAATGAATAGATACAAAAACGATAAAAAACGCTTTCTCATTGCCACTTTTTGAGCTCTACAAGATAGCGTTGAGAAATTATCAATACAACGTTTCATTTCGGACAAATCATCATGCACTTTATTTTTTTATATGCCCCGTAAAAAAGTGCATACTGTATCGAGTAGCATTTTTTTATTATGAATACAACTATATATGGCACAAAAAAAAAGTTGGAAACTGTTGATTTCAACAGGATGGCGCGCCCGCACACAACGCCCTAATCGTGAGAGACCTATCGAACACATCCCCCCCCCCTTCTATCCGGTAAAATGGACCACATTACATCATTTAGACAACTTAACCAATTTTTACATAGTGCAATTTTATATGAATTAATTATTGTAACGGAAAAATTTGTGTTGCTTATGGGCTTCGTACCTTTGATTATTATCATTGATTATACTCTGTGTCCTAGATAAGAAAGTCTATCATAGGGTTCTCCGAAACCATAGAAGATACGACGAGTAGAGAAAAGTTGCACAATTAAACAGCGATTATCATGCTTTAAATAAAACCAAAAAATTCCGATTACTTCCAAAGATATGCTAAAAACACCGAAATTTGACAATTTCGCTTTTATTTTTTCTGATGTAAATTGAGCAGATACAGAAAATTAAAAAAAAACACTTTCTCATTGTCACTTTTTGAGCTCTACAAGACACTGTTGAGAAGTTTTCAATACGTTTCGAGGAAACCATCACCAATCAAAAAGTACGCACTGTATTGAAAAACATTTTTTATTACCAATACAACGATATATGACACAAAAAGAGACCAAAAGTTGAAAACTGTTGGTTTCAACAGGATGGTGTACCCGCACACAACCCCTCAATAGTGCGAGAATACCTATCGGACAAATTTCCTGGAAAAATTGTCGGTTGTGTGCGGGTGCGCCATCCTGTTGAAACCTTTGTTTTTTTGTGTGCCATACATCGTTGTATTCATAATAAAAAAATCCCTTAAACCGCTTGTGAGCAAGAGGCGAAGAGTGCACTTTCAAATTTGTTTTTTCGATTTTAATAGCCCTTATAGACATTAACGAGAATACAAACATGAAATAATTTTTAATTTCTGATCGAATGACACCAATACCAAGTCTGATGTAAGTGGTGTAGTTCAGGACCCTTTGTGACGCAGACAGACAGACAGACAGCAAGAGCACATAAGTGCATTTTTTATTTTTTGAAAGATACAGTATGCACTTTTTGACGGGCCACATAAAAAAAGTGGATGATGATTTCTACAAAGCGAAACGTTGTATTATTTTATTAACCGTGCATCGGGTTAAAAAAACCAAAGGGATCAAATTTGCTTAGAAATAATTGGGGATTTCGAGAATAATTTTTATTTCCAAAGAAATCAGTGGCGTACCGTCAATGTCTGCCAAAACAGACATATGAAATTCCGTACGAACGCCACTGGTGGAAATTAAAAAAAATGTGGTACGAAAAAAATGCCTCTGGATACATGCATGCCAAATTTCATTAAAATATCTAAAGTGGTATTACACATATTAATAATAAATGATTTATTTTTGAAAACTTTACCACCATATGAAGTTTTCTTTTTAGAATGGACCCCAAAATCGCCCCCTTAAATTTTGGCATTCAATTATGAAACACACTGTATACAACTGCAAAGTGATTTTCAAAACGGCGAACCAAGATGGGGGCGGTTTTCGGCCTTGTGTCTAATCCACTGGCTCTCTCGGTAAACATTGCTACGAATGGTTTAAAGAGGTAAAAACAATTGATTAAAGCAATTTAACGCATCCTCAAGAAACTATGGTATACTCGCGATCAGTGGCGTACTTCATGTAATAAATAAACTTAAATAAGCTTAGCGAATTATGGATATTATGCATTTTAATGCGGTAATAAACAAACGCGAAACGAACGAATATCTCATCTAGTGCGTACAAAAATCTACGCCCTAGCTAGATGAAATAAGGTACCGCATTGTGGTTGTGCTACTCACGTTATGGGCAAATACAGATACCCTATACCTGATATAAACTAATGTATGGGTAGTTTGCGTCGTGGATAACGAAATGCGAAAGGTCAAAGGTGGTAACTTATCAGTTCATACTTCATGATCTGTTAGCCTATTATAAATATATCACAACTGATTACCTATTAGCCTTATTAATAATAATAATAATAAT
>NW_022170596.1:27713231-27914863 GCF_008802855.1 Photinus pyralis | reverse complement strand
TTTTTGAGGCCCGAAACAAAAATTGTCTCAGATCGACCCGGAAAAAAAATTTTCTTATAGAATGTGGCCTGTAGAATCCAGAATTTCAAACAGTTCCAAGATTGGGCTACTAGTTCAAAAGTTACAGCCCTTTGAATTTTTTTTCGAAATTGGTTTCTAGTCTATTACTTTTGATTGAGAAGTCTGATCGAAAAAGTACAAATTGATTTGGATTCTACGCACCCAAATTAATAAGAAAAAGTGTTTTCCCGAGAAATTTTGGTGTAATCGATTTTTGGTAAAAAAGGAAGGTTATACACTGCCTTTTTTTGAGCCCCGAAAAAAAAATTGTCTCAGATCGACCCGGAAAAAAAATTTTCTTGTAGAATGTGGCCTGTAGAATCCATAATTTCAAACAGTTCCAAGATTGGGCTACTAGTTCAAAAGTTACAGCCCTTTGAATTTTCTTTCGAAATGGGTTTCTAGTCTATAACTTTTGATTGAGAAGTCTAATCGAAAAAGTACGAATTGTTTTGGATTCTACGCACCAAAATTAATAAGAAAAAGTGTTTTCCCGAGAAATTTTGGTGCAGTCGATTTTTGGTAAAAAAGGAAGGTTATACACTGCCTTTTTTTGAGCCCCGAAAAAAAAATTGTCTCAGATCGACCCGGAAAAAAATTTTCTTATAGAATGTGGCCTGTAGAATCCATAATTTCAAACAGTTCCAAGATTGGGCTACTAGTTCAAAAGTTACAGCCCTTTAAATTTTCTTTAGAAATTGGTTTCTAGTCTATAACTTTTTATAGAGAAGTCTGATCAAAAAAGTACGAATTGCTTTGGATTCTACGCACCAAAATTAATAAGAAAAAGTGTTTTCCCGAGAAATTTTGGTGCAGTCGATTTTTGGTAAAAAAGGAAGGTTATACACTGCCTTTTTTTGAGCCCCGAAAAAACAATTGTCTCAGATCGAACCGGAAAAAAATTTTCTTATAGAATGTGGCCTGTAGAATCCATAATTTCAAACAGTTCCAAGATTGGGCTACTAGTTCAAAAGTTACAGCCCTTTGAATTTTCTTTCGAAATTGGTTTCTAGTCTATAACTTTTGATTGAGAAGTCTGATCGAAAAAGTACGAATTGTTTTGGATTCTACGCACCAAAATTAATAAGAAAAAGTGTTTTCCCGAGAAATTTTGGTGTAGTCGATTTTTGGTAAAAAAGGAAGGTTATACACTGCCTTTTTTTGAGCCCCGAAAAAAAATTGTCTCAGATCGACCCGGAAAAAAAATTTTCTTATAGAATGTGGCCTGTAGAATCCATAATTTCAAACAGTTCCAAGATTGGGCTACTAGTTCAAAAGTTACAGCCCTTTGAATTTTCTTTCGAAATTGGTTTCTAGTCTATAACTTTTGATTGAGAAGTCTGATCGAAAAAGTACGAATTGTTTTGGATTCTACGCACCAAAATTAATAAGAAAAAGTGTTTTCCCGAGAAATTTTGGTGTAGTCGATTTTTGGTAAAAAAGGAAGGTTATACACTGCCTTTTTTTGAGCCCCGAAAAAAAAATTGTCTCAGATCGACCCGGAAAAAAATTTCTTATAGAATGTGGCCTGTAGAATCCATAATTTCAAACAGTTCCAAGATTGGGCTACTAGTTCAAAAGTTACAGCCCTTTGAATTTTCTTTCGAAATTGGTTTCTAGTCTATAACTTTTGATTGAGAAGTCTGATCGAAAAAGTACGAATTGTTTTGGATTCTACGCACCAAAATTAATAAGAAAAAGTGTTTTCCCGAGAAATTTTGGTGCAGTCGATTTTTGGTAAAAAAGGAAGGTTATACACTGCCTTTTTTTGAGCCCCGAAAAAAAAATTGTCTCAGATCGACCCGGAAAAAAAATTTCTTATAGAATGTGGCCTGTAGAATCCATAATTTCAAACAGTTCCAAGATTGGGCTACTAGTTCAAAAGTTACAGCCCTTTGAATTTTTTTTCGAAATTGGTTTCTAGTCTATAACTTTTGATTGAGAAGTCTGATCGAAAAAGTACGAATTGTTTTGGATTCTACGCACCCAAATTAATAAGAAAAAGTGTTTTTCCGAGAAATTTTGGTGTAGTCGATTTTTGGTAAAAAAGGAAGGTTATACACTGCCTTTTTTTGAGCACCGAAAAAAAAATTGTGTCAGATCGACCCGGAAAAAAAATTTTCTTATAGAATGTGGCCTGTAGAATCCATAATTTCAAACAGTTCCAAGATTGGGCTACTAGTTCAAAAGTTACAGCCCTTTGAATTTTTTTTCGAAATTGGTTTCTAGTCTATAACTTTTGATTGAGAAGTCTGATCGAAAAAGTACGAATTGTTTTGGATTCTACGCACCAAAATTAATAAGAAAAAGTGTTTTCCCGAGAAATTTTGGTGTAGTCGATTTTTGGTAAAAAAGGAAGGTTATACACTGCCTTTTTTTGAGGCCCCGAAAAAAAAATTGTCTCAGATCGACCCGGAAAAAAAATTTTCTTATAGAATGTGGCCTGTAGAATCCATAATTTCAAACAGTTCCAAGATTGGGCTACTAGTTCAAAAGTTACAGCCCTTTGAATTTTTTTTCGAAATTGGTTTCTAGTCTATAACTTTTGATTAAGAAGTCTGATCGAAAAAGTACGAATTGATTTGGATAAGTATAAGGGTAATGATTACGTTGAGGTATAAATGAATGTGTGAATATTTTAATATGAAAATACTGTTTTTACGTGAATAAATGGTACATAGAAATACTTTGTTTTACAATGAATATTTCCTCACACATGAAAGTTGAAGGTGAAAGGTGACTTTACGCCAACTCTTCAGTTACCTATCTCGTATGAAAGTGCACGAAGAGCATTTTCAGCTAAACATATTTCATCTAGCCCTGACGGTCGCGATATTTTTGCAAAAAACCGCAAAAAAACACGAAAATTGATGATTTTCGCCTCCTTTTGTGAATTTCCTAGGCTAAGAGGTACACCTAGGCTAACTTCTGAGTATCTACCTTGTAAAAAATTTCACGAGGAGCATTTTCAGCTAAAAATATTTCATCTAGCCCTAAAGGTCGCGATATATTTGCAAAAAGCCACGAAAATTGATGATTTTCGCCTCCTTTTATGAATTTCCTAGGCTAAGAGGTACACCTAGGCTAACTTCTGAGTATCTACCTTGTATGAAATTTCCCCAGAAATATTTTCAGCTTAAAATATTTCATATAGACCTCATAGATCGCGAGATATCGGCCAAAAAGAGCGAAAACACGGTTTTTGGGGGATGGTGGGGTGGCTGGAGCCTTTAGCACAGGGTCTGGAGGGTGGGATTTTTAATATGTTGTTTTTGACACCTAACTGAACATATTCCACCATTTTTTTCTTTTCCACCTCAAAATGTCCGGTTTGCCAATTTTACAGTCTCTATCGCCTAGAATATTAAGCCACTTCCCGTATCGTTGACGTAAGTTTGAAAAGTTCTAAACATTCTTCCACGATTACGCGAAAAATTGAAAGGACATTGGGTCAATTTTAAGTGGATTGGATTTCAGCAAGCAGATTGAAAAGAGTTAAAAATTTTAATGCTGCATTATCAATCAGCGTTGCTTGGTTACTTCCCCCCGTCTCAATAGAGCCCTTAATATACTCGCCATTTATAATTCGCAGAGGACCACTTACTTACACCAGTTGACGTTTTCAGTGTACAAAATCGTAATGTACAGGGGGCACAATGCCCTCTCATTAATAACGTTCGTATATAATTTCGCCCCGGACAATCTCCATAAGTCACTTTCAGGATTAGAACGTAAACACACAAGTTTGCATTAAACTTTCATACACATTACTCATTCACAAAGGCTCTCTCCGTTATTGCGCAACGAAAAAGTTAAATCGCAAGCACTCGTTCCAGAAAAAATGGGAGATAGGTACTTTTTTTTATCAATCTAATGGCTGACGTACTCGGCTTTTGCACAAAAAAAGTGTCCATAAAAGAACGAGTAATTCAGATAATTTTCCACGGGGGCGAACACAAGTACAAAGTAAAATTATATTAAACAGAATAGGGCCGTATGAGTGCAAACATACTTTTTATATGCGCTTAGATTTTTTTCATTATCACTTCAGATTCGACTTTTAATGCACTCCTACCACGCCTACCACAAATTTAAAAATTACTACACAATTAAAAGACAGTTTCGCCTCAGTCACTCGTTTCATTTCTAAACATTATAATAAACAGTGTTGATCACAACCTTTGTTTACATCTATTTACGGTTCTTTTCCGTATTCTGCACCTTTCCTCCCCATTCTCCTCATGTCTCCTACCCTTTTCGATTTCTTTAGGCCCCCCGCGCACAGAATCAGACAGTTGAGCACTACCGAATTTGGAAAACTCAACCTTATCGTCGTATTAGATTTGGTGTCGTTGGAAGCGCGCTTAATTAATTTGAATTTTGAGATCAGTTGCAGATTTTTTTGACATCAGTAGGCCCGCACAATTAATTAAAGAAGTTTTAAATTTTAAATGAGAGAGTTTGATGCCATTGCTGGAAGGTCCACTATTTCCTTCCTAAATAGCCGAATTAATTAATTATTAAGGTCCGCTGCATTTTTTTTAGTTTTTCCGAGTTTTATTCCAAGGTGAGTTATTATTTTAACTGTTAAGATTAATAAAAGGAGTTTGTGTCCTTTCTGCGAATTTTTTTCGTTTTTCACTTTTGTTTCCTTCTCTAATTTATGATTCCGTGTCCTTCCGTTTAGCCCTAATCCCATTCCGCCCGTCCCATCTTTGTATTCCTTCCTTCCTACCTATTTTACTTTCTCAGAATAGTTTAACTAAAGCTCCCAAAAAAACACCCTGTATAGTGTTTCTGAAACACTATAATGGCGCCAAGATTTTTGTTTACGGCGCATTTTAGCGCATGATGAAAGGTACGATGTAGTAGAAANAAAAAAATTGTCTCAGATCGACCCGGAAAAAAATTTTCTTATAGAATGTGGCCTGTAGAATCCATAATTTCAAACAGATCCAAGATTGGGCTACTAGTTAAAAAAGTTACAGTCCTTTGAATTTTTTTTTCAAATTGGTTTCTAGTTTATAACTTTTGATTGAGAAGTCTGATCGAAAAAGTACGAATTGATTTGGATTCTACGCACCAAAATTAATAAGAAAAAGTATTTTCCCGAGAAATTTTGGTGTAGTCGATTTTTGGTAAAAAAGGAAGGTTATACACTGCTTTTTTTTGAGGCCCGAAGAAAAAATTGTCTCAGATCGACCCGGAAAAAAAATTTTCTTATAGAATGTGGCCTGTAGAATCCATAATTTCAAACAGTTCCAAGATTGGGCTACTAGTTCAAAAGTTACAGCCCTTTGAATTTTTTTTCAAATTGGTTTCTAGTCTATAACTTTTGATTGAGAAGTCTGATCGAAAAAATACGAATTGAAATATTTCATATAGACCTCATAGATCGCGAGATATCAGCCAAAAAGAGCGAAAACACGGTTTTTGGGGGATGGTGGTGTGGCTGGAGCCTTTAGCACATGGTCTGGAGGGTGGGATTTTTAATATGTTGTTTTTGACACCTAACTGAACATATTCCACAATTTTTTTCTTTTCCACCTCAAAATGTCCAGTTTGCCAATTTTACAGTCTCTATCGCCTAGACTATAAATATAAAACTACTACTAAAGTAAAACTTTCCAATCCACTAAGAAAAAAGAAATAAAAGGTCGATTCTACGAAGAAGAATTACAGATCGTAAAATGACCGTCTGACCTTCACCGGTCATTGGCCCGCTCCCTTTACCTATCTTCCTTCATTAAATAATTGAACTATCATACCAAATTTTGTTGAAAGAAACGAAATTTACAATCTGAGAAGTATTAAAAGAACAGGCACAACAAAAACTGACATTAATTGTTATGCCTAGTGCAAATAACTTTGTTTTTGTGATGTTTTGGAATTACCTGTCTTGGATCATGCGGAATATCGTACGAGATTTGGGCTCTTAATTTTTGTACTTACACGAGGCCGGAGACCGCCACCATGTTGTGAAATGAATGTTTTTTTCTAAAAAACTTTTGCGAACTTCTGAACACGGTAATATACGTTGTGTGCAAATACGGTAAATTCCCCCTGGGTCATCCTGTCTCTCTCGTCTAGTTTGTGCGAAGAATTATTAGAACAGCTAACAATGAAAAATTCATTTAAATGACCAGAGTCTTGAAGAGCCCCAGAAAGAAATCTAGAGGCTTCTGAATCTAGAATTTAATCTCCGTGCGGTGTAATTCCGACGAATCCTTATTGAATAAAGTAAAATTGTGTAGTGCGAGAAAATGGGAATATTCCATTAAACGTATTGAATCAATATACACGAAAACCCTTTAGAGCTCGCATTCAAAAGGCGTATAAATGTAAAAGGGAGAAGAAAACACTAAACTATCCATGAATTATGACTGCTCTTGATCTAAATTTAACGAGTTGTCTAAATATGCAAATCCGATAAAGGGTGTCATCTTTTTTCTCCCCCTTTCGCCAAGAAAGTTTAGCGGCGAAATAAATTCATACAGCAGACGTGACACATTAATTGCGTGGAAAAAAGATAAAAAGAAACGCACGCACATCCATAAACCCCGAATTGTTGAATTTTGCGAACTTTAATTGCGCGCACGAAGAGTCGAAGATGTATAATATTTTTTTTACATTCGAAACATGTCGACCGTTTGAAATATCCATTTTGAGTGTGGTAAAGACACGCCAATTTACTTAGAGAAGGGTCTCCTTGATTTAAGGAGTTCTTTAGAATTTAAACGGCGTCGGCGTCGAATTTAAATACGGCAGATACCTTTCCATCAATGCGAGCTGAATAAATTTACATAATACATATTTTTTTGCGAGAGCGTATTAAAAGCGCGATCACTACAACGCTAGCTATGAAATTGTGGTAGTTTTCTTCATGATTAATCCACTGCACTTTGCGCGGAGACGCCGAGTGATTTAATTTATATAAGCCAAACCTCCTAAAACATCAGATTTAATGCAAAGGGGTTTATGTAACGTGTACGCGGGAGTGAAGTAGTAAATTTACCCGCACGGCTACCCTTAGGGGATAGAATCTGCCATGACGATTAGATACCTACGAAGAACGTTTTAAGATGAGCACCGCAGAAAGCATTACTTATAGAGCATGCTTTAACCACACTTCTACTACATTCACGGTTGTAATGCATTTATAAACAAGTCGAATTATTCTGTTCGCCCTTGTTCTTAGTATTTGTAATAAAAAGAATGATAAATCAATATATATTATTTCTTCTCATTTATCTGGTTTCCATGTTACGCCACTGGCAGTTCCTATTTCTACGAGTTTTTACGTACCATTTATCACATTCCAAAGGGTCTTACCTCTTTTGTTATAAGTACGTCCGTCAGCGTTTGCAACTTTGGCGGACTTCCATGCTGTTGGATTTGTGAACCACGTTTTTTTCTGGCCGGCTTGCTGTAAATTTCTTTGTATGTCCCCAATTAAATATTCTAATTTCGCAACCCGGAACTTGCAGGGACTCATCTAGATTTTTTCGACGGATTAAGATGAACTTTGCTACCTAACCTGCTTATATCCAGGAGCGGAGAGAATGCTACTGAAATATCACTAGCCTATTTTTCTTGTAATTTAGTCATTTTTATGCTTCCACATACATATGTAAGGACAATTAGTAATCGAACCAAATTTTACTTTTGCTAGGTTAAAGTCATTCGAGTTATTGAGTCATTTTAAGTATTAATTGCAGTTCTCAGTATACAATTAGCCTCAGTGTCAAACGTTACATTACTGTACGCAGGAAAAAATTTGAATTGAAAATTAAAAGGATTTTGTTAAGGTTTAAAATTGCATTTAAGAATTGTATCACAAAAATTAACAATCTCAGGGTTGTCTTCAAACCATCCGGTTTAAAGGGTCCGTTAACTTGGTTCCCCCACTGAGAGATTTTATAGTCGTATTATTTTGAAATGAATGCGCTCGTTATGCGCTCATATGCGCCACCGATAATAACTCTTGCGCCATTATCGTTTTTTAGAAAAATCGAAAAAACATTTGGGGGGGGCAAGTGAACGTAGCCCCCCCCCTCCCCAGTACGTATTTTGTTCCTTGTAACTAGGTCACCTGATACATTTGGTTATGCGCTCAATTGCGCCACTTGAATTAAAGCTAGCGCCATTACGGTTAAGCCGTGACAAATTTTCAAAAAGTGGGGGGGGCCAACTTAACGTTTTTAAAAGTTACTTTTTTTTAACATCTTTTCATACGAAATTGTACTCTCAGGTATGCGCTGAAATGCGCCGTCAAAAGATATCTTTGCGCCATTATTGTTTTTTGGATATCCTTAAATATATTTGGGGGGAGGGGGGGGCAAGTGAACGGAATCCCCCATAACGCATTTTGCTACCGGTATTTGTGCCACTTGATACATCTGGTTATGAGCTCAATTGCGCCACTTGAACTAAAGCTAGCGCCATTACGGTTAAGCCATAAAAAATTTTTAAAAAGTGGAGGGTCTAACTAAGCGTTTTCAAAAGTTATTTCCGGAAGTGCGTCCATTTTGAAAATATTTTACATCGATTCGGCCTTCGGAGTAACTCCTAAATACAAATTTTTTAAAACCTACCTATTTTATTTTCCCAGAATCGTTTAACTAAAGCTCCCAAAAAAAACACCCTGTATAGTGTTTCTGAAACACTATAATGGCGCCAAGATTTTTGTTTACGGCGCATTTTAGCGCATGATGAAAGGTACGATGTAGTAGAAAAAACATGTTAAAAAACGTAACTTTTGAAAACGTTAAGCTAGCCCCCCCCCCTTTTTAAAATTTTTTATGGCTTAACCGTAATGGCGCTAGCTTTAATTCAAGTGGCGCAATTGAGCTCATAACCAGATGTATCAAGTGGCACAAATACCGGTAGCAAAATACGTTATGGGGGATTCCGTTCACTTGGCCCCCCCCCAAATATATTTAAGGATAACCAAAAAACAATAATGGCGCAAAGATATCTTTTTACGGCGCATTTCAGCGCATACCTGAGAGTACAATTTCGTATGAAAGGATGTTAAAAAAAAGTAACTTTTAAAAATCTGTCACGGCTTAACTGTAATGGCGCTAGCTTTAATTCAAGTGGCGCAATTGAGCGCATAACCAAATGTATCAGGTGACCTAGTTACAAGGGACAAAATACGTACTGGGGGGGGGGGCTACGTTCACTTGGCCCCCCCAAATGTTTTTTCGGATTTCTAAAAAACGATAATGGCGCAAGAGTTACTATCGGTGGCGCATATGAGCGCATAACGAGCGCATTCATTTCAAAATAATACGACTATGAAATCTCTCAGTGGGGGGGCCAAGTTAACGGACCCCGGTTTAAAGCATGTTAAAAACTATGTATTTTTTTGTACTATACTAATCTGCTTCCTTTTATAGATTTCAAGCGAAAATGTGCGAGTTATAGCTTGTTAAGGCTTGAAGCTCATACATTTTTCATTCGGTATATGTTTCATCTTGGCAGTGATTCAATAAAACACCTTTACAACTCTGCCAATAATTTCCCTGCAGTATTGTACCTTTCTCAATCTCAATATGGCCTCGTTACGTTCCGACGAGCGCACGAACCTTTCGCCATTCTACTTTAATTGCCAACGCGTAAGGCGAGAGCGACTTTTTACGAAAATATAATTAACATATTTAATTACGGACGCCTATTGAAGTCGAAAATCTTCGGGGGCTTTTATGCTAATTAAAACCCCTAAGATGACGCGCAAGTAAGAAAATCCTCTTAACGAAATTTTAGTTTCGACTTTAATCCCTCTTAGAACTAACCGGTTACTTATAAAGCACGTTTTCAAGTAGTCGTAAAAGTAAACAAACCTTATGCGACCGTGCCCTTAAGGGTTGTTTCGCGAAACTCTCCCCGTTACATTCTTCCGTATATATCTTTTAACAATTTGAATGCAAATGCTGGCTCGGCATGCGATTTTGATGCGTAGCATGTTCGAAACGGCCTGAAATGCCAATTAAAATAAGAGCACACTTTTGGTAGGTCTTCTACTTACTTTAAAAGTAGGGTATAAATCTGGTCATTATATTATGTGCACAGGAAGTAATAGTTACTTATTATATAAGACTACAAGGGGATATTTTCCCTTTATCATCGCGTACAGAAGCCACATCAATCATTGTAAAGCTTCTGACAATTCCGAATTTAATTTAGACTTCAAAAATAGCAAGCTTTAGATTCTGCCGTCGCGGTGGCTTCCAGAGAAACAGCATTGTATTCTGTTTTGAACTTTATTTTATTTTGGGCGCCGCGTCCCATTTGAAATAAGAATGACAGATGTCATCAAAATGCACAATCATCTGTTTCAATACGGTTAAAGAGCGCCTTAGGTCATTCCAACCTCAATTTAACATCTGCTATACAATAAAGATTATTATTATTATTATTGTCTTAATCTAATTCAATAAAAGAGAGATTTCTTATGCACAATTTACGTTATAAGATGGACCAATTTTCAAACGATAAAAATACTTGCACAACAAACGGCTATTAGCCTAAAGGTTGATACCTCTAAAAATGTCGATTTTTCTTATAGATATTAAATCCCTGATTTGATCAATAAATGGTTATCCCTGCACCCTCTAAACAGAATAATAAGGTCGGAACAGTTCCCTTAAAATGATAGGGAGAAAATTAAATCCCGAAACCTTTTCACGATGTAGTTTTTTTTGTAGTTGGAACTTTTGTCATTAACACTATTTTAATTCACAAAGAGAAATTTATTAAACCAGACTTTGGTCCCTCTAACTTTCGGTTATTTTTTCACATGCGAGCTTTTACACTAATTTCGTAAACACATATTCCAACAACCCAGTTCAATCGCCTTTTGTTCACTAACGGCAACACAGCTGAATTTTTTTGCGAAAAATAACCTAGCGCGTTTAAATAATCTGTCCTTGTCTCGACACGATTCTAATTTATGCGACGAAAACGCGCGTATTTCACAGTTGGGTTTTTAACCTCCTCTCTAGTTGCAAAATAATTCCTTTAGAGGAAAACTAGGTGGTTATTCCTTGGTAATAATGATGTAAGGCCGATTCTGACTCAAAAGTCACTAGAAAAGTTAGTAGATGTGAAAAAGTCACTCGAACAGTGACTAGGTTTGAAACTTTGCTGCAAAGGTTCGAATATTTGCAGCTCAAACGGTTCTGAACTCCGGTTTTGAAATCTGTCAGGTTTCTGCACGGATGATCGCCTCTAATCCAGGGCGATCGCATGAAGGGACTGCCCGTCGGAAATCTATCGAGTACCGCAGTCTCCTCCTTTCCTCGACCTATGACTCATCTCCCCAAAATCGATAATCAGTAACTTTGACAAACCGTAGTTGAGAACCATATTAGCAAAAATTCGTACCTACGTAGCACAGTTTCAAACCTAGTTACTTTTCGTGTGATAAAGCTAGTGATTTTTTAATTTAGCAGAGTTTCAAACCTAGTGCTACTTTTCTAGTGACTTTTTGAGTTAAACTCGGGCCCACATAACGCGGTTCTAGAAGACTTTCGAATCTAGTTACTTTTCTAGTAACTTTCAAATCTGGTGACTTTTTGATTTAGAATCGACCCTATGCGCGCTAGCAGAGTTCCAAACCTAGTTACTTTTCTAGGGACTTTTTGAGTTAGAATCGGTCTGATATTACTAGGTACTCTTGGTAGTTCCCGTTCAGAATTATACGGTTAAACTTTTCGTTAAGTTTTAAATTGGACTAGTCGGACTGGTGACCAAACGCGAATTGATTAATTTTAAGTTTTTATAAGGATCTCGCACTGGTCTCGCTGCGTGCTAACAACGAATCCTCATGTATTTTCCCAAAAATTAATCACCTCTATGCCTTATTAATTAAAGAACGCCTACAAACGGTTTCTTATTAACGCAGCCGGCCATTTTTAATCGATAATTCGTTTGTTTCATTCCCGCTCTACGAAACAATTGAAAGCTAAAGAATTAAATCATCAATAAGATGACGCAGTTTCCGCGATACCGAAATGACCTCACATGGACAGCCACTTTTGCATCCACCTTCATGGTTCAACCACCAATGACATGGAGTTATTTAAACACCGAAATTGCTAATTCCTAATATAGTAGAACCTCGATTATCCGAGCTAATGTGCAGGAAACGTACCTCGGATGACCGAAAACTCGGATAAAGCGGAAGCATTAGTCGCACACCTACATACATGAGTAAGTCATAAATGCGGGTTCGGTTAACACGGACGATCGGATAATCGGGACTCGGATAGTCGGGGTTTTACTGTATTCAAAAAAGCTGGGACCTAATCAACATCAAGACACAATGAAGTTCTAGACTTAACTTTCAAATTACTTGGGACAGCGTTGTCGAAGAGCGCATACTGATCCAAGAGGACGTGGTCTGCATAGGAGTTTGGGAACCGCAGAGAGAAAGAGAGAGAGAGTCGTTCTTTGACATTATTATAATGTTATTTGTTTTTAGAACCTTTAAAAAAAGAAATGCGTCCAGTGCTAATATTTTTGTCCGAGATAAAGCACGGCATAACTAAAATGGAAGTCCGCGTAGAGTCAACGAGCACTTGTTTGCCTTTTATCTCGAGGAGATGAAAATTCAATTCGCGCAATTTGTCTCCCGTCTTTCTCTCTCGAAATCCGCCGCAGTTATACAAATGAAAAGGATTGATGTCGAAAAAACAAACAGAAATAAAAACCCTCGTTCCGCACAAATGAATTTGATTTTGCCGTCACGCTCACAATAGACTAAGAGTATTCTTGTATTCATGACGTAAAGATATCGTATGAAATTTTCATGCCTGTACACCTATGGAAAAAATAAGCGGTGCAAATTTCATTCTTCTAATCAACAATTCAAATTCAACTGTCGCAACCACAATTTACATTCGATTTGCACTAATTTCATATCATAATTCGAAACGATTTTCCAACAAAGGAAACGTAAAAACGTTGTTTAATGTAATAAACGTGGCAGGAGAATTTCATCAATATTCTCGCCAACTTGAGATCAAATCCCTACCGATATTATGTTTTATAGGAACCCCCACAACTAGGTGGCGTGCCGGGGAGAAGAATAGGAGCAATCATGGCGCACATTGAATGTACACAATTATATTTACGAATAAACTTTATAATTGGGTTTGGGAATTGTGGTCCGTTTTATATTTTATCGAATGCAACTAGAAATAATATTAGATTATTCTTTTCTTTGCTCCGCGTTCCAATTGTGATTCGAGACTTTTTCGCCTAAAGGAAATGCGAAGCCAATTAAATGTGGACGTCTCTGTTGAAATCCTCATTTTAATCGCATTTTCAATATAAAATGTACTAATTTTTAGATTTATCGATGTCTGCCAATTTACTTTGTCAGTTGAGACTAAATTTTTGATCACATTCAGATATCAAAAAGGTTTGATGTTTGATATAATCATTTTTTAATGGAAGAAAGGTCCCTTTACTGCCCATTTTTGTCCAAATTCATTTATTTTAATTGAATACTTTGTACAAAAGTAGAAGTGGGACACAATTCAATAACGTAACTAATGCGTAACCTTGTTTTGTGGTGCAAGGCCGTGTCCTGGGATTTCCCCCGGTGACGTAACTAATGAGTGACATTGTTTGTGTTGGTAAAAATGGTCGAGTTTAATTTTATACACACACGAACAATACCAGCCGGTCCCTGTGGCACAGTGAAGTTCAAAACTAAGGGTCGCTGGTTCGAATCCTGGTTCGGACTTGGATACTTGTAAATGTACTTTCTTCAGAATGCTTCAGAATGTGGAGATTTAATTTTAGGAAGATATTTTGAATACATTTCAGAACTTGTAAACATTTTCGAGTTTAATTTAATTAGTTTGGACGGGATTGGCGAGGATATAAATTTGCGTTCTTCCTTTCATATCGTAAGTACCGCCATTTGCATTTCGTTTGATTTGAGTGCACTTTCTTTAGGTTTTGGACCGCAATTTCCATCGACAATTGTTGCTTCATGTATGATTAGCGTTCTTATACAGGGTGAGTTGTCGTTTTAAGAGCTTATTTAAGATATGCTTTTGTTTTTTGAAAAAACCACAGTTCACTAGATATGAGCGAAAAACAGATTTAGTGATTTTTCATTTAACTGTTGTAGAATCGTTATTATTACAAATACAACAAAATGACACGAATAAAAATTTTAGACATTTTAATGCTTAATATGATGAACATACTAATTTATTTTTAGATCTTACAATTTTTGAGTTATAATACAAACTTTAATTTTTTTAAATGGTAGTCATAGTTGGCTTTGACATTTTTAAAAAAGACAAATTTTTCTCTTTATAACGATATAAGGCTTGCTAAATTTACTTTAATAAATAAAAGCCCTGCAGTAATTTTCGTATTATTGATAGGTAAGTAAACAGAGTTGGCCATGGAAAACAATATCTAGTGAGATAGGTACCTTTCATTTACGACGCAAATTGGACAGACCAATGTTATCTTCATTTTCTACCAAATGAATTTCAAGATATGTAGGATGGGTTAGATTTGGAAACACGACGTAATTTACGCTGGGTTCAACACAACGGTGCCCCGCCGCACAGCTAACTGCAAGTTAAATATTATAGTAGGCAGTAATTAATATTCCAGAAATCCCGAAGGATATCGAGGCGCTACGAAAAATTAGTCATGGGCGGACATGACGCAAATATCACGTGTATGTTCTAGAACATTCTGAAATCGGCCTGCTTTGATTTTCGTTACACTCATCAGTTAAAAAGTATTGGATGCTTATGAAAATCAAAGTAGGCCGATTTATATGAAAATTAATAATAATTCGGCAGAAAAACACCCTGTATATTAATTGATTTGACTCATTACTTTGAGACTAAGCAGGAGCGATCCTCAGAACATGAAGATCCAACTCGAAAAAAAGTTGTCATGTACACCTATATGCACTGAATTCGTGGACACACTGTAGAGTATAAATGTATATTTTTAAATCTCTTTTTTGGACAACTTGGTATTCTAATTTTACAGATTCTTAATCAGAGGACCCAAAAACCCCTATACCGGCTTTTATTTAATCACAACAATTTTTGGTAATTTTCATCAGCCATATTGGATCCGCCATTTTATTTATGAAAAATTTAACATCAGATTCTTAATTGGCTTGCCCAAAAACCTCACTATACCGACTTTCATAAAAAAATAACTAATTTTCGTCATTTTTGTCAGCCATATTGGATCCGCCATTTTTTTTCTGAAAAATTTAACAGCTTAATTGACTTGCCCAAAAAGCTCACTATACCGACTTTCATTAAAAAAATATCTAATTTTCTTCACTTTTGTCCGCCATATTGGATCCACCATTTTTTTTCTGAAAAATTTAACAAAAATGTTTCCCATGGCAAAATCTGTTTTTACTACTCTTAATATTACAAACAGTTCTGTATCGTGTTTATTTGTCAAGGTAAGTACAATGAACCTTATTTCATTGTAAACAGAAAAAAATGCACTTTTAAAAATGTCACAGCCAACTATGATTATTATTATTATTATTATTATGTTTACGTTATAACTCGAAAATTATAAAAGAAGAATAAATATTAATAAATGTATCTTATTAAGCGGAAAAAAATCTACAATTTTTGTTTTTTGCATATTTCTGTATTTCTAATACAATAGTTAAATGAAAAATCACTAAATCTGTTTTTCGCTCATATCTAGTAAACTGTGGATGTTTTTAAAAAAAACAAAAGCATATCTTGAATAAGCTCTAAAAACTACAACTCTTTCCTCATTTAACCGATCCTAATGCTTAAAATGAAAAAAACTCACCCTGTATATACCGAGCCCTAAGGCTTGAGACTTTTCTGTGTTTATTTTTAGGATTGGATGTGAGCATCTGCTGCGTAGTAAAACAACAAATGGATCAAATGCCAATAAGTCCTTTAGCTCAACTGAAAGATAAGGGCCGATCTTAAGGTTCAAAAGTACATCTGGAGCGAAAATCAGCGAAGACTAAAATGAATTAGTTTGTAATGTTTTGTAGTCAAATAGCCCTTTTGACATAACTAGAATGATCACGTCATGCATCATATTATACGAGGGCTAATGGAACTAATTGCAGCCCATTTCATAATTGGTGATTCGATTCCTTTATTAGTTCAATGTGATTTAATCGTATTACTATACCGTTAAATAATTGTGGAAATTTTCAATCGAGTCCTCGGACATACCTTTACCGATCAATTCTGCTTCGATTCGTTCGTAGCTTCACTAATGAGCTTTGGAGGTTCTCGATGTTTTTAATGAAAAAAGAAGTCGTAGAACATAACGCTTAGGAAGTAAGCAGCTTTTACAAAATTTTCCTTCCTGAAGTTGGATAGTGCTCAAACTTGGTAAAGTTGCTTTTAAAATCCTTTCATGCTTCTACACGTAATTCCGCTCAAAGCTCGAGGAGCACTTCATAATTTTTCGAGAGCCGCACGAGGAGGAACGTTCGGCTATCGCTACCTACTGCGATAAATCAATGAAGGACAATTAATCATCGTGCAAGTAACGTCAGAAAAGATCAACGAAATGCGTAATTACTGAATAATCGTCATATATACCGGATGATGCCGCTATCGATCAATCAGAGCCCCGTTTTCGCGCAGTAATTCCATTTCCACCCCCTTAAATAATGCATTTTCTAATTACTCGCGGCCCGCATAATATTTTAATGCGCGCAGTTTCACCGCCGCCGCCAACTTTATTTATAGAAAACCCCTAATTTAAAATTGCGATTATGCCTCTATCCGAGACGAGTAGAAATATTCTATTATCAAGTACTCAAAAAGTTTTTAATTGACGCGGGAAGGATAACTTTCGTAATTAACTTGAATAATTAAGTCATCATTGTGCTTTTGTGCATTAATTGAAAGTTAAGATATTAATGATAATGAACTGCTTAATGGTCGACAGCCGACTAAATGGAAAAGTATACACGGTGTCCATTTTTCGAGTGCCACTATGGGGATCTCGCTTATCTGAAGAGATAGAGAGTTTGTTAAATGGGGACAAAGTTGTGAATTTTCTTGCTGAATAATAGTCTGAAAAGAAATTTAAAATATCTTTAGTGGTTTTGAAAATATTGCAAAAAAAAACGAAACTTTCTGACCTTCGTTTTTAATTTTTTCATGGCACTAGACATTTCTAATTAACATATTATTCAGACACTTTTTAATTTTTTGGGAAGAGTGCTTTGGAAAAACAAAACGTTCTTTTATCGTGAACAAAAGTTTGACAGTTTGATCCATCTGTTTGGTTGGATCGTTGGCAGGGAACTAGTTGTGTTGAGAAAATTCGATTTTCATCTGAATAGAATTGAACCTTCGTTTTGCAAGAAAATTATAATTCAAATTAGAACAAAATATAAGAATAAATAATATTTTAGCAATAAAACTAGCACAAACGTAAATGACACTACTTGGAATATAAGTGAACCTTTTGCTTATAACAAAAGAACGTTTTGTTTTTCCAAAGCACTCTTCGCAGAAAATGAAAATGTTAATTTTAGGAAAAATGTGTTACTGAACCACCATGTGTGATATATCGTTGTAAAGAGAAAAAAAACCTAATCTCAAAATGTCAAAATCCAAAACGGCGCCCATAAGAAAAATTAAAGTTGCCACGTGTTTGTCCGTCATCTTAAAAGTTATTTAAAACGGGATGCCATATTCGAAATCTCCATTAAAAAGTGTCTGAATAATGTGTTAATTAGAAATGTCTAGAACGATTAGTTTACTATGAAAAAATTAAAAACGGAAATCAGAAATTTTCTTTTTTTTGCGATATTTTCAAAACTACTGAAGATATTTCAAATTATTATTCAGCACGAAAATTCGCAACTTTGCCCTAATTTAACCAAGTTTCTATCTCTTAAAATAAGCGAGATTCCCATAGTGGCACTCGAAAAATGGACACCGTGTATAAAATATCGTCAAACAACTAGGTGTTTATCCCTATTAATTAAACGTCGAGGCAACAGGAATTCTTTTATTATATTTAACCAAAAGACCTTCGGTCTGCCAGCGAAATCCCGTGCCTTAAGGTTGGGAGGGGCGGTCAAATAAGTCAAATTTTAATAATAATAATAATAATAATAATAATAATTAAATACCTAGAGACTATAAACATTGCACGAGAAATCTGACCCCCCAAAAACAAATCTTGACCATCGCTGCATGGACATTCAATGATCTAAGTTGTCGAAAATGTCCATGTGGGGATAAGTGTAAATAAATTAAAAAAAAAAAATAATAATAATAATAATAATAATAAATGCCTTTATTCACTAGGAATGGGCGAGGTTCAGCAATGACATGTATGCCATGTGCTGCTCTTCCACCTAACCCAGGACCTAACCCGATATAACATATAGAAATTAATATTGATATGGCCACAAATAAAATATAAACATGTAAAAAATTAAAGAAAGAATATTTCCAGTGAACACTAAGGTACATAATTTATATACATATAGGTACACGTTTCATACACGCATAATCATATAGATATATTATTGGAATTAACGGGACACGAAAACAAGCAAAGATTCAACTGAAGGGAGCAATTAAGTGTATAAAAATTAATTTTTATATAAGAAATGCATTCTCAGCCTTTTTTTAAAATTAACTGCCGATTTTCCGACTATATTTACCTCTGGCGCCTTTATATTGAATCCGACGCAAAAAATGAATCAAACTTTTTTGTACAGCTTATCAAGGTACATCTTTTTTGTATTTAACATTTTTCGCTATGATGCTTACTTTTCGAGAAAAGTGCAAATTAAAAGAAATTATAAAATAAATAGTTTCAATTTAGAATTTCTCAAAAACTAAGAAACTCACAAAAAAACTGTAATGGACTTTTTTGTGGAGTTTTGTATGCCACATTTGCCAGTGTGTGCAAAAATGATTACAAAAGAGTTTTTGTTATGGCCCTTTTAAACTGTATGCATGCGGTTCGTTTCTTGTGAACGCGATAACTCAAAAACGCCTGAACCGATTTTTATGAAATTTGGAATGTTTATAGGATTGTATAGGGAATGGCACACGACCTATTTTGGTTTCGGTCCGTTACCATCTTCAGGGTTTTTGAGGGTGTTAAAAGTTTAAAAGGGCCATAACGGCTTAAAGAAAATGTTTGTAATATTTTCGCCTACACTGGCTAATGTGGCACAAAAAACTCTACAAGAAAGTTCATAAAAATTTTTATTTTAGATACTGTTACGTAGAATCCAGTGGCGTAGGCAAAAAAACTTTTGGACCACCGTTTCTGAGGGTCTGAGGTCCAAAGTTGGCATTTTTTTATATGTGACACCCTGTATATCTTAACGTCAATTGTTTGCAGTCCTTTTCCTGATTACATTTACGCATCACACTCACAACCGTATATATCAGTCTCAACTCTTGTACAATAAACTTCCAACGACAATTAGAGCATTACCCCGGAAGAATTTCAGGAATTTAATCAAGTCGTTTTTAACAGACGCGGCGTTATATAGTCACGATGAATTTGTAACTGCTGTTGGTGGACTAAACAATTTTTTGTTTTATGTTTTTTTCTGTTTGTTCTCTTTTATTTTAAAGATTAGTATTTACAGACACATAAATATTTATTTATGACATGTTATTAAATCTAGAAATGGTTTTATCATTAATTTGACAATTGTAACTACTCATTTACACTAACAAAATATACCATTATTTTTATTATAATATTTTTTTTAGCAATGAAAATCAATTAAAACCTTATTTTTACTGTTTTTAAATAGTATGCCATGAATTCATGGAGATTTTGTTTTGTTTATTGTATCCACGGTAACTAAGGCACTCGATACCAATCAAAAACAATGACTGACGGTAGAAAATTTCGTTCTTTAAATATATATTTATGTAAAATGGGTTAAGGGGAAAAGCAGAAGTAGGAGCTTGGGCAACTACTATCTGAACTTCGCCCTTTTAGTTACTATTGCTCTCGCAATGTACTCACTTGTAATTATTTTTGTTTATACTGAATTGATAATATGGGTGCAATATGTAACCAAATAAAGGTATTATTATTATTAAATATGCCATTTCAAAATTTTAAGAAATATGATAAAATATATAATTAAACAAAAAATATAGAATGATACATCAATGTAATCACAAAAAGAATGCAAAAAAATGGACGTTAAAATATACAGGGTGTTGCATTAAAAAATTCCGAGTTTGGGCACCCTGTAACTTAGAAACAAACGTAGTATTTCTATTTTTTCGTTTTAATAAATTATTATTTTGTATACTTTTTATGTCAATAATAAAAAATCGAAATTTTCTTAATGTAAACTTTTTTGTGATGTGGCCCGCAGCTATCTGTGGAAACCTTAAAATGGCCCTTGATGATAACATCATGATAACATTTTTTATTTCCGCATTTATCTTTTCTAACTTTTGGACGAATAAGGCTTTTTGAGATTGATATCTCTGGGTTTGCTATTTCAGCAGCTAATAGACCATATTCTTCAATATCAAATCAAAGTTAAGAATTATACACCACAAATAATCTTCATGTGTAAATAAATTAAGCCTTTTCATAGGAAAGTTGAGTTTTTATTATTAGGGTAATAATCTAATAATATTACAAAGACAAACAGTGCCGTAGTTTGAATATCGAAGGTGCAGTTCAAATAAAAATGCCTTATTATACCTGAAAAAATTTAGGAACTTTATTTTTTACACAATCCTCGTACATACAACTACGTCAACTGCTTATCTACCTATTAAATAGCAAAGGAATAAATCTGTAAGTATTTGCACTCGATTCGCGTACTCAACACCAAATAAATAGTTAAAAAGTACTTAGTTCAGAGAACTAGTGCGTATCTGCACCACTGACCTAAATAAAAATAGGAGTCAGTGATCTGCACATCTGTGCGTATCCAACGTGTCTGATCCACCAACATAAAGAGGAGAAATCTGTAGACTATTGACGAATGAAGATACCTACGTTGTACCCTGTCCTCTAACAGAGAAAATGAATACTTTCGAAACTGCACCAGGGATTGTGTCTTTAATAAAGCAAATTTAATTTCCTCAAATTTTTCCTACTTGTAGGCAACCCGTTATACTTATTTGCATTACAGCTGCATTTACTAAATATCCATTTAGTTAGCAATCTGTTTTTTATGTATAATCTGTGTTTACCACTAAATTATGTGTCTACAAAAGTCACTAAATATAGAAAGTACCGCAATCCATTGGGCTCGTGTGTTAGAGAGAGAACGTATGATTTTTGCCCAAAAATGGTGGAAGTTACCAGATTCTAGTAACTTTACTGTTAGGGATTGTTCCACCTGTTTGGAGATATCTGTATATATTTTTATAAAAAATGACAATACTATGAAGTTAGGTTATAAAAAATGACAGCTATTCAGATTTTATTTGTCAATTTTTTTAAGTTGGCAGCAAATTTGCCCAAAAATGGCGGATGATTGCGGTACTTTCTATATCTAATAGTGACTTTAGGTGGAGCTGTATTGTTTAACCAAATGTCAATTTCTACATTTCTTAGTGTGGCGAAAAAAGTAGAACTTGCGTGGGACTACAAACAGACGGATGGAAATTTTGTGAATAAAATATACAGGGTGATCTCACGAAGACTCCCAATACTGTTGTGAGTGTATAGTGTGAGGACCATATAAAGGGCTGCTAAAATTCAATTATTCATTTCGGTTAACCGAAACTAAATACGGTCAGTGAGCAACTATGACAACTTGTCCTTTTGCAATTCGTCCAAAAAGTAAAAGGCAATTTCAATTTAGGCACCGTGAAATTGCCTTTTAAGGTTATAATTTACATGTATCACGATGGCGCGCATAAAATAATCGTTTCGACTAACCTAAAACTTAATCCGTTTAACAGTGCAACTAAATTCAACTGCATTAGAGTTTAACGGGCGCCCTAATTAACACAATTAAAATGGGTCTTGCCACAATTTAACAATACCTAAGTTAGTAAGGGTCACGGACCTTGAGCGTATGAACAAAAATTGAAGGTGAATGTGAATGATCCACAAACTGAGTTGGGGGGACGTTTGAAAATAATAAATTGAGCAATATTACAATCTAGGTCAACCGTCACTTTTGCAGTATCCCCCAAAACTTGGATTGTCTCATGTAATTTCGTCAATTTCCGAATCGCTTAGGGTCACTGCTCAAGCGTTAAGCTTTTTGAAGCTAATCTCTGATCTAATATCCTCCTAGCGATAGTCGCAAGGAACGCGCATACTTGGATTAATTTACGATTGGGCGGGAGGGCGAGTGTAAGAACTGCAGGTTACCACAACGAAGCCACTTACGTAATGAATAATTATTTCGACGACGGCGTAGGCGTCATTGAAGTAGTTGCGGAATTTAATTAAAATATTTATGCAGCGCGGCAAATGTGATTAAAATTCTGTTATGAACGTGGGGGATGCAGATTTTTTCAGTGCATTGTTGGAATTTTCTTCTGAAAAGAAACGTAATTTTATTCGTCGACGTTAAAGGAGATAAATACTCATGATTGTTACCCCATTTCCATTTACGGAGCAATTAAAGCTTTAATGTTCAATGAATTAAGCCTTCCAGCTCTGTTTGTCAAGCTGAACCTTTTATTTGTAATTGATTTATTTCGTGCTACATCCCATTTATGCTAATTTTAACTTTGCGATTGCACGCACTATACTTGTAAGATTATAACTAGGCGGCGTGTCTACGAAATTGGCCCCATCCCGTACAAGTTTGTATTATCAGCAGCAAAACACATAGTGTAGCCGTACTAGTTTATACCATCTACTTTTACTCTTGCCGGCTTTTGAGTCCCATATGCGCCACCAAAGACTGATGGCTTTTCGATACACTCCAACACTAAAATTAAGCTCAAAAGGTCTCCATAATAAATGAATCCTTCCATAACAAGAATTCCTATGTCAATTGTTACTTGCGAAAATAAATTGATTCCATTTGTAACTTGTACAAAATCAATAGCGAGATTAAAAGTTGCGCAAATATTCAGATAAAACCTACAACTCTTATTAAAAGATTACCAAAGTCAGATAGCGAGTTGTACAACTTGGAACAATAAATCAAGATGAGCCCGATATCAGTAAGTTATTAAGTCATTCGATTCGAAGTAATTAACATTTGTCACAAATACAATATGAAAACAACTCCCACGTGACAATGGAAGCATCTGCAACAGAACTATTAACGACGCGACGCTAAATTCTCAAATGGAATACACATAAATCCTTCAACTACATACGTATTTAGGTATATAATAAAGAGCGAAACATAAAACCTTTATTCAGAGTTGGAGCTTTGTTCATAGAACCCGAACAAAATCTACTAGAATTTATCTTTGTGAAATCGAGTACAAAAGCAGAGCTACTTCATTTGGTAATACCTGACTTCAACATTTTTTTCCATTTTTATTATTCTCCCTTCTCCCGAGGCGGCACTCTTTTGCATATAGACGTAAATTTTCAACATTTAATTACGAATTCGCCGTTAGAAAATAACTCTTTGTAAGGAGTTTTCTTGTTATGCGAGTTCCGAGGGAGAAATTTTATTACAATAACCCCAAAAACAAATCCCGAATAACCGTTTGTAGCGTCTCCGGCTTTCCCCGAAACAATGGAATTATTATTATTTCTGATATAAGCAATTTATTTTAATTAATTTTATTCAATGAAAGATCTTAGATAATGACGGCGTATCTCTTTTGTTAGCGACCTCTTTCATTAATATTTTTTAATTTGCGAAATTGGAACGGCGGCGCACTTTGTTCCCTTTTGGTGATTAATTAAAGCGGAACCACAGAAAGGATACTGTCGTTACTTGAAAAATTAATATTACGCCTGTGCTAGCAGGTACGAATCTTCGCTAATCATTGAGGATGAATTTTTTACGTTTGGTTTGTTCTTCGTGACCATGGTAGCATCAAATTTAGCTGAGATTAACCATATTTGCATAATCAATGACGCGGTGTCTACGTGACAAGATCGGCGTACAGTTTTCGGCATTTGACTTATAGTCTAGGCGAGAAAGACATCTAACTGGACATTTTGAGGTGGAAAAGAAAAAAATAGTGGAATATGTTCAGTTAGGTGTCAGAAACAACATATTAAAAATCCCACGTCGTCTCTTCAGGGTACCCATGCATCAGGTAAAGCGGAAGACGAGAACTACGAGTCTGTAATCTCAGACGACCCACTACCACTAGAGGACGTCGAAGAGCCTGAAGAAGTGGAATCTGCATCTAGTCTATAACTTTTGATTGAGAAGTCTGATCGAAAAAGTACGAATTGATTTGGATTCTACGCACCCAAATTAATAAGAAAAAGTGTTTTCCCAAGAAATTTTGGTGTAGTCGATTTTTGGTAAAAAAGGAAGGTTATACACTGCCTTTTTTTGAGCCCCGAAAAAAAAATTGTCTCAGATCGACCCGAAAAAAAAATTTTCTTATAGAATGTGGCCTGTAGAATCCATAATTTCAAACAGTTCCAAGATTGGGCTACTAGTTCAAAAGTTACAGCCCTTTGAATTTTTTTTCGAAATTGGTTTCTAGTCTATAACTTTTGATTGAGAAGTCTGATCGAAAAAGAACGAATTGTTTTGGATTCTACGCACCAAAATTAATAGGAAAAAGTGTTTTCCCGAGAAATTTTGGTGTAGTCGATTTTTGGTAAAAAAGGAAGGTTATACACTGCCTTTTTTTGAGCCCCGAAAAAAAAATTGTCTCAGATTGACCCGAAAAAAAAAATTTTCTTATAGAATGTGGCCTGTAGAATCCACAATTTCAAACAGTTCCAAGATTGGGCTACTAGTTCAAAAGTTACAGCCCTTTGAATTTTTTTTCAAAATTGGTTTCTAGTCTATAACTTTTGATTGAGAAGTCTGATCGAAAAAGTACGAATTGATTTGGATTCTACGCACCCAAATTAATTAGAAAAAGTGTTTTCCCGAGAAATTTTGGTGTAGTCGATTTTTGGTAAAAAAGGAAGGTTATACACTGCCTTTTTTGAGCCCCGAAAAAAAAATTGTCTCAGATCGACCCGAAAAAAAATTTTCTTATAGAATGTGGCCTGTAGAATCCATAATTTCAAACAGTTCCAAGATTGGGCTACTAGTTCAAAAGTTACAGCCCTTTGAATTTTTTTTTCAAATTGGTTTCTAGTCTATAACTTTTGATTGAGAAGTCTGATCGAAAAAGTACGAATTGATTTGGATTCTACGCACCCAAATTAATAAGAAAAAGTGTTTTCCCGAGAAATTTTGTTGTAGTCGATTTTTGGTAAAAAAGGAAGGTTATACACTGCCTTTTTTTGAGGCCCGAAAAAAAAATTGTCTCAGATCGACCCGGAAAAAAATTTCTTATAGAATGTGACCTGTAGAATCCATAATTTCAAACAGTTCCAAGATTGGGCTACTAGTTCAAAAGTTACAGCCCTTTGAATTTTTTTTTGAAATTGGTTTCTAGTCTATAACTTTTGATTAAGAAGTCTGATCGAAAAAGTACAAATTGATTTGGATAAGTATAAGGGTAATGATTACGTTGAGGTATAAATGAATGTGTGAATATTTTAATATGAAAATACTGTTTTTACGTGAATAAATGGTACATAGAAATACTTTGTTTTACAATGAATATTTCCTCACACAGGAAAGTTGAAGGTGAAAGGTGACTTTACGCCAACTCTTCAGTTACCTATCTCGTATGAAATTGCACGAAGAGCATTTTCAGCTAAACATATATCATCTAGCCCTGAAGGTCGCGATATATTTGCAAAAAACCGCAAAAAAACACGAAAATTGATGATTTTCGCCTCCTTTTATGAATTTCCTAGGCTAAGAGGTACACCTAGGCTAACTTCTGAGTATCTACCTTGTATGAAATTTCCCCAGAAATATTTTCAGCTTAAAATATTTCATATAGACCTCATAGATCGCGAGATATCGGCCAAAAAGAGCGAAAACACGGTTTTTGGGGGATGGTGGGGTGGCTGGAGCCTTTAGCACAGGGTCTGGAGGGTGGGATTTAATATGTTGTTTTTGACACCTAACTGAACATATTCCACCATTTTTTTCTTTTCCACCTCAAAATGTCCGGTTTGCCAATTTTACAGTCTCTATCGCCTAGAATATTAAGCCACTTCCCGTATCGTTGACGTAAGTTTGAAAAGTTCTAAACATTCTTCCACGATTACGCGAAAAATTGAAAGGACATTGGGTCAATTTTAAGTGGATTGGATTTCAGCAAGCAGATTGAAAAGAGTTAAAAATTTTAATGCTGCATTATCAATCAGCGTTGCTTGGTTACTTCCCCCCGTCTCAATAGAGCCCTTAATATACTCGCCATTTATAATTCGCAGAGGACCACTTACTTACACCAGTTGACGTTTTCAGTGTACAAAATCGTAACGTACAGGGGGCACAATGCCGTCTCATTAATAACGTTCGTATATAATTTCGCCCCGGACAATCTCCATAAGTCACTTTCAGGATTAGAACGTAAACACACAAGTTTGCATTAAACTTTCATACACATTACTCATTCACAAAGGCTCTCTCCGTTATTGCGCAACGAAAAAGTTAAATCGCAAGCACTCGTTCCAGAAAAAATGGGAGATAGGTACTTTTTTTATCAATCTAATGGCTGACGTACTCGGCTTTTGCACAAAAAAGTGTCCATAAAAGAACGAGTAATTCAGATAATTTTCCAGGGGGGCGAACACAAGTACAAAGTAAAATTATACTAAACAGAATAGGGCTGTATGTGCAAACATACTTTTTATATGCGCTTAGATTTTTTTCATTATCACTTCAGATTCGACTTTTAATGCACTCCTACCACGCCTACCACAAATTTAAAAATTACTACACAATTAAAAGACAGTTTCGCCTCAGTCACTCGTTTCATTTCTAAACATTATAATAAACAGTGTTGATCACAACCTTTGTTTACATCTATTTACGGTTCTTTTCCGTATTCTGCACCTTTCCTCCCCATTCTCCTCATGTCTCCTACCCTTTTCGATTTCTTTAGGCCCCCCGCGCACAGAATCAGACAGTTGAGCACTACCGAATTTGGAAAACCCAACCTTATCGTCGTATTAGATTTGGTGTCGTTGGAAGCGCGCTTAATTAATTTGAATTTTGAGATCAGTTGCAGATTTTTTTGACATCAGTAGGCCCGCACAATTAATTAAAGAAGTTTTAAATTTTAAATGAGAGAGTTTGATGCCATTGCTGGAAGGTCCACTATTTCCTTCCTAAATAGCCGAATTAATTAATTATTAAGGTCCGCTGCATTTTTTTTAGTTTTTCCGAGTTTTATTCCAAGGTGAGTTATTATTTTAACTGTTAAGATTAATAAAAGGAGTTTGTGTCCTTTCTGCGAATTTTTTTCGTTTTTCACTTTTGTTTCCTTCTCTAATTTATGATTCCGTGTCCTTCCGTTTAGCCCTAATCCCATTCCGCCCGTCCCATCTTTGTATTCCTTCCTACCTATTTTACTTTCTCAGAATAGTTTAACTAAAGCTCCCAAAAAAACACCCTGTATAGTGTTTCTGAAACACTATAATGGCGCCAAGATTTTTGTTTACGGCGCATTTTAGCGCATGATGAAAGGTACGATGTAGTAGAANATATCTTTTTACGGCGCATTTCAGCGCATACCTGAGAGTACAATTTCGTATGAAAAGATGTTAAAAAAAGTAACTTTTAAAAACGTTAAGTTGCCCCCCCCCCACTTTTTGAAAATTTGTCACGGCTTAACCGTAATGGCGCTAGCTTTAATTCAAGTGGCGCAATTGAGCGCATAACCAAATGTATCAGGTGACCTAGTTACAAGGGACAAAATACGTACTGGGGGGGGGGGCTACGTTCACTTGGCCCCCCCAAATGTTTTTTCGGATTTCTAAAAAACGATAATGGCGCAAGAGTTACTATCGGTGGCGCATATGAGCGCATAACGAGCGCATTCATTTCAAAATAATACGACTATGAAATCTCTCAGTGGGGGGGCCAAGTTAACGGACCCGAATACCACTCACATTTCCTTAATTAGTAAGTACTTAACTTCACTTACTTCTTCTATTCTTTCCTCCTTCCATTTACAGTCTTATCTCCCTCTTCTCAAATTTCTTCATCATCGACTTTTCTACATCTAACTCCATTACTTTCCTTTCCATTGTTCCCGTCATTTCCCTCATCTGTCCCACCTTTTCCGTGGCTTTTAGGTAGAGATTAAATAAGGACGGACTGAGTGGGTATTCCTGTCTTAGTCCTTTACATATGCAAAACATTTCTATTCTTCTATCCGCCTTTTTCCCATCTCCTTTTCCACCAATCTCTGTAATAAATATATACAGTCTCGTTCCTCTCTCTTTTCTAAATCCCATTTGTGCTTCCTCTTTTCTTCTATTTCTTTTTCTAATTCTTCGTTCAGTAGCATTGCGTAGATTCTATACACCATCGTTATTCCCTTATAATTCCCCACGCAATCTTTACCGCCTCCTTCGAAGATCGGCATTCCTTCCATTCTTCAATTTGCTGCTGATCCCCTTCTACCTCCTCTCTACCCACCTCTTACATAGCCTCCCCTTTCTCCTGCTTTCCTTCTACCTTCATAAACAATTTCCATTCCTTTAATTATTCTATTTTTCTTTTTTCCTCTGTTTATCACCTTTCAAAAATTCTTCTCTTATTTCCCTGATTTGCTCTTCGTGTTCTTTCCCTTTATCCATTTTTTTTCTTTACATTTCCTTCTTCCTCCATCATTTCTCTATACCTATGTCTCTCTTCTGTACACTTTTTTTTGTATCTCTTCCCCTTCAATTGCTTGTTTTTGCCTATTTCCCTTTATTGGCCTTCTTATTTCAGCTCATTTCCATCGGTTGATTTTCTGTTTCTTCCAGTATTTACTCAAGTATAGTCAATTATCGACCTCCCTTTTCCTCCCATGTATGCGAATTGCCTGTCTCTATCTCCCTCCATATTTCCGTTTAGAATTCTCCATTCCGATTCAATTATACCTTTCTCTCTTTGTTGCTTTACTAACTTCTTCTAATAACTGCGTCAGCGCCTTCCAGATTTCGTTAGGTCTTTGCTTATTTAAAGTTACCGTCGATGTCGCTCAGTGGTAGAGCGTTGGGCTACATAGCTGGAGGTCGAGTGTTCGAACCTGGGCTAAGGTAAAAATTTTTTATCTGTGACAGAGTTGAGAATTTTCTTAGATCAGTTTCGAGCATTCTTCCGGATACTCCGAATTAGGTTTTTCTAATTAGAAAGGTAAATACCGGGGCAGTATAGAACAAGTTAAGACCTTCTAAGCCCCTCCTCCCCCCATTTCTTCTAACGCATTTTAGGTTTATTTTGTTGCGATATAAAATGTAAAGTTTTGCCATTTTGGCGTCAAATAAAGTCAATTGATAATTTAAACAATCTTTTAATTAGTTGGGAATCGCTATTGTTCGTGTTTTGTTTATGACAGTGAATTTCAAATTTTGTATTCTGTAAGCGGTTCGTGCGTTCCGACGTGATACCGAGATACGAGTATTTTATGCACTTTAATGATCATTCAGGCTTTCACGTACGTCAAATAAGTGTAGTCGCTATTGTTCTTGGCAGTGGTTTTCCCTTTCTAACACGAATATAGAGCCGTTGATAAGCCAAAGTCACCAAAAAAAACATGCGCATAATTACGAACAAGAAACACAGTGACTTGACTTGATTTAAAAGTTAAAAAGTGAAGAGCAGTTTGTGGTTGTTAAACCCTTGTGACAACTGTGCGGTTGTGGGTAACATTAGAAAGTCGGTATTAGTTAAAGTTATACACATAACCGGAACCGTAAAATGTATTTGTGTATCGACGTTTGGGGAGCCGAAATAATTTCGTCAGGGCCTTCGGGATTTCGTTGGGTCTTTGCTTATCTAAAGTTTGCAGGGCACCGCCGATTTTAGTAACGATATTTCCTCGAACGTATTGAATTTTTTATGTGTTGTGAAGTTTCGGCGTTTTGCACAAAACCGCGCTAATTTGGAAACGGAGGATGGGCCAAATCGCACTTTCCTAATGCCGCTTCAGAAACTCGACGTTTGAAGTGACTGAAAATAATTATGACGCTGGAAGATAAAGCTATTCACAAAAGTTGGAACTGCTGGGTGTGACATTTCAAGAGCGAAGTTGTGCTTTTTGTATTAAAAGTTTAAACAGCGCTTAAAACAATTGCATTATATCTAATCTGACGCGAACTTTCGTAAACTGTCTTTCGTGTATCTGCATTTGCTTTCTTGTTTACGACCTCAGTTATGGGATAATAATTTAATAGCTTTTCATCCTACGCCTAATGGATGCATTTTTAACAACCGTTTCAAGTGCCAATTACTTAATATACAAGAGAAAATGGTTCATCAAATAACCGAACTTTTAAATAACGCGCCAAATAACTCGTGTTTTTGAGGAAAATTGGAGGAAACTGGGATGAATGGTTCCCACGATCAGAAAGACCTTAGAGTCTCAACCGATCTCAATTTACTGTCAAATTTAAGTTTTGTTAATTTTGTGCCAAAAATCGAATGATTTTAGAAAGTTTAGTTAAATCGCTCTACAACGTGTGACTTTGATTGACTCTACCACTTAGAAAAAGATGGCTGCGAATCAAAGGCCCGAGTACCTGACTGTAACCATTTCAGCACACTGAATACGCCTGTCCCACACAAAGACGTGCATAAACATATTCGATACTTTCCGCGAGAAAGTTTTTCAATAAAACGATTTTACAAGTTTTGTCCAACAGGCATTTCAATACGCGATATAGAATTTTCCTCGGCTTTTATACGAAGTTCCGCATTGTATTTTTCGGTAGGTAGTATGTGTACCTACGCGACTATTTCATCGAAAGCTGAAGTGCTTCTCCATCTCAAATATTTATAATCGTTTAAACTAATTTCCTTTGTAAAGAGACATTCCGCAAAGTTGGTTTAGAGATTAAATCTGATCCTAGTAAGAAAGTTTAAAGAGGTCCCTTTAACCGCAACCCGAAGTTAAATCTGTTTGAATTTGCCCGACCAAATTATTTTGAGGGGTCTCGTCGAAATTGATCTTGAATAAACAAATATATACGTCCTTATAATACTGCCTACTAGATTTTTGTTATGCGTACTGATTTTAATTACTCAAATAACTAATAATGGACGGACAAATATAGATGAACATTTTAGTGTTTATCGTTACTAATTATACGACGAGTCAGCAGAAACTTAATACTGTAGCGAATATTCCAGAAATTCCGATAGACATCGAGGCGCCATGGAAGATGATTAATCGGCAATAAGAGCGAACACTCCGAATTTTCGTTTACTACATAAACAAAATGTAGCGTATTTCAGTCAGTTCCAATTTCGACGCGCTTAGTAATGTTATAAATTGTACGTGATAAATACTGAATAAATTTATTGTTAATTAGTTGTAATAATTAAAGCATGCAATTAAACTTACGTTACGTAATCGACATTCAATTAACTAATAAACTTCCGGAATTCTTCAAAACCCTGAATCGATCCCAATTTAAATATTCTCTATTCGTTATTGGACACTCAACTGCAGACGTCCATGTAGCCAACTAGTCATTACCAGCAAACACACTTACGTTTAAAAAACGTTTTTAAAGCGCTTTGCTGAATAAATTCGGTATTGGTAGTGTAGTATACGTTTTTGGATAGACTAATTTTATACCTACGTTTAAAATAAGATTTTTGTTCATATACAAGGTGTTTCACCGCATTTTTTAATTTCCACCAGTGGCGTTCGTACGGAATTTCACGTGCCCATTTTGCGAGACATTGATAGCACGCCACTGATTTCTGAAAATCAAATTATTCTTGAAATCCCCAATCATATCTAAGCAAATTTCATCCCTTTGTATTTTTCAATCTGATTCACGGTTTTCGCTTAAAAAAAATAAAAACCGTTTCTCTGCACGATCATGACAATATTGTTAATATCATCGTGCAGAGAAAAAACTATTTTCTCTTTTTACGTGAAAACCGATATTATTTTAAACATCTGATGTAATTATTTTCATTGTGTTGTTGCCTGGAATAGATTTGTTTTTTTTTCATCACAGCCTACTTGATTAAAATATAAAAAACCGGTCATATAACTGGTATCTTATTTTTACCACCCTGTATCTCAAAAAATTCAAGATGACTACCTTTGAGGAACATTTACCAACTCCCTAAAGTTCAATAGGCGACATATTGGATTTTTAGATTATCTGATAGATTTTTTAATTCTTTTTCAACGAGCTATCATAGCATAAGGGAGTTGTAACGCCCAAACCCCCCTCCCATGAGTGCGCCCCTGATATTTTAAACATCTGATGTAATTATTTTCATTGTTTTGTTGCCTCGAATAGATTTGTTTTGTTTTTTTTTTCATCACAGCCTACTTGATTAAAATATACAAACCATTCATATAACTGGTATCTTATTTTTACCGCCCTGTATCTCAAAAAATTCAAAATGGCTACTTTTGAGGAACATTTACCAACTTCCTAAAGTTAAATAGGCGCCATATTGGATTTTTAGATTATTTGATAGATTTTTTAATTCTCTTTTCAAGGAGCTATCATAGCATAAGGGAGTTGTAACGCCCAAAACTCCCTCCCATGAGTGCGCGCCTGATATTTTAAACATCTGATGTAATTATTTTAATTGTTTTGTTGCCTCGAATAGATTTGTTTTGTTTTTTTTTCATCACAGCCTACTTGATTAAAATATAAAAACCGTTTATATAACTTGGATCTTATTTTTACCACCCTGTATCTCAAAAAATTCAAGATGGCTACCTTTGAGGAACATTTACCAACTTCCTAAAGTTAAATAGGCGACATATTGGATTTTTAGATTATCTGATAGATTTTTTAATTCTGTTTCAACGAGCTATCATAGCATAAGGGAGTTGTAACGCCCAAACCCCCCTCCCATGAGTGCGCCCCTGATATTTTAAACATCTGATGTAATTATTTTCATTGTTTTGTTGCCTCGAATAGATTTGTTTTGTTTTTTTTCCATCACAGCCTACTTGATTAAAATATAAAAACCGTTCATATAACTGGTATCTTATTTTTACCACCCTGTATCTCAAAAAATTCAAGATGACTACCTTTGAGGAACATTTACCAACTTCCTAAAGTTAAATAGGCGACATATTGGATTTTTAGATTATCTGATAGATTTTTTAATTCTGTTTCAACGAGCTATCATAGCATAAGGGAGTTGTAACGCCCAAACCCCCCTCCCATGAGTGCGCCCCTGATATTTTAAACATCTGACGTTATTATTTTCATTGTTTTGTTGCCTCGAATAGATTTGTTTTGTTTTTTTTCATCACAGCTCGTTAAAAAGAGAATTAAAAAATCTATCAAATAATCTAAAAATCCAATATGGCGCCTACTTAACTTTAGGAAGTTGGTAAATGTTCCTCAAAGGTAGCCATTTTGAATTTTTTGGGATACAGGGGTTAAGTAGACGCCATATTGGATTTTTAGATTATTTGATAGATTTTTTAATTCTCTTTTTAACGAGCTATCATAGCATAAGGGAGTTGTAACGCCCAAACCCCCCTCCCATGAGTGCGCCCCTGATATTTTAAACATCTGATGTAATTATTTTCATTGTTTTGTTGCCTCGAATAGATTTGTTTTGTTTTTTTTTCATCACAGCCTACTTGATTAAAATATAAAAACCGTGGATATAACTGGTACCTTATTTTCAATAATAATAATAATAATAATAATAATATATTCAGGCTAACATACATGGAGTACTTACACATCGTCAAAAATATCTTATGCTATGAGAGCTCGTTGAAAAGAGAATTAAAAAATCTATCAAGTAATCTAAAAAACCAATATGGCGCCTAACTTCAGGAAGGAATTAAAGGTTGAATTTACGTCGAACCTATGCGACGTTTTGAATTTCCATAAGGGAATTTTAAATAAACATCTAAAACTGGAAAACATTGTCCATTTAACCAATTCTCTATCTCTCTCTATCTTTAATAAGTTAATAAGTTACCCATGCACTCCCACGCGATTCCTTGCCAAAAAAAGGTCTTTTTTGTAAAGTGGTTCAATAAATACTATTATTTAAAAAAAAGAAAAACATTAAATACCATCCATGGCATATGCGAAGTTAAGACTGTTAATTAATGCGACACAAAGGAATTTCAGTATTTGGATTTATATAAAGTGTTTCTTCTCCCACGACAAGGTTCTAATATTTCAAGAAGGTTTTGTAACTGATCGTGTGAAAGGAATGTTGAGATATTTACATTTTCAAGCGAGAGACGACTACGCGGAATGTCAACGATTTTACAGATATTACAGTTTAGAGGGAGGAGAATTTGAATTGTCATAGATATAAGGGTCTCCTCACCAAAAGCAAGATTGCGCAGTTGGAAACGCAACAGCATTCACGTAGAAACTTATCAACCACAATTTGGATACAAAAAAACTGGCCCATGACCTAAGAAAAGATAGTGCCTAGTCTAGTGTGCCGTTGAAATGCATATAAACAAATTCTAACGTGTCTCTTGAAAACGTCTGTCTGTCCATCCGTCAATTATTACTTTTTTGAACTTTTTTGAAAAATTAAGGTAAATTTTATCTCTAAAAAAAGAAAATTTGGCAAACCAATAAATTCGCCGCGCGAATCCAAAAGCACGATTACCACTAACTACTTGCAGCACCATGATTAATGAGAACCCTCGGCGAAACAATAACCTCAAGAGGAAAATAAACGCGCCTGACGTGATCTATTTTTCAAATTTATGGCAAACAAATTAAATATTCCGAAAGGATGCCAAAATGTTTTCCAACTCTCATTAGATCCAATCGAGTTTTCGACCTGAGGTTGCGGCCGAAGCATCCATCATTACTGAAAACCGAACAATCGGGACGAACAGGTCATCGGGACCTATCCTGTCCAACAATTCAATTTTGGTAACCGCATTTGTTGTATTTCGCTCGCATGACCGAAACACAGAAGGTACGACGCTAATTTCAATAAAAGAATGTATTTATTATTCGTTTTAGGAGAAAAATTCGCAATAAACGTGAGCCATATGCGAGTAAAGCGTAAAATTGCGGGAAATAAAAGGCAACTGTTGTTTTGAATAATAACCCCTTTAATAAATGCTGCAAATCGTGGCAAATTTCCAGCGAAAACGACGCTTTTTTAAATCCGTAGGTAATATTTGCACAGGTTTTAACAATAATTGGGTTCGAAGGCACGTTTTTGGCCTCGAGAGCACTCGAGGATCAATTTGCGATGTAAACACTTACCAAAAATAAAAGAACGTTTTGGCACACAGGCGAAAATCTCACAATGAAAACGCTTTCACAATACACTAAATTTAATTAAAACGTTACCCCCAACTTTTCTCGTAAACAACGAAATTCTATCGGTCGGCGTAAATCTTGCTGACAATCCGAGTTTTGGTTCTGAAACTAAGAGAACGAACTACGAACGGGCGGCGAACGTCGAGCCGAGGCGTTCGGCGTCCCAAGCACCACTGACGGGGATGTTGAGCGTCGACCCGACTGCTCCCATCGATTTTAGCGCGCGCTATGTCCGCAAGTATGCCGAAACGTGCACCGTACGAAAAATCAAAATTGAAAAAGACCATCAAACTAATTGGCCACCGCCACGTAACAACAATTTCGGACAAGCTGCGACGACAATTCGAGCCGATGTGGTTTCTCGCTTTACAAGACACTTTGATCTTCTCGCATTAAAGGAGAATCCGAACTTATTTCGCTTTAATCAGATTTAATTCGTCTACACTCGAGCCGGAAATTAAAGAACACAGCTAATTTGCGCCTGTTACCAATCGCATAGGTACCTATTTCGGCGCCCTCGGTTTGCGACAAATTCTTCTCTATTTCAAATAAATTACTTTCAATTACACATCCAACAGGATTTTGGGCTGCAAGATATTATTTATTGTTATGCTTTTTTTGGGTAAAAAATGCCCCCTCCCTCTACTTTTTCAGGCGGGTGGTATCTGTGCTAGCCACAGTAAATTTTTTCTCATATAAATGAGACGATGAGAGCGAGACAACCTGTAGTTGAAAATTTACGTGCTGCAAACGTAATTTAGGTTTAGCATAAGAATGTACATTCATTCAAATGGTTCATCTAAGTTATTGGCTTAGGATTCACCTAGAAATCAATACCAGATCAATTTCAAACGGATGAAAAGCGTCAGCTCCATAAAACATTTCCCCCCATAGGCTCTTCTAGGTGCAAAATTGTAGACGTTTTGACGTATAACACGGCAAAAATAAATTGATAAATAAACAATGCAATGAATACTGAAACGAGGTGCCAGAGGTGATCGAAACTCTTAGATAAATTGCATATGATGAATTTTCCTCGGGAATTTTACACTTTTCCTAGAGACTCATGGCCCCCCCACAGCAAACTTTGATGGCCGTCTGGTACACCTTCAAAGTATAGGCTACATATTGCAAAAAAATCCAGGACAATTCTCCTAAAAGTAGTTCAAAGCCGCAGAAGTGGGTCCGGACAGACAGACGGACATATTTATAAAAACTTACTATTTACGTGCCCAATTTTGTATGAAGCAGTTTGTTCTCTAAAATCAGAATTTGAAACTGAGAAAGATGCGTTTCCACCAAGAAAGATGGATTTACATCAGTGCCGGCTCGTGACACACACACAATGGTGTGGTGAGGCGCAACAGAAAAATAGGGGGGGGGGGGGATAAATAGAACTTGCAAAACGTTTTAGAATTGCAAAATACCATGGCATATTGTCTAACCTTAACAACTTTTTAGCGCATTTTTAAAAATGAAGAAAAAATTGTCTGTCCGTCTGTCCGGACCCGCTTATGCGGTTTTGAACCACTTTTAGGTTAATTTTTTAGCAATAAGTAGCGTATACCTTGAAGGTGTGCCAGGCGATCATCAAATTTCGCCGTCTGAAAAGGAGGGGGGGGATGATGGTAGGAGAAATTAATTCGTATATATTTTTCTTTTGTTATAATAGTCAACCGTAAATAAGTAAATAAATAAACAAATAAATAAATAAATAAATAAATAAACAAACAAATAAATAAATAAATAAGTTCTACGCTACGATTCATGATATTCTAATGAAAGGTCTCTTTAAAATGAATTGGTTTATGCAAACTAACAAAACGAACTGTTTTCTATCAACTACCGCTCTTCTGTCTGTGCTCTTATCAAAAGAGAGGGTTGGAGTCGGGGTGGGGGGTGGGGTAAACTGTCTCCTTGGCCCCTTATTGTGATTTGATATAATTCCTTATATTTCAAGAACAGATTGTCGAAGGAGGGTACTCACAAAGGGCAATTGGGACGTCGGAAAGAAAATATATCCATTTGTCATGTCAAAACTGTAACACCGAATATCTGGAAAACGTTTGCCGGAGGGGAATACTCACAAAAGAAAAATGAATGGACGAGACATATCTATTGGTGAAAACTCAGAGAAAAAATCTGCAGAAGCGCTTTGGAAAAGGCCTAGAAAACTAATGCTCGAAAATGCAATCTTAAACCCATGTAAAAGAGTCGGTTACGGTTTTTTGAATAGATTCTAATGTCCCAAAATGACGTGTGGCAGAAAATTCCTTACTCGCCAAAAATTCACATTTTTTTGATTTCTGGTTCTTATTAGTAATGACAAGTTCTAAGAAACGGGATTCATTTTCAATCAAAAAATGTTTTGGAATATTAACAAAAAATCAAACAGTGAATAGGTTTCCGTGTAGAGGTCAACAAATGACATCGAAACTACTAACATATACAGGGTGTTCTAAAAATATCAATTATTTATTGACTCCGGAAAAATGGGACACCCCGTAGGTACATTCAAAAATAATTTCAGTAGATGCGCAACCACGACATTTGAACAAAATTTTTTTAAATATTTTTACCAGGTATGAGCTAGGAAAGATCGACGCACTGTTGCAGGCCCCTGTAGTATACAGTCTGTTTCAAATTGAGTGGGCACTATTGTTAAATTTCTTAGTTGCAGAGTTAGAAAGACGGTTAAATTGCCAAAATGGTGCATTTTTTTCGACTGAATCCAAATAATTAAATGCACAAAACATCATCGCATGTTTCAGATATTAACAAAAATGCAACTTTTTTCATATGGAACACCCTGTATACTATTGCACCATATGGCAGCTTATTAAATTCTCTACAAAAGTTCTTAATGCATCATAGCTAAAATTCAAACAAGATTTTTCATTATTTCGATTTCAATCTAGTTATCCATGAAACTTGAAAAGGACGTTGTTTGTTGTAAAGTACCTGACAGCGATGTGCGAGATGTGCGTGTTACAATTGCTTTTTACGCACCCTATACTGAAGAAAATGGAATCGTTTTTGAACACCTTCTTTAGCATAGGTAGGTATCTACGAGTACTGTAACTTGTAAGTTATTTTTACACGTATTACTTATTTCATCTGTTAATCTTGTTTTGCTAACAACCAATCATAAGGTCCTAGTTCCAGTTATTGTTTTAAATATTATTATGTATTTTTATCATTTTCATAGATGACTAGATCGAAATGAAAATAATTGAAAGATGCGTATTGGAAGTATTTTCAGTATTAAGAACTTTTGTAGAGAATTTAATAATATTGTGTAATAATATTATATATTATAATATATTAATTTTCTTTTGTTTTGTTTTTGGTTGTTTTGTTATATATAACATTAAGGTATTATTATATTAAGATTTAAGATATTATTTCACTTGTGCACATCACTCTATTATTTGTAACGTCATATTGTCCTGTAATTGGAATGTTTGTTTTTCTGTTGGTCAATAAAAGGAAATTGAATTTAATTTAATATACACGGTGTTCCATATAAAAAAGGCACATGGTTGTTGTTATCTGGCAAATGCGATGTTGTTTTGTTTTTTAAATTACAAACTTAGATTCAGTAGAGAGAAATAAACAATTCTGTTAATTTAACCGCGTTTTGACTCAAAATTGAGTAAAGTTAGCAATTGTGCCGACTTCATTTGAAACGGACTGTATATTTCGGTAAATGACGACTGTGTAAAAAAATTTTCTATATAAAAATGTATTTCCCATAATAAGGCAGCATTCAGTTTTTATTTCAGAGAAAACAAATGAGTAACAATAAACAATTAGCAAGCGTCAAAATTAGTACTATTTAAACTTTGATTCCAGGTAATAATGTTCTATACCTATCTATAGTTTTCGCAATATCTTGGTTTTCCTGATTTTTATATTGTAATCTTAAATAAGTCAAGGATATTTCGTCCTGTGTAACCTGTCAGCTAGAAGGCTTCGCCCAAAACGAATATCAATTCATTTGAAGCCTAAAAACTGAAGAATAAATTTATAGTAAAAACACTTGGCTACCAAACGCATTGAATTTAACTCTTAATATATTCCAGTCGGCAGTCATTTAAGAGTGGAATATAAAAACCGAGAAAACCAAGATTATATCAGAATTTGATCACACAATCTTTGGCCGACAATGAGGACATGCTACTAGACGAAGAAAATTTTCATTTTCAGCAAGACGGGGGTCCGTGACATTATCCTCTGGGTGTTAGGGAGTGACTCAATCGACAGTATCATGGGAGATTAATTATTAGAGAGGCGACCATACTCTCCCAAATTAATTCTGCCTGATATCATGATTTTTTATCAAAATTATAAAATATAATCGGGGATTTATTTTGAAAAACCTCCAGTTAGATTCGATATTCTGCACGTTGATTGGTTGATGTATTGATTAACTTAAGAATGTTGTACAATGTCCACAGTCAAATAAAGAGATGGAATTAAATTAAATGTAAAGCGAAAATCCGCACCCTTTCAATGACGGCAGTAATACCTAAGCATTACAGC
Organism: Photinus pyralis; assembly: GCF_008802855.1. Classification (NCBI taxonomy): domain Eukaryota; kingdom Metazoa; phylum Arthropoda; class Insecta; order Coleoptera; family Lampyridae; genus Photinus; species Photinus pyralis. Next base: position 27,874,777 of record NW_022170596.1, on the reverse strand, counting down.
ACAGTGGGTAATGTGACAAACGCGAAGCGAAGAAAAAAACAATTAAGAAACCGCGGCTTACCTTAAATAAAAGAACCGAGTTTTCGTATTCTGGTCACGTTAATTTAAATGAAGGATAATTAGAAAGTGTTTTACAAACAAACTTTAAATCGGCTAGAATTTTTGCGCCGTAAAACGAAAGAACTCGAATTTTCATATAAACAATAAGAAGTAAATATGCAAATAAACTAACGTAAAATAAGGCACGTGCAACTTACAGAACGGCGGCGACGGTTTTAACGCAAGAATAAGCAGCAAAGGCAAAAAGGGACTTTTAAAAAGCCCTCCTAGCTTTCCTCGACTGCTAACTGCAGAAATAAAATCAACTCGTGACTAAAGTTTTTATTAGATCTACCAAGTCTAATCCTATTAACAAAAATTTAACAATTACGAATGCAAAATTTGGATATTTTAAATTATAATTTTTTTTAACGGCATCATTCTTTCCAAATGTAATTAATCAATCTCGAAATTCTGCACGTTCTGCATTTACTTTTACCTACTTTTTGTATAATTTATATGATACAGAGTGTTATTCAAATATCGGTATTTTATTGCATTGAAAAACGTTTAATGACTCGGGAAAGCACTTAGAAAACGGTTCCGAATTTTCTCCCATTTTTAGAGCTCTGAATTTGGTTTAAAAAAACCTTTGTGTTTTAATTTTGGAATTAATCAATTATGATATTCGACCTTTCATTAGAATACCATGAAGGGTAGAACATGTTTTTCAACCCCCCCCCCCATTTTCGAAATTTTAACTTGGCACCACTAAAGGTATGCTTATGCAAAATCTAGGACCAACTGGTTGTCGTATGTAAAAGCTATGCACGTTTTGCTTTCAAAAACAGGAAATAATTGGTGGGGGGGGGGGGTACACAGCGAAATTTGATGGCCGTCTACCTACTGCAAAAATTGCAGGACGCTTGGGTCCGGGCGGACGGACAAAACGCAAACAATAGAACATTTTTTTTAATTCTTAAAAATGCACTAAAAAGTAGCTCTTGAGAATATATGAAAGCGACACTGTCGTGGGGATGGACGGACGGACAGACCCACAGACGGACGCACAAAGTGACCACAATATCGCATTTTTTTAATTTTTTAGAAATGAGCTAAAACATTGAAATTGAATTTGGAGTAAAGACGTATTCACACGTAAAGATATTTGGGGTTCCGTAAGCAATTTTTCAGACCTAAAGATCTGATTACGGAAAAATGATCATGAATGCTCAAGGAGGCTTTAACAGTTGCAAAAATATTCTAAATACTCTACTGCAAGATGGGCAAACCTGAATAGGCAGTAAATCTAGTTCGGAACCCAGCAATTTGCGGTACATTTATATTCAAAAGTCGAGAAAGCTTCGTTCGTATTATTTATTTATTTATTTATTATCCCTCTTTTGTTCTAGGCTTCGCCATTCTATAATTCAAATCGTCATATCCGTTATCTTTATCAGTTTTAAGTGTTTTGATCATAAAACTACTCAATTCTGATATTCGAACCTATAAATATAACGTATCTGTAATATCAAGAAAACAAAACATTCCACCAAAAGAACCCAAATCTCAAGATTTTTCAATATTTTTGACTGCTATTCCTCTGAGCCATGTACCTATGACTCCATTGACTTGAATTTCAAAAAGCATTCCAAAATCGATAGTACTGATCGAATGCTGCGTGAGCGTGACAATGATTTAAATTTTGATCACTCTTCTACAGGGTGTTTTAAAATTAATGGTTAACTTGATTAACTTCAAACCTTAAAAAGTTGATTTTTTCAAATGAAACATGCTTCATTATTTTCCACTTTCAATCTCGAAAAAAATTCTACATCGATCAATTCATATGACATCACATACCCTATACCTATTTGTTATGTTTTCGGTTTTATTTTAGATTGTGACTGTTACGTATAATTTTCTTAGAAGGCCTTGAAATAAATGCGCCTAATGAAAGTGTGCATTGCTATTTAAAAAAATTCAATTGTTTTTCGATATTCATTTGTTTTCTGAAATAAAAACAACAAAATGCTTACTTATTATGGGAAATAAAAAGTTAAACAACTTTCATAGAGAAACAATTTTGTGTACAGTCGATATTTACCGAGATAGGTATATACTATATTCCATACATAATGGACACCCTGTAGACATTATGTCCATTTTTCGAGTGCCACTATGGGGATCTCACTTATCTTAAGAGATAGAAAGTTGGTTAAATGGGGGCAAAGTTGCCAATCTTCGTGCTGAATAAGAATCTGAAGAGAAATTTGAAATATCTTTAATAGTTTTGAAGATATCGCAAAAAAACGAAAATTTCTGATTTTCGTTATTAATTTTTTTATGATAAACTAATCGTAGTACCAATTTATAATTAACACATTATTCGGACACTTTTTAATGGAGATTTCAAATATGGCATCCTGTTTTTAATAACTTTCAAGATGACGGAGAAACACGTGGCAACTTTAGTTTTTCTTATGAGCGCCATATTGAATTAGGAGGTGGGCAATTTGAACACATGTTGTGATGTATTTTGTTCTAATTTGAATTATAATTTTTTGCAAAACGAAGGTTCAATTCTGTTCAGATGAAAATCGAATTTCTACTTCTCTGACAACGCTGCAACCAGACAGATGGAATCAAACTGTCAAACTAAGTGAGATCCCCCCCATAGTGACACTCGAAAAATGGACACCGTGTATACATTTCTATATGTTCTATATTTACGTTTGTTAATTACGGATAAATAAAATCAAAACTCTAGTATTGTACATCCGTTATATTAGTTGATCAAACCCTTACCTCTTTCACAAATACCTATCCAAAAAATGGAACCCTTTACAACAAAATCATCTGAATCCAAAGAACCCCAAACAACAGTAGATATATAATTATCTAAGAATTAGTCCTTTTGGTCTCTTAAAACATATTTAAACAAAAGACCGTTCGATGTCCCGGAAATAAAAAATGAACCCCAAAGGCGAAGGAGTCTTACAAATACCAACGACATCGGAATTGGGAAGACACCGGATAACTGTCCCATTCAATTCCCTACACATACAAGGATATCCGAGAAATTGTGCTTAGACGAAACGGAACAAATCATGGATTTCGTGATTCTCACAAGAAGCAAGAATTCTTTCTTCTTGTATTGGCTTGTCATGTCTTGCTCAAGACAAGAAGTGATTTTGGTACTTGAACGGCTCTCGTTAATAGTTGAGGGCGGAACGTAATAACGTAAGGATACTGATGGAAGACAGCAACCTTAAAAGAATGCAGATAAACGGGAGGAACAACGACCATATCCTGCAGGTGGCCAAGAACCTAGGTGCCTCGGAATGGAAAGTAGGCCGGCTCTGCTCCACATGGAACACCACTATACACCAAACGGTGGCGGCCTCGGGGATTCCCATGGAGAGATGGAAAGAGTGGAGCAGAGACAAACACAAAATGAAGAAAGAAAGCGGACGAATACTGGAGGTTGAGGAGGAGGAGGAGGAGACGGAAATGGAGGCAGTGAGGGGACAACAAGACGAAGAAAGAAGGAAATGAGACAAACAATAGAGATCGGAAACTAATGGAACAAAGGGCGGGCGGGGGCTAGCACCAGGAAGAAGAAATCCCCCTCTCATGTGGATATTCCAGTGGCGAAGCTGTGGCCAGGTTGGGGAATACCCAGTTAGCGGCCCTCGCACAAACTCCCCAATCCATACAATCCACCACACTGTTTGGCATATGTCGCGGTCCAGCGCAATGGGAACAAAAGTGATGCCCCTTTTAGTTCCTAGCAGGGACGCAACCCCAAAGTATCAAGTTTATTTCAGCCACGTGCATTCAAAACTTGAGCGTCACTTTAAGTGTTTTGATCATATAATTAAACAGCTCTGATATTCTATCTTATCTATTATGAAGTTGCATCCTTCGTCCTCAGGTATAAATTCGACGATTGACGCTACCGTTTAGTTATTCTGAAACATGCATTTCAAAATTCTGTTAGCTAGCGTACTTTTGTGCTACGTCGTCGATGCAGGTAAGTTTGCTCAATTTGTTTAAAACTGACATTACAAAATTGCATTCGCAGCGAAATATTGCTACAGATGTGATAGTAATAGTGCCTCCTGCCGAGGACAGCAAAGTGGCCACACAGACTTCAGGTATTGCAATAGCAACTGTATTATGTACGTTAATCGCGATAATAGACATACTGTAAGAGATTGTGCTCAGGGAGACAATGCATATTGTGGCAACAAACGTAGTTGTACTATTTGTAGCGGAAATTATTGTAATCACCAGCCTTTGTCTATCTAGTAGAACGACTCTGTCAGTTGTTTTGTAATTTAATTACAAGGTAACTATATCAATTTCCGTATGTTCTATATTTATGTTTGTAAATTATGGACAAATAAAAAAACTTTGATATTGTACATATCTTAAATTACTTGATAAAACCCCGTCCCCAAAGTTTTCAAAAATAAGGATGTCTATCGTGGGGATCTTCGAAACCATAGCAGATACCACGATGGTCATATTAGGGAAAAGTTGCGGAATCAAACAGCTGTTATCATGTTTTAAAGGTAACAAACAAACAAAAAAAAGACAGTGTGAGATTGAAGGGACTTTTGACTCCGCCGTCAATAAGATTTTGTCGGGAGCTAACGTATTCCTTTTGTCGGTACCCACTTACGACCCTCCCGCAATTCGCGGCGGATTTCTCTAAAAACCCTGCACAAAATAGTACTCAATTTTGGTGCACTTCTCATAGCTCGAGACACGAGAAAGAGAAACCGCGATTCGAGCTTTAAGAAACTGTTGGGCGCCAGAAGTCAGTTGCTCCTCTACGAGGCACCTTGCAAAAGGTGGTTAATTTCGCTCCTAGCAAAAGGCTTTGTGGGAAGAAAACTGCCTTTAAAGCTTGGGACCAGTGTCTCGACGACGTAATGAAGGTATTTTCATCCCTCACTACTACACATTATGGTGGACTCCCCGAATGGATCAAAAAACCCCCCAGAACGGAGCTGATTAAATGTGGATGCAAAAAGGATGCAAAACATAACGTGTTCGCCCCTTGTTTAAATTTAGTTGTTCCCCCCTCCCAATGTTACTGTACATATACTAACCCTTACTTAGGTAAGGCAGTCTTGTAAGCTCAGTCACGCGATACAGTCCGCTATTAAATATTTATAAACATTTCGATATTTGATTTAATTTAACGAGTGGTACAAGAACGAAATAACAAAAACATATGGTCCATCCAGCCGAATTATGAATTAATCGTGAAACGTGATTTTTTATTCGTTTTTTAAAATTTATTTAAATTCGTAAACGGCAAATACCTATACGTTAAAGTGAGACAGCTATAGCCAGCAGGTAGTTGGAGACGGGATCCAGGCAGCAACTTCTATTGTTCCATTCCGCAACAAAGCGTTCAAGGTTGGAAATTCCTTCGGAGAAAGTTGTGCCAACAACAATCGTCAATAACAAGTGAGTCATCCTTTGTTACCTAAATTCCAATTTATTTAACCCGATTTACCAACTGCTCGCATACTGTAGTATATGTTATATTATTTTATTTGCATTTAACCATGCCACTCGAGGAATCAATGGAATTATTAAAATCATTAAAAAATAAGCGCAGAAATTTGAAATCCTCACTTACCCGTTTTCATACGTACGTATCTGAATTTACAGAATCACCTGATATTTTTGAATTAAAGTCCCGATTGGGAAAGGCGGAACATTTTCTAAATGATTTCGAAAATGTTCAATCTCAAATTGAATGTTTGGAAGATACGGACGAGACAGCCCAAAGCGAGGAGTTTGAAAATAGTTTTTTCAAAGTTCTAGCTAAGGCGCGCAACATAATTGAAAATTATCGACCTGCAAATGACACCATTATTAGTAACACTCAATCGAATTCAAATTTCAATGTTAAATTACCTACCATGCATCTTCCGGAATTCGACGGAAGTTATGATAAGTGGATGGGTTTTTGCGATACATTTGACGCCCTGGTCAACAAAAACGACTCATTAACTCAAGTACAACGCTTTTATTATTTAAAATCGGCCTTAAAGGGTGAAGCTGCACATCTATTAAACTCATTGGAAGTAACCGAATCAAATTATGAAATTGCGTGGGAATTATTAAGGGAACGCTATGAAAATAAAAAATTAATCATAAGCACACATGTAAAGCACATTTTTGAATTACCATGCGTCATTAAAGATAATCATAAATCGCTGCGATCGTTAATTGACAATTTCAATAAGCATTTGCGATCTCTCACAAATTTGAAACTACCCACGGACAAGTGGGATATTTTATTGATTTATATATTAACTAACAAACTTGATAGCACGACTAAGCATGAATGGGAAAAGATATCAGTAAATAACGCCGAGCTACCAACATTGTCGGAATTATCAAAATTTTTAGTCGAACGATGTCACATTTTGGAGAAAATGAGTGGTGATAGTGGATTATCCCAATTATTAAATAAAAAAGGTAGTTCGTCGAGTCATTTGGCAACGAGCACTTTGTCTGCTGCAAATTGTTATTATTGTAAACGGGATCATCAACTATTTCGTTGTCCCGAATTTTTAAAATTAAGTGTACAGAATCGATGGGTCGAAATCAAAAAATTAAAATTATGTGCAAACTGCTTTCGGCCAAACCATTTCAATACCGAATGTCGTTCATCCTATTGCAGAAAATGTAATCGAAACCATAATACGGTTCTGCATAACAGTTCCTTTGAACGTATCAACTCAGAAAATTCAAACAATAAAGCATTAGCAGAACGTAACCCAAATTCTCCACAACCATCGAGCCAAACACATTTAGCGGCAATTACAACGTCTAATAATTCAATCATTACAGCGCATTCTTATTTCCAAAATCATCACGTTATTTTATCGACAGCGACAATTCATATTCGAGGGGCAAGGGGTAAGTTAATCTCGTGCCGTGCATTGTTAGATTCGGGGTCGCAATCAAATTTTATTACTTCAGAATTATTAGAAAAATTAGATTTACAAGGATCAAAAATTAGTATTCGAGTTTCCGGAGTTGATAAATCAATCACAAACGTCAATAGACAAGTAACTACAGAAATCAGTTCGATCCACAATGTTTTTAAAAGGGAATTATCATTTTTAGTATTGAGGGATATCACCGGTAATGTGCCAATTAACGATATCGACATAAGCACGATTAAAATTCCAAACGGTATTAAGCTCGCCGATCAAAGTTTTAATGTATCTGGAAAAATCGACGTATTATTAGGCGCGGGGGTGTTTTGGAACCTTCTATGCATAGGGCAAATCAAACTTGATCATCATAACGCAATTTTTCAAAAAACTACATTAGGATGGGTATTCGCTGGTGCATTTCTTAACACTGATTTTAAACAAGAAATTAATTCATTACATTCCGCAACTCAAGACGTGCAAGAGCAGTTAGAAAATTTTTGGCGAATCGAAGAGTGCGAAACCAAGCGTAACTTTACTAAAGAGGAATTGTATTGCGAGCAACATTTTATTACAAACTTTAAGCGCGATTTTACTGGAAGATTCGAAGTGCGGCTACCCATGCGCGATGAAAATTTTGATTTTAAAAACTCTATCGATAACGCAACACGACGATTCATTTCATTAGAAAAACGATTTGCACGCGATCCAGAATTTAAAAGAGATTATCAAACGTTTATTCATGAATATGAAAGCCTCGGTCATATGAGCGAGGTGAAACCGGAATTACATGGTAACAGTCAGCGTTCCATTTTTTACTTACCACACCATGGTGTGATTAAAAATTCTAGTACTACAACCAAATTGCGGGTAGTCTTTGATGCATCATGTAAGTCTAGTTCGGGTCATTCCTTAAACGAAAAGTTATGCGTAGGTCCCCACATTCAAGACGATCTATTTTCAATTATTATACGTTTTCGAAAACATAATATCATTTACACGGCCGACATTGCCAAAATGTACCGTCAGATAAACGTGGCAGACGATCAGAGAGACTTACAACGTATTGTTTGGCGAAATTTTGATTATGAACCGTTAAAACACTATCGATTAAATACAATCACCTATGGTACGGCTCCAGCGTCGTTCCTAGCGATGCGTTGCTTGCAGCAACTAGGTAATGAAAATATGCAGAAATCACCAAAAGCTAGTAGCGTCATACTAAATGATTTTTATATGGACGATTTAATTACCGGAACGGATACTATCCAAGACGCGATTAAAACAAAAAACGAAGTAAACGCCATTTTGGAAGGTGCGGGGTTTCAACTCAGACAATGGACTTCAAACCATAAGGTCATTTTAAATCAATCAGATGTCAAACGCAACGTAGATCAATATTATATTTCGGATGACAAAGAGACGAAAACCTTGGGCTTAATGTGGGATACTTGCAAAGATACTATAGGGTATTCCTTATCTAACGTTATTAACGAAAAGATTACAAAACGTACAATATTATCGATGACGGCAAAAATCTACGATCCACTGGGACTATTAGGGCCGGTCACAATTAAAATCAAAATTATCTTACAACGTCTGTGGCAAGAGAGGTTAGGCTGGGACGAATCGGTACCATTCCACATTTATACTGAATGGAATCGAATTTTAAGTAATTTGAAGGAGATAGAGAATATTCGTTTACCGAGGCAAGTCACGATTGAAAATTATTCAAAATTAGAGTTACATGGTTTCTGTGACGCCTCGGAAGCGGCGTATGCCTGTTGTATATATATTCGAAGTAGTGATAAGGAAGGCAACATAAAATCTCGTTTATTATGCGCTAAATCTAGGGTTGCTCCTTTAAAGGCGATGACTATACCCAGACTAGAGTTATCCGCAGCAGTTTTGTTAAGTAATTTAATGTACAAAGTTATTAATTCATTTAATGCCAAATTTGAAAGAGTTTGTTATTGGTCCGATTCTATGATTTCGTTATCATGGATAAAGTCGAATTCCATGAATTTTCAGGTATTTGTTGCAAACAGAATAGCAGAAATCCAAAAATTTAGTAATCCACTAGACTGGTACCATGTAAAATCAGGCGACAATCCTGCAGACATAATATCAAGAGGTTTAAACCCAGAAATGCTCGTTAATAACACATTTTGGTGGGAGGGTCCTATTTGGCTTAAGGGTACCACCTATAACATAGAAACAATAACTAAAATTAACGAACTACCAGAGACGCGAAAAAATAATTACAAAATATTGGCATTTACTAACATGAACGATGAATTCCATTTTTTTAAAAGGTATTCGAATATAACTAAATTGCAAAGAGTTTTAGCATATTCATTACGATTTATCAATAATATAAGTACGCATAAAAATAATAAAATAGCAGGAGAATTAACCGTATATCCGAAATTAATAACGCCATGCAAAAAATAGTTTCGATAGTTCAAAAACAATTTTTCAAGACCGACATTGAATTAATAAAATCTTCAAGGGGGTTAGCAAATACTAGCAATCTTTTACCATTAAATCCATTCCTTGATAATGATGGAATACTGAGGGTGGGAGGAAGGTTGTCGAAATCATTATTTACCTCCGAATACAAACATCCTATAATTTTACCGTCAAAATGTATAATAACCGATTTAATTATTGATTCCGAACATAAAAGAAATTTGCATAGCGGTGTAGAGGGCACACTAGCCATTATTCGAAATAAATTCTGGCCAATTCACGGCCGCAGCTCTGTAAAAAGGGTAATACACAAATGTGTTACGTGTGCACGATTTAGAACGAATAAGGAGAATCCCTTTATGGGAGATCTTCCCGGAGAGCGGATTCAACCTTCCAGGCCATTTATGCATACAGCGGTGGATTACGCTGGTCCATTTCTGATCAAAGATGGAAAAACTCGTAATAGAAAAATTGTCAAAGCGTATTTATGCTTATTCGTCTGTTTTGCTACCAAGGCAGTCCATTTAGAAGTAGCCAGTGACTTATCCACTTCTGCATTCTTAAATTCGTTTAAAAGATTTATTGGAAGACGTGGAATTTGCAGATCGATGTATTCCGACAATGGCACAAATTTTGTAGGTGCTAATCGGGAATTAAAACAGGTTATCAAATTATTGTCAGGGTCCGCATTTTCTGATTATTTTACACAAAATTCAATTGATTGGAAATTTATCCCAAGTCGATCACCTCATTTTGGAGGACTTTACGAAGCCGCTATCAAATCGGCGAAATCTTTAATGAAACGGGTAATAGGCAATGCGCACCTAACTTTCGAGCAATTAACTACAGTATTCGTTCAGATTGAATCGGTCCTAAATTCCCGTCCTATAACTCCAATCTCTAACGACCCAAACGACTTACTCGCGTTGACTCCGGGGCATTTCCTGATTGGAGATGTATTGAATTGCATACCCCAGGAGAACGAACTGCAGACTCCAGAAAATCGACTAACCCAGTATTCGAGATTGACTAAGATGTATCAACATTTTTGGAAAAGATGGGCAGGCGAGTACGTTCACACCTTACAATCCAGAGGCAAATGGAAAAAGGAGCGCCCACAAATCACGAAAGGAGCCATGGTGTTATTGAAGGGCGAATCTACACCACCTTTATTATGGCCGTTAGGCAGAGTAGTCGAACTGCATCCCGGAGCCGATGGAACAACACGAGTTGTGACAGTGCATACTAGTAGTGGGCTTGTAAAAAGAGCCGTGGTGAAGTTATGCGTTTTACCGATTAGCGAATAATGACAATTATAATTGGTAATCTCATTAATTAAAGAAAACTTTTTTGATATCATGTTTATGGGATTACTTCCTTAGAATTATTGTGTTTACCTATTGTATTTTTTTTTGTTTGTGTGTAAGTTATAGTCATATTGTTCTTGTTTGTATATTATATTCATGTAATTACTTTCTTAGAATTATTGTGTTTATTGTATTTTTATCTGTATGTATATATGTTATATCTATATTGTTCTTGTTTATATCATGTTCATGTAATTACTTTGTTAGGATCATTATTCATTGATTGCTATTGAAAGCTGTATTCTTTCAATGGGGGGTGTATGTTTAAATTTAGTTGTTCCCCCCTCCCAATGTTACTGTACATATACTAACCCTTACTTAGGTAAGGCAGTCTTGTAAGCTCAGTCACGCGATACAGTCCGCTATTAAATATTTATAAACATTTCGATATTTGATTTAATTTAACGAGTGGTACAAGAACGAAATAACAAAAACACCCCTATTCCTAACAAATTACCTGATCCCCTCCGCCACCCACCCAAAAGATGTAGAATCGATTGCAGATCAACTAAGGGGTCGCTAACAAGTCAGAAATTGGATTCTGTACGGGTATCGGGTTGGGAGTTGAAAGTATCTACAAAAAGGCATTGAACAAACACTGCATGTAGTGACGAACGTTTTATGCCCACTTGATGATGTATGGACCGCTTTATACACTTGAAAACTTAATTAAATATTTTCTATATCTCATTTCAGTAGTTCACGCAAAGAGTACCCATACTAGACTTTCGAGTCAAGAGTAAGTAGCTGACAACATGAACAGATGGAAATCGGGGCACAAGTAGATATCAGGTACCTAATACTTGTTATCTATCAAAATTTTAGATCAGCAGCACTCCTCAGCAAGAAAAGTCCGAGAAATGTACAGACAGACAGACAGAGAAAATGCACTAGAAAATAGTAATAACATTTGCAAGAAATTGTAATAATATAAATCTGTTAGACTTTCTAAAAAAGTACCTATACCGAGTGACAGCGCTTTCATATTGACACCGATAGAATGTCGAAAACGATTTAAAACCAAGTATTTGTTCATTACACGTAATAAATTAAGTTGTCCGAGACCGCATAAACAATTTGTAGCTTAAATGAAAGTAATTCATCTCAATTTTTAATCAAAATATCTATTTTTAAAAAAATGAAGTGAAAAACCTTTAAAATTTTAGAACTGTTGAGGAGACCTTTTAAATTTTAGAAATGTTCGAATCTTTAAAGACTTTCGAAGACGAGTTCTTTTTTTTAATTCTTATATATATTATTAATATATTCTTATATCGTCTGATCTACAAAAAGCGCAGATAGTCATTTTACTTCTTTTTTTATTTCATAAGACATATTAGTGTTAAATTAGACGGTCTTAGCTACAATTAGAACAACAAAATTAATGGTATCCTTTGTTTCATTTGACGTTAACAAAACTTTTTTGGTGTATTTTTGTAGATAATTAGCAGAGAATGAACAGGCTCATTTTAAATAATAATAATAATATTTTATTAGTTACAACAAAATTTATAACAAAATAAAATAAAAAAAATTAAATATTTATTTTAGAAGGATTTTCGTAATGTAACCCTATTAAAAATTTAAACCGATGAAAAGTGCCTACTTAAAATTCTCTACAAAAATACGCAAAAAAGTATCAAGCGAAATGTCAGTGACGTCCCTGGTGACGTCATAACATATGGGTGTTTAAAAATAGTGAACAGAGGTACTATTTACTTTTGAGGTTTAGATTAGAATAGAAATCTAGAGCGTGTTCAAATCTAGAGCTGAAGAATAAATAGCCGCTTTGCTCACTTGTACGAAAAATAAATATTTTTGCCAAAGTGTAGCTAATACTGCCCCATTTACTAATACTATGGCACGCCATTTTACTATTTAATGACAGAATATAAATTGGTTACAATTTAAAAAAAACAGAAGAAAAATTAATTACATTTACCTATGTCAAGACATAATAAGAATTACCAGAATTATTATTATGTCACGACATAATAAGAAATACGCCAATTGAATTTATGCATTGATTCTTATAATACGGAAATTATTATTATGTACATAATTATTCCTGAATTATTATTATGTACATAATTTTAATTCAGAAAGCAGTCGTGCTACGCTTGACAACATTGCAAATCGTCGAAACGGTAACTGAGACACGGCCTCCAGCTGTTGTTATTTGTATAATTGCCGCCACTTTTCACCTTTCATTTTTACGAAGCCTGAAGCAGTTGTGGTGTTGTGAGTTGTGACAAGAGACGAGCTGAGTCGCTTCCGGCCGGTGCCCAACTCTTTCCGTGTCTAAACTCCATCTCACATCACACAGTTTCTAAGAAATTTAAATGTGACAATTGTCAATATGTCACGGCCACAAACCATAATCGTGCTTTGAAGCGACATCTTGAAACACACAACGTCGCTAAAGAATTCAAATGTGACATTTGTGATTATGCAACAAATATCAAAAGGAATCTTAAAATACATCTCTTATTGCACAAGGCTTCTAAATATTTTGAAATGTGATATTTGTGATTATGCAACAAATATTAAACAAAGTCATAAAGCACATCTCTTATCACACAGGGTTTCTAAAGACTTAAAATGTGATATTTGTGATTATGCAACAAATATCAAAAGGAATCTTAAAATACATCTTTTAACACATAAGGTTTCTAAATATTTTAAATGTGGCATTTGTGGTTATGTATGAGGTATCAAAAGGGAATCTTCTGGCCGTGTCTCAGTTACCGGTTCGGCAATTTACAATGTTGCCAAGCTCAGCATTACTGAGTCCCGAATTAAAATTATGTACATAATAATAATTCGAATAGAAATAAAAGGAATTGTATCGAATGTAAAAAAGGAGAACAAAAATGTATTATTATTATGTCATGACATAATAACAATTGGCAGAAATATTATTATGTCTATACATAATATTAAATACGCATTTATTATTATGTCATGACATCATAATAAATACGGAAAGTAAATTAAAATTATGTAGTGACATAATAATAATACAGCAAATTATACTAATTCCAAAATATTAAAGATATAATTCTTTCTACCTTAAAATATAATACAACTCATGACGCTCATTTAATTATCCAACTAATCGTTTTAAGTTATAATTATGTCACGACATAATAAAAATCTATTATTATTATGTCACATGATAATAAAATACAATTGTTTTTATGTATAGACATAATTATAATTCGGGACTTTCCCTATTGTGAGCCGTATATTTTAAATTTATTTTATGTCTAGACATAAATTTAATACATTAATTTTATGTATAGACACAATAATAATTGTTTTCATACATTTGATTTTTTTAAATAATATAACAAATGTATTATATTTTAATAGTTTATCATTAAATAGTAAAATGGCGTGATAATACAGTGATATTCATTAGGAAGTAGGCATAGGGATTTACGTGTATTGGTTTTCCTTATATCTACTTTTAAATGACAAAATCTCTTCTGAATGGCGCCGAATTTTATGCAACCAAAATTACTTCTTAAAACAAATAAAGATGTGACTGTCAAATTAATTAATGTTGCTTGGACTTTCATATTTTTATTTTCCTTCATGTGCGATGCATTCAACTGAAAAAAGGGAGGATTTATTTTCCGTGAAGCCAAAGCAACAATCTGCAAATTCACTAATAATGACAGCCAGATCTTTAATTGATCTAAAAAGTTATTTTGGATGCGTAAAATTAGGCGATTTTGTCATTTAACAGTAGACATAGGGAAAAACAATACTACTTCGTAATGAATATACAGTTTCTTAATTAATCATTAAATCATAAATAAAGTGCTAACTGTATCTAAGGCAAATCCCCCCCGGTATCCACTAAAAATTCTTCAAATTCTTATAAAGTTGTTTTCATCATTTTTATTGATATCAGTGGATGTCAGTTATATCAATATCTAAATACATCAAGTGTTTTGAAGTTCGGGATTGTTTTTGTCATCAATTATACTTACTTATAATCTATCGTTTAGTAAATAAACCTTGAACATTGTTGGAAAAATAGCATGGATCTAAATGCACAGGTATTATCAGCAAGTAGGGTAGTTTATACAGGCTGCTTCACGCAACAGTATTCAAGCTTTCCTTAATAATTTAAGGGTGGAATTCATAGATATTACTTAAGTTAGACTTACACTTTACTAAGTGCACACTTAGTTTAGTTTAAGTGGAACTTATATTTACTGCCATCAGTAATTTGTCCGTATTTCGCGCTTTACTATAGCAATAGTGTTATGTCACCTTAGCAATTATATCTTTGAATACTACTAATAAGTACACGATAAGTATGAGTAAAGTGTAATACTATTAATTCCACCCTTAGTCCTAAAATTTGCTTACCAAGTTCTTTTATGATCTATCGAAAGAAAATATCACGATCGTTTCACTTCCGGATTTAATGGATGTGCATAGCAACTTTCTTATTATAAATAGAACACCCCATATTTTATTTTTCAAAATTTTTGACGTCTGACTGCTATTCCAGCATCCAAAATCGACAGTATTGACTGGATGGTGCGTGACAATGATTTAAATTTTGATCACCCTTTTACAGAGGGTGTTTTAAAACTAATGGTCAACTTTACTAACATGCTTTATTTTTTTGCACTTTCAAATATCGAAAAAAATTCTACATCGATCAATTCCCTATACCTATCAGTTATGCTTTCCGTTTTAGGTATTTTAAATTTTCTAAGATTGTGACTTTTATGCATAATTTTCTCAGGAGGCCTCGAGATAAATGCGCCTAATGAAAGTGTGCATTGGTATTTAAAAACATTCAATTGTTTTTCGTTATTCATTTGTTTTTTTGAAATAAAACAACAGAATGCTTACTTATTATGGGAAATAAAATGTTAACTTTCATATAGAAACAATTTTGTATAGACTATAGTCGATATTTACTGAGATATATACTATATTCCATACATAATGCGCACCCTGTATATACATTTCCATATGTTCTATATTTATGTTTGTAAATTACGGATAAATGAAATCTAAATTATACGATTGTACATATGTTATGTTACTTGATCAAACCCTTACCTCCTCCGCAAAGTACCTATCCAAAAATAGAACCCTTTACAACAAAATCATCTGAATCCAAAGAACCCCAAACATCAGTAGATATATAACTATCTAAGAATGAGTCCTTTTGGCTTCTTCTCTTAAATCATATTTAAACAAAAGACCATTGTAGTGCCACAACCATAAAATGAAATTGGAATGTAAAGGCTAGACGAATGTAGAATATCTCTATGTCGAATGGCGTCACGAGTCAGTCCTCTGCCAATTGTTAACGGCTTCCTTTGGTGGCGGATGATCGGGCAGACGGAGGGGCATTTTGATGTCCCGGTGGTAAAAAATGAACCCCACAGGCGAAGGAGTCTTACAAAGACCAACGACATCGGAATTGGGAAGACACCGGATAACTATCAATTCCCTTCACATACAAGGATATCCCAGAAATTGGACGAAACGGAACAAAGGGCGGAACGTAAGACACTGATGGAAAACAGCAACCTTAAAAAGCAGATAAGCTGAGATTTAGGGGCATATAAACAGGAGAAACAAAGACCATATCCACACTGTTTGGCATAATATGTCGCGGCCCAGCGCAATGGCAACAAAAGTTAGTTCCGGTTAGTTTCTACCAGGTACGCATCACCACCAGAGTTGGACTGGGTCAAGCATACCCAGTGACCCAGTTAGTTTACTGACCCAGTGACCCGCTGGCCCCTAGGTTGATCAAGTTGAATCCGGTGACCCAGTAATAAAATTATTGTTAGGTATCCGGAATATCTTAAGGTTAATTTTTATTCAAATTTATAGGATTAGGTTTGTATTGGTATTTAAATTTTGTCATCCAAAACAATTTCAAGTAACTTTTAATTTTAAAAAAAAACTTCCTCAATAATATTCGCCAACAAACACGTAGCCCAATTTCATTCAATAGAACTAATACCTAAAAAATCAAATGCATTTGTTTATAGTTTGTAGTCAAGTAGTCAATGAAAGTATTTAGAGAAAAGATTTATTTGGATTAAGCTAACTAGTAGAAGAAAATTAAATGTGAATGAACACCAGTAAGCAACTGGTAAGCCCTGAAGCAAAGAAATGATGGAGGAAACTGTTTAGAAATAACATTACTCTAATACAATTCGGGACATGGAACGTTTTTTACGGCAGTATTAAAGCAAACATCACAGAAATGGCAGTTGTCAAGCAATCGAGTATTATTATCAACAAACCAGCATTAAGTTTCATTTATTTCATAATCTGTACACTTGAACCGAGGTCACTGACTTAACTGCGTTATTCGATCAAACTAGGTTACTGGGTCAAATTGGGTCCCCGGGTGAAATTGGGTCGCTGGGTCAAACTTGGTCAAACTGGGTCACCGGATCTAACTGAAGAGAGTATGACGTGACCCAGCGACCCAGTTTAATTCAGTGACCCAGGTGACCCAGTCCAACTCTGATCCCCACGACAGTACTAAACGTATCAAGTTTATTTCAGCCACGTGCATTCAAAACTTGAGCGTCACTTTAAGTGTTTTGATCATATAATTAATCAGCTCTGATATTCGAATCTAATCTATTATGAAGTTGCATCCTTCGTCCTCAGGTATAAATTCGACGATTGACGCTACCGTTTAGTTATTCTGAAACATGCATTTCAAAATTCTGTTAGCTAGCGTACTTTTGTGCTACGTCGTCGATGCAGGTAAGTTTGCTCAATTTGTTTAAAACTGACATTACAAAATTGCATTCGCAGCGAAATATTGCTACAGATGTGATAGTAATAGTGCCTCCTGCCGAGGACAGCAAAGTGGCCACACAGACTTCAGGTATTGCAATAGCAACTGCATTATGTACGTTAATCGCGATAATAGACATACTGTAAGAGATTGTGCTCAGGGAGACAATGCATATTGTGGCAACAAACGTAGTTGTACTATTTGTAGCGGAAATTATTGTAATCACCAGCCTTTGTCTATCTAGTAGAACGACTCTGTCAGTTGTTTTGTAATTTAATTACAAGGTAACTATATCAATTTCCGTATGTTCTATATTTATGTTTGTAAATTATGGACAAATAAAAAAAACTTTGATATTGTACATATCTTAAATTACTTGATAAAACCCTGTCCGCAAAGTTTTCAAAAATGGAACCGTTTACAACAATATCAATTAAATCCGAATAACCTCATACCGTATGTACACTGTATCCAATATAAGAATGGGGTCCGTTAACTTGGCCCCCCCACTGAGAGATTTCATAGTCGTATTATTTTGAAATGAATGCGCTCGTTAAGCGCTCATATGCGCCACCGATAATAACTCTTGCGCCATTATCGTTTTTTAGAAATCCGAAAAAACATTTGGGAGGGCCAAGTGAACGTAGCCCCCCCCCCCTCCCCCCAAGTACGTATTTTGTCCCTTGTAACTAGGTCACCTGATACATTTGGTTATGCGCTCAATTGCGCCACTTGAATTAAAGCTAGCGCCATTACAGTTAAGCCGTGACACATTTTCAAAAAGTGGGGGGGGGCCCACTGAACGTTTTTAAAAGTTACTTTTTTTTAACATCTTTTCATACGAAATTGTACTCTCAGGTATGCGCTGAAATGCGCCGTAAAAAGATATCTTTGCGCCATTATTGTTTTTTGGTTATCCTTAAATATATTTGGGGGGGGGGCCAAGTGAACGGAATCCCCCATAACGCATTTTGCTACCGGTATTTGTGCCACTTGATACATCTGGTTATGAGCTCAATTGCGCCGTTACCGTTTTTTAACATGTTTTTTCTACTTCATCGTACCTTTCATCGTGCGCTAAAATGCGCCGTAAACAAAAATCTTGGCGCCATTATAGGGTTTCAGAAACACTATACAGGGTGTTTTTTTGGGAGCTTTAGTTAAACGATTCTGAGAAAGTAAAATAGGTAGGTTTTTAAAAATTTGTATTTAGGAGTTACTCCGAAGGCCGAATCGATGTAAAATATTTTCAAAATGGACGCACTTCCGGAAATAACTTTTGAAAACGCTTAGTTAGACCCTCCACTTTTTAAAAATTTTTTTTTGCTTAACCGTAATGGCGCTAGCTTTAATTCAAGTGGCGCAATTGAGCTCATAACCAGATGTATCAAGTGGCACAAATACCGGTAGCAAAATGCGTTATGGAGGATTCCGTTCACTTGGCCCCTCCCAAATATATTTAAGGATAACCAAAAAACAATAATGGCGCAAAGATATATTTTTACGGCGCATTTCAGCGCATACCTGAGAGAACAATTTCGTATGAAAAGATGTTTAAAAAAAGTAACTTTTAAAAACGTTAAGTTGCCCCCCCCCCCCCGCTTTGTGAAAATTTGTCACGGCTTAGCCGTAATGGCGCTAGCTTTAATTCAAGTGGGGTAATTGAGCGCATAACCAAATGTATCAGGTGAGCTAGTTACAAGTGACAGATACGTACTGGGGGGGGGGGGGGGGGCTAGGGTCACTAGCCCCCTCCTTAATGTTTTTTCGAATTTCTAAAAAACGATAATGGCGCAAGAGTTATTATCGGTGGCGCATATGAGCGCATTCATTTTAACATAATACGACTATCAAATCTCTCAGTGGGGGGGCCAAGTTAACGGACCCCAGAAATTGGATTCTGTATGGGTGTCGAAGTTGGGAGAGGCATTGAACAAACATTGCCTGTAGTGACGAACGTTTTATGCCGACTTGAAGATGTATGGACCGCTTTACTCACTTAAAAATTAATTAAAATATTTTCATTCATTGCAAAGAGTACCCATACTACCTACTCTTTGGTTCAAGTCGAGAGTAAGTAGCTATGAACTGAAGCGACAAATACAGACGGACGGACAGAAAGTCCAAATGGTCATAAATTAATCATACCGACAACAGAATTGTAAATTTCGAAACCGTTCGCGAGTTATCATGCACACAGACGGACGGACGGACAGACAGAAAGCATGGTCGAGCTGGATCGCTCGTTAATAATCGTTACCTATCTCTGCATGAGGCATACGTCATACTCATAGTCGAAGGGAAGATTTTATTAACGAGCTCCTAGCGAGTTTATAATTTTGCGGTGTCTGTCCGTCTGCCCGTCTGTCCGTTTGCACGATATCTACGAATGGACCCCCCCCCCCCCCCGATTACGATGAAATTTTGCAGGTGGATTCTTTATCAAATTTGTAGATCGAACTTCGCCCAATTAGCTACTCAGCACACAGAATGTTGTTGTATATTTTTTGTACTTTATATATGTATGGATTCAGTTGAAATGTAGCTAATAAAAGACATGATTATTATTATTAAATTCGTGAATTGGCAATATAGCCCAAAAAATAAGGAAGGTCCTTTTGACATCTCTGTGAGTTATGAACCGAATTGAATGAAATTCAATATGCGTATAGTTTTAGCCATATAAAACGCAATTCCAAAAGTTGAGCCTAATCGATCAACATTCACAGTGCCCTTTTCGGATCTCGACCATTTACAAACCGGATTGCAAACTTTCTTATTTATAAACGGATTTAAATGAAATTTGATACATAGACATTTGAAAAAAAAGCAAATGTAACGCCAGTTTCTGAATTTTGGTTTTACGCATGCGCAGTGCCAACTTTCTTATTTATGGAGGGATTTTTATGAAATTTGATACATAGACACTTGGAATAAGAGCAAATTTGACGCCAATTTCAAAATTTTGTTTTGCACATGCTGTAGCCATACCCGGGAGCTCATTTTCTATATTTGTTTACACGTTTATTTATATTTATTTCATCCACGTTCTCTAATTTCAAAACTTGAGTGTCAAATCTATCACTCTTAAGTGTTTTGATCAAATCCAATTTTGATATTCGAATCTTATCTATTATGAAGTTGTATCATCCTCAGGTATAAATTCGACGATTGACGCTATCGTTTAGTTATTCTGAAACATGCATGTCAAAATTCTGTTAGCTACCGCCCTTTTGTGCTACGTCGTCGATGCAGGTAAGTTTGCTCAATTTGTTTGAAATTGACATTACAAAATTGATAAAAATAAACAGCGAAATATTGCTACTCATGCGATGATGCGACCGCCTGCAGGAGACAGCAAAGGGGCAACGCACCCTTCATCTATTGCAATAGCGACTGTATTATGTACGTTAATACCCCAAATTCGCATACTGTAAGAACATGTGCTGGTTCTGGATGTAGTTCCATTGACAACAAACGTAACTGTAGTAGTTGTTACCAAAATAAGTGTAACCATCAGCCTTTGTCATAGAATATCTCAATCAAATCAATTTTTATATGTTCTATGGTATGTTTGTAAATAATGGTCAAATAAAAGCGAAACTCAACTATTGTACATCATTTAAATTACTTGATAAAACCCTTAGCCGTGCCGCAGAGTATTCAAAAATAGAACCCATACAAACAAGTGATTTTTGTACTTGCATGGAGTTGCAAGACAAGACATGAACCTTTGCAAGATAACACAAGAAACAAAATTCCGATGACTTCCGAAGATATGCGTTGCGAGATTTTCAATACATATGACAATATACAATATATGACCTGTAAAAAAGGTATTGAGTAATTTCGAATACAATGTACGAGACAAAAAAAAACAAACGATGGCAATCTTTTTGGTTTCAACAGGATGGTGCACTCGCGCACAACATCCTAATCCTGTGAGAATACATAGTGGACAAATTTCCTTGAAAGTGGAAAATGTGTCCGATAGGTATCCTCAGGTGATTAGGGCTTGTGCGCGGGTGCACCATCCTGTTGAAACCGACGGTTTCCAATTTTTGTTTTTTTGTGTGTGGTATATTCGTAATAAAAATGATACTCAATACAGTATGTACTTTTTTACGGGCTATATAAAAAAGTAAAGTTGCTGAAGACTTCTCCGAAACGACACATATTAAAAATCTCCCAACGGTGTCTTGTAGAGCCCAACAAATGGCAAAAATCTTTGAAAATAACTGAGATATCACCGAACAACCGAAAATGTCAAATTTCGTTTTCACTTTTCCCAGCTTAAACGGTTACAAACATACAGTCACCGTAATGCACTTTTTGTCGGAAAATGTGAATTTGTTATCAGAATTTTCATAGCGTGCTAGATGTAGAATCTACTATTTTCTTATTCCTTATGGTCGCCTAATAAGGTAGAGGCATTTTACATTGTCATGGAAAAGTTTTTTAGGGATTTGTTCTAGACGCATATTAACGACACGTTTAAATTGATTTATTTAAAAGACAGTGGCGTGCCTACCTCGTTTATTTAAGCTATGCCCAGATCAACAAGATCGAAGAGAATTTGAGGAACTGATTATCGATCCATCATCTGAAGTTGTAGAGAAAATCCTCACGAGTGTAGATGTACTCAGGAACTGCGAACAATTGGAGAAAATAAGATTAGTACACTAACCTGAACATGTTCCTTCAAAAAAGACACTTAAATCTTATTCGTGCATTAATTGAAAATGTACTCTTCATCGTAATGTCACATTACATAGGTATTTTTCCTATCTCGCCTAGTAAAAAAGATATTGAGATGACCCTCTTATCTTCAACGCACTGTATAAAGATAACGATTCACGTCATGTTTTACAGGCGCATAATAATAAGAAATGATCAAATCGATCTATGTTAAAGACAGTGGCGTACATACCTCGTTTGTTTGAACTGTGCCCATGCGATTAATCAATACGATTGAAGGGAACTTGGATGCGATCCATCACTGGCGTTGTCGAGAAAATCCTCACGAGTGTAGATCCAGGTTCGCGTTCCGTTTTGCAGTAGGTCCGCCACTGGCACTGCGAACAATTGGAGAAAGTAAGATTAATAAATTAACCTGAACATGTTCCGTCAAAGAGACACTTAAGTCTTAGTCGCGCATTAATTGAAAATGTACTCTTTATCCGCGTAAAATTAAGATGAGAAAAAAACCGAATAAGCTTGTCATGTCTCAACTCACTTACCTTCTTGATCTCATAGCCGGTTTTACATGTTTCAGTTAAACTGATCCAATATAACTCCTTTTTTTACATGGGAATCAACTGTTGGAAAAGTTCAACTGACATGTGAAAAACCAGCCTTTGGTCTAATAAATGAGTTATGGCCATCTTCAAAGCACCTAGGGTGCGCAAGAACAGACCGCAATAGTTCTTTTTCTTTTATGTAAAGTTACTCCAAGAATAATTGCGATCAATTCACATCACCAAGATGCTGAGAATATGGACACAACTCATTTAGTACCACATTCGAAGAAATGTTTAAACGATGATCTTCATTTAGTCACTGAACACTATTCACTTTCCCCCACTGTTACATATACATAATACAGATGCAATAGAGCATGCACAAAAAAAGAAAAATCCTACCTTTATAAGGCTGCCCTTCTCGAATCTGAAACAAAAAACACAAGTGCGTTAAAAAAAATGCACAATCGAATCGTTATTTATAGTTATTGTTTATGTACGCTAAAACAGGATTTGACTCTAAGGAACTAGGAACCCAAACCGCTGAATTAAAAACAAAAGAATCACGCCTTCACTCTATTTTTATATTTAATTGTTGTGACCATTCTAACACGTGCCCCAACTTGGAAGTTAAAACTTACCCTTAGCCTTATTAATACGGTCTCTCCAAGGATGCACTACTAACCGCAAAAGGGACGAAATACGCGCGGTTTGTTTACGTTCCGGGGTCACAGGCAAACTGAAACCAAGTATTTTCAAATTAGTGTTAACTAAGAGTCTTGAATAATGCCCGGTTTCACAAATGATGATTAAGGTTAATCACTGAATAAAAATATTAGAATGGGAAACATATGGTGGCTAACATTCTAATATTTTTAATCAATGATTAATATTAATCATCGTTAGTGAATCCGGGTATTGAACTATTTTATTTTAATAATTTTGTCAAAGATTAGTGGATAAGCGCTTCAAATTTAGTCAATGGCGTACTCACCCGCTCTGTAGCGCCCTTAGAATCGATCAGATCAATTGCAGTTGTTGGACCAATCCTCATCAGTAGCGCTGTGAACAATGGACGAGATTAGTAGACCAACCACGCTTCTTAGAACTAATTGTGTACAGCGTGTCCGTTTAGTACAGTACAAATCATCTTTCGTCTCTCTCTAATTATAATGTAAATTTATCTTTCATCTCAAAAACGCCAATGATTGTTACTAACTAATAAACGAACATGTACATAATGACTTAATTACTCACCTTCAGTCATTCAGAGGATCTTCAATGTAATAAAGTGAGATGTAAAAGCCAGCAGAATTGGAAACGGGAAACTTGACTCCAATAATTTTTCATAATCCGATTCGCAAAGCAAATCCGTTTACTGCATAAAACCGGCATGGCTATGAAATCATAGTCATACTTGAATATGAAGTAAACGGATTGATGCCCCGAAAAAGATCGTTGTGAAAAGTCAAATTTACGTCACCAAAATGCCAGATCACAACTCACAATTACACAATCGGAAGATCAACTGTCGTTGATACGCACTATTCCCTCCCCCCGTCCCCCACTGCTAGACCCACATAATAGAAAAGCAATTAGTCCATGCAGAAAAGGAAAAATCCTACCTTTATAAGGCTGCCCTTCTGGAATCTGGAACAATGAAACAAATCTATGTTAAAAAAAAGGAAAAAAAAAGAAAAATATTAATTTGATCAAATTAATTAATTAAAATCGACAGAAAGTGTTTAAAATTTAAAACGGCAAGTTGCAACTACTCAAAAAGTATTTTCTTCTTGATAAGTTACTAAATACGAGGTAAGTTTATGCTTTACTAACGAGAAAGAGTGCAGTTTTACAATAAACGATAAATTAGCACTCTTTCAAAACTAGATTAAATTTATCAGATTGTGTGAGACGGTTTACCGTAACACAACGTCGTTGATAACAAAATGCAATTTCCATGGATTTTTGTGCAAATGCGTATTAAGGATGCTACATTAACACAATTGAGGGCAAATACATTCTTTTCTTGTTACATATAATTATAATAAACATATTCTAATGAAAAAGCAACAATTTACCCATAGCCTTATTGTTTCGGACTTGCCAGGAGTGAACCAATTATCGAAGTAGAGACGAAACCATGCACAGCCTCACTCCCTCGTCGCTCATCTATATCCACCTCACGATCTGCAAACAAATATTGTCAAAAATGGTCGACTAAGCGGTTTAAGGACCAGGTTAATTATTTCAACCCAATATGGCCGATTACAAACAAAATGGTAAAAACAAAAGACAGTCCCAAAAGGGTATATGAGGAGCTAAATTGCTTTTAATTATTTTTTACCGGATGTTGATCCACCCATCGATATTTTAAATGGATCTAATCAACACTAAATTCGGATTAATCTGATCGGCTTCTACTTTTGAGTTTTTTCATTTTATTAAATTCGATTAAAGAAAAAAAAATTCTTTGAATGTCCTTTATGTATAAATTTTCGGGAATATTGTTGACAGGCGTCATGCATTTAAAACTTACCATATACAGGGTGTCCAATTAGTATCTACGATATCGGATGACCTCTCGCAACAGTGTGATTCTGAAAAAAAATAAAGTATAAGATTGTGTGCTGGTCTAATGTGCAGTGGGGATGGACCCCCCGTATGACCTTTAGAGTGATGGTGAATGGATTTCCCCGAATTAAAGAGTAACCTTGTTTTATGTTGCAAGGTCGTAGAGAATTTTTTCCAATTTTGTGATTAATAAAATCCGAAATTCTGCTGGGTACTGTAACAAGGCCACGACTTTAACCCGTAAGCAAGGCCACTTCTTAGTAACGTAAACCAGAAATCCGCTTCACCATGGCATCGACTTTTTTCGTCGGGGAAATTTCACGGCCATGGCCATAAAACAAGGTCATTTGATTTTCAATGTTAACTTGCTTTCTAATTTCCTAATTTCAGTTAGTTTGCGGCTGTTCCGGCGAAACCGTAAACGTATTATTATTATTATTATTAGCAGTTTTATCAGCTTATTTTATCAGTGTGGAAACTTGAAAAAACTAGAACTAGGAAAACCTTATATGTAAGTAAAGTTTTTTTTTTGCTTGCTTGCCTTTTGCTCCTCTTTTTAACATTTTGAAATGCATAATTTGCCATTCATCTCACAAATTACAATAAGGTCACGCCTTAGGTACGTTACGAAATCCCTAACCTACAACCTTGTGACGTAACCAGGGAAATTCCAAGGCAACTATCTTGGTTCAAAGCTCAAGATCATAACCTTGGTCTAGAAAGATAAAGGCCACGACCATAGGAGATCACTGGGCAACGGTCGTGGCAAAACCATGGTACGTCACATGACCTTGGGAAAACCCACTCATGGGAGAAATGTTTAAAACATGCGATATGTTTGCCTTTACCACGAGAAGAAAAATGTCTCTATACGTACGTCTGATTTTTACAGCATGCGACACGCTTGTCTTTACTAGAAGCATCTGTGGTTAAAATTTCAAACAAATATCTCTATAAATAAGACAGTTGACAGTTTTTTTGTAGTTAAAAAATCTCACTTTTGTAAATGGTACACCCTGTATATTTTTGTGTGGTCTTTAAGCTCCTCCAAAAACCTTCAATCTTTGATAATCATGTCTTTATGTATATTAACCATATAATAAAAAGTCGTACACGTAGAATTAAAAATGTGCATTCAAATATATGGAGTTCCACTTAAAAAAATCTACCATTTTGGCGCCGTACTTTGTGAGCGCACCCTGTATAATTCCAAATATTTTTAAAATGTGGAGAATATTCAACGAGATCATTATACAAAATCGAAAAATCTTATCTTCTTGAATTCTGCGATAACTAGATTAGTGTTATTTGAGTGGTGTCAATTTATGCCATTGTATAAATGTTCCCAAGCATTTAATAAGGGACACAAAAATACATTTTCAGAAACATTGTTGACGGGCATTTAAACTTACCATATACAGGGTGTCCTTCCAATTAAAAAAAAGTGAGATTTTTAATATGAAGTTTTGTAAATTTGGGTCTACAAAAAAACACCCTGTATATAATATATAATAACAAGTCGTACAATTAAAAAATGCTTTCAAATACAGGGGGTTCCATTTAAATAAAATGTACCATTGTGGCGCCCTACTTTGTGAGCGCACCCTGTATATTTCAAAATATTTTTAAAATGTGAGGAATATTCAACCAGATCAAAATATAAAGCACTCTATCGAAAAATCTTATTTTCAAGGCATTAGGTTACTCCGCGCAATCGTGGACTCACCCTGTACAGGCGGTTTCAGACAAAAATTTGGATTCTTACAACAAAGTGGTGAGTACTTTTGAGCGTTTGTGACGGGGCAAAATTTATTTTGCATGCGATCTCAAAAAATGATGTATCGATAACAGTAAATTCATGCTATTGCACACAGAAATAATTTTTCCAAGCCCAGCACAGCGTTTATTTTTTTATGCGCTCGAAAATAAGGGGCACAGAAATACATTTTCAAAAATATTGTTGGCGGACATTTAAACTTACCATATACAGGGTGTCCAATTACTACGGTCTCGGATCCAGTTTGAATTTCATTCAATGCGGTTCATAAACTGCCGAGATGAGAAAAATTATCAAAGTCCTCGTGTGAAGCAGCGCATATTTGTGTGGTAGATCAGTATTCTGTTAGCCAGTTTATACTCCACCATCAGTAACAGGTGATGCTGCAAAAGAAGTTAAGTGTAAAATTGCATGTTGGTCTAATGTGCATAACGCAAAAATATGTTTGTATGCATAGGGTGTTCCATAAATGTGGTATAAGATTCAACTTTGAGATTTTAAATTTAACTATATTTTAATACAAAAATCGATTTGTACTTGGAAATGCTAAGCACCCTGTATACAAAAAATGTAATATTTTTTCAAAAAATCACTGAACTGATAGGTAGTTTACATATGTGGAACTTTTGGTTCTAAAGCGCTTGAAAATTAAAGATTTGAAGGACCCGGCAGCATAAACTATAGAACAAATTTGGAAAGAGAAGTGCAATAAATCAAATGTTTCATGAGCAAGTGGTAATAATCCACATTTCTTATACACAAATTATTTCATTTTGATGCAATCTATTAAAGAATTTTTGACTCAAATTTATCCTAAACACGATGAATTTGTGACGTAATCGGGGAAATCCGAAGGTCATGACCTTGTGGCGTCACAACATCCAAAATGGCGTATTGTGACTCTTTTCTACTGTCGTACAGGATGAGTCAACGATTGCGCAGAGTAACTTAGATAAGATTGGTTGAATATTCTCCACATTTTAATAATATTTGGAACTATACAGAGTGCGCTCACAAAGTAGGGTGCCGAAATGGAACATTTTTTTTAATGAAACCCCCTGTATTTGAATGCATTTTTTAATTCTACGTGTAATTGTACGACTTGTTATTATATATTATATATAGATTTATACAGGGTGGTTTCTTGTAGGTCCAAAGTTAGAAAACTTCATATTAAAAAATCTCACTGTTTTTAAATGGAACGCCCTGTATATTTTTGTGTGATATTTAAGCTTCTCCAAAAACCTTCAATCTTGGATAATCATGTACTATACCTATCACTTATAGTTTTTGAAATATCTTGGTTTTACCGATTTTTATATTCTAATCTTAAATAAGTTATATGCTTTTACATAATAAAGAGGTGGCTATTAAAAAAAAAGGCAAATTTTATCTATTTCGTCCAAAACGACAACCATATCGATTAATTTATTTTATAAACAACTTATTTTAAGTCCAAAAACTGGAGAATAAGTAAAAAGATTTGACTAAAACAAATTTAATTTAACGCCTAATGTTATCCAGTCAGTGACATTAGTTTCATTTATTTTTCATTCATTCTCGTTATTATGTAAATTAGAACTTCTTTAAGATTAAAATATAAAAAACTAGGAAAACCAAGATATTTCGAAAACTATCATGATTATCAAAAGATGAAGGTTTTTGGAGGAGCTAAAAGATAACACAAAATATATAGGGTGTTCCAATTAAAAAAAGTAAGATTTTTAATATGAGGTTTTGTAACTTTGGACCTACAAAAAACACCCTGTAAGCTATTGTGCTATTGTGTATTGTGTGGGGCACAGAAATACACTTCAAAAATATTGTTGGCGGACATTTAAACTTACCATATACAGGGTGTCCAATTAGTACGATCTCGGGCCCAGTTTGAATTTCATTGAATGCGGTTCATAAATTGCCGAGATGAGAAAAATTATCAAAGTGACAGTCAGGACAGCGCATATTTGTGTGGTAGATTCCGCTGCAAGAAAAGTTAAGTGTAAAATTGCATGCTGGTCTAATGTGCATAACGCAAAAATATTTTTGTATGTACAGGGTGCTCCATAAATGTGGTATGAGAGTCAACTTTCACATTTTGAATGTAACTATATTTTATTACAAAAATCGATTTGTACTTGGAAATGTTAAGCACCCTGTGTACAAAAACCATTTTTGCAAAATTTCAGAAGTGCAGTAAAACAAAGGGTTCATGAGCAAGTGGTAATAATCCACATTTCATGTAGACAAATTGTTTACAACGGTTTTTTTTTTATTTTAAATTGTTGTTGATTGTTCCCATTAAAGAAATTTTGACTCAAATTTATTCGAAACACAAATTATTTAGTATAAAGGGCTCAACAAGATTGAAAACTAATCGTTTCAAGTGGCGCTTGTGTTTGACCAATCAGGATTACCAGAAAAGGAGACG
Source organism: Photinus pyralis (assembly GCF_008802855.1). Taxonomy (NCBI): domain Eukaryota; kingdom Metazoa; phylum Arthropoda; class Insecta; order Coleoptera; family Lampyridae; genus Photinus; species Photinus pyralis. The sequence continues at coordinate 27,845,098 of NW_022170596.1, read as the reverse complement.
TTGAATACAATCAACGCATGTTAATAAAGGGTGATCAAAAATGAGTTGCTGTCGAGTCGCCTTTGGAAGTTCCCATGTAAACAAAAATTCCAAAGGTGACTCGCCAGTGACTCATTTTTGATCGAATGGTACTTCAAAACGGGCCAAGGGAGAGTGGTGGGGGTGCAACACCTTATCTTTGCACCATATTGTTGACTTTGTTTAAAGTATATTGTGAATTTGAATTAAAAGAAAACGTAAGTAAATTGTAGAAGTCCATTTGAGAGACCCCCCTGTATTTATAATTACGAAAATGTGAAAGCCTTATAGGTACTTCCCATACATTTAATAAAAGATACAATCGTTCGCGCAAAGGAGACATATTCATGTTACGCCACTGGGTTGGACTAAGCACGAACAATAAATTAATATTCGGGATAGCCACGGAACCTGAAAATCGTTAGCTTACTCCGCGGTATTCCAATGGATAATTAGCAAATGTTTTTTTTTGTAAAATGCGCATTATAAACCATGGCCTACGTGGCACTGCTAATGACATCTGGATCAAATGATGACGTCACTGATATTGTACAATCACGCGACCTTAGCAAGAGACGCTTTTTATACCTAGACATTTACAAAACTACACCTAACGAGTATGCCACAATTCCCTAGCTTATATTTAGTAATTAAAAGCGTACTCACGTATCTTGACGACCGTAATGATGGCGCTTAGCTTGGCTTATCTTCGGCTCCCCGAACGATGTTGTCGATCTCCATATGCGACCTACGCAGATCACAAATGATAGTAACAAATACACAAAAGCGAATGGTGCAAAAGTTAAAAACTATCGCTTTTCTAGATCCCCGTTACACGTTGGTTATTTTGTTTCCATGCAAAATTGAAAATGGGTTGCTGTCGAGTCGCCTTTGGATGTTCAAATTAGTAAACAAAAATTCCAAAGGTGACTCGACAGCAACTCCTTTTTGATCGCATAGTATTTAAACAGATGAAATCATTCGAAACTTTAAAAATCAGGCAGGCCGAGAAAAACGTACATTCAAAATTTTGTGGAATAACGATTCCTAAAAAGGGCCTCGGGCGGAAAGAGGTTAGAAAAATGCAGGGACGCAAAAGCGTTGAAATTGGCAATTTTAGACAGGCCACTTTTCTGTAATTAAAAACATGTGCATGCTTCGTTTTATCTGCTTTGCACACCTGCGATAAAAGGTTTATAGCTGCTCGCAATATCACGCTAATTAAACGGCCATTGGGTTTTGCTTGAAATCGCCGACAAAGAAATAACCAAAAAGGCCCAAAATCCTTGAATTTTGTCGACGCACGGCCCCAAAATTACGCCATTGGGATTGGGTACATGGGGATACCTAGAATTATGACGTAGTCACGAAAGCTGGTTAATTCAGACTTTTTTACTGAATTGCAAGGATAGTAACGACCAATTTTCTAAAATGCACCGATTATTATAAGCCATGGACTACGTGGCAGTTGGATTTTTGCTAATGGCCTCCGCACTGAATCGTGACGTCATCGATATCGTACGATTTCGATCACGCTATCTGCAATGGCGTATATGGCAAGGGACGCTTTTTAAGGCAAATTTACAACAAGCACAATACTCAATTAAGTCCTCTAGCTACCAATATTTTGTAATTAAAACTGTACTTACGTGTTCTGCAGGCGGCCATCATGGCGCTTGGCTAGGCTTATCTTCGGTTCCCCGAATAACGCCACTGATCTCCAGATGCGCCCTACGTATATCCCAAATAGTGGTAAACACACACGCGAACCATAAAAATCAAATGCAATCGATTAATTCAATTATAACAGAGAATTGACACCGAAATTGACCAAAAAACCGTTGCTGGATGAAAAAGACGGCGGCCACGCCAACTACAAACGAGCAAGAGATGCCGGACTTCCTCGTTTATAATCGCCTTACTTTCAACGACCGATTTCTCGCGAGCGCGCTGCCTTCGCTTTGGAAAGAATTATTTATTATCGCTTCTTGGAATTGGAAAAATTTATTCACGAAAGCGCCTTTATTGCAAATCAAGAGGGCAAAGCGCCCTATTGACTTTCAATTGTTAACCAGAGCCGTGCCCAAAAATTGCTACTCACTTTCCAAGTAGCTAATACGCGTACATGTAACGTACAGGGTTGATGTATGTCGGCGTACCGGTACCCCCAATTTTCCCTATCCCTTTCTTCGGTGAAAAATCGACCACTTTTATTAAACAAAAGGAGACAATCGAGTCCGCCTTCGCGATTCAAAATTTAAAACTTGTGGCAATACGCAGAGGCGTACTGCGGTGTGCGGAATTTGGACTGCAGAATTCATTCTTTCGTGTGGGGGTATGGGGGTGGTATCCTACTTTTGCCGTGTACTGCACCCTTGATGTCTGTTGTATCGTCACTCCCTTAAGGACCAGAGAAGAAATATGCCTTCTTCCCTCCGCACCCTCTACGCAGAGGGCCTAAATCGAGGGAACTTTTCGTTCGACAGTTCTCTGTTAATTGAGCAATGGGCACCATGCGATCAAAAATGAGTTGCTGTCGAGTGACCTTTGGAATTTTTGTTTATATGGGAAATGGTACGTAACTTAAACTTCCAAAGGCGACTCGACAGCAACTCATTTTTAATCGCCCGTTATAAACCAAGGTATAAACTATAAATAATTTCTACTCACCAGGTCTTCCGCCCTTTGGCCGGGGGAATATTTCTAGTACAACCTTGGTTTGTCTCTGACTAGAGATATTCGTTAGGTAATTTAATTACGTGATTTATTTATTTACATTTAATTGTTAATGAGCAGTTAATTAATATCATACAACATTGAACTTCACTAATAATCACTCCGGCATCAATGTTAGAACTTCCATTAAAATTGCTTATGCAAACAGGCTGTTTCTAAAAAAATTACTTACATTCTCGAACAGTCTAGAAGGCCTATCATATTACAAGGTCGTTTCATCGACTTGATGCCGCTTGATGGCGCCCCGGTGTCTGGAATACTCGCCCTCCCCCTCTTGACACTGTTGCGTCTCGGAACATGGACAACAGATGGAGCGGAGATACAGTTCTAGGTAAAGTCACGAAATATAGAAAGTACCGCAATCCATTGGGCTCGTGTGTTAGAGAGAGAACGCATGATTTTTTCCCAAAAATGGCGGAAGTTACCAGATTCTAGTAACTTTAATGTTAGGGATTGTTCCACCTGTTTGGAGATATCTGTATATATTTTTATAAAACATGACAGTACTATGAAGTTAGGTTATAAAAAATGACAGCTATTCAGATTTTATTTGTAAATTTTTTTAAGTTGGCAGCAAATTTGCCCAAAAATGGCGGATGATTGCGATACTTTCTGTATTTAGTGACTTTAGTTCTAGGCAAACCTTGTTCTACAACGCGACTTTAATGGCGGTACTTTTGAATAAAAAGCAACCCACCGTCTTACGGAACGGTTGCGGAATTCTCCGAGGGGTTTCCTCCCCGGTGTCTCGGAATACCGCCCCCAGCATATCACGATGCTCCCGTCCAATTTATCTTCGGAATTGCCAGCTTTATAAAGCACAAGACGAAATCGTCCCAGCTCTTGTAGGCAACCTCGGGACGTTGGTAAATGTTAGGTACTACAGCTGGTTTTCTTCGTGGTAATTGGGGGTTGATAACCACCAGCAGTCGTACTCGCTCCCCACGGTTTTTTTTTTAGGTCGGGTCTCGTACCAAATTTCAAATCGCATGGTAACCGGAGTTCTCTGCCAAACAACATGGACACTGGGCTCTGTTCTGTACCTCAAAGGCACGTCCTGGGGTAACCAAGGTGATGGCTGTGGCTGTGTTATACGAGCTCCCGGATGACATGGCCGCCATCTTGAAGCGCCTCCCCAGAGAAAATCTTGACACTTCGGTGGACGTTAGACCTTGAAAAGATTCGTAAGGACGTTCGCAGAGTATTTAAGGACCAAATTCGAAGATGTAAACGAGGATCATAGAGGACTAACTAACTACAGACCCACCAAAAGGAGCTACACCAATCGACTGGAAAGTATTTGCTCGGGTGGACATCGAGGGATCTCTGAGATCGGCGAGTGACCTTGAACTTACTTTCCGATGTCACCTCCACGTGGCACGTGGCATTGGCCTACTTCCCAAGGTCACCACTAGGTGGCGAGAGACCTTGAATTGACCCAAAACCGGCCCCACGACCCTACTGGAGCCTCCCTGGCTTTAGGGTATATCCTCGAAAGCTGAAGAAATCTAACAAATCTGGTCTGGCTTCGGCCTACTTCCCAAGGTCACCACCCGGTGGCGAGCGACCATGAACTGGTCCAGAACCGGCCCCACTACTTTACTAGAGCCTCCCTGGCTTTAGGGTATATCCTCGAGAGCTGAAGAAATCTAACAAATCTGGCCTGGCCTTGGCCTACTTCCCAAGGTCACCGCCAGGTGGCGAGCGACCTTGAACTGGTCCAGAACCGGCCCCACGACCCTACTAGAGCCTCACTGTCTGTCACCTGGATCTGACCAAGTAAGTGAAATATTTAGGAGTTTATCATAGACTCAGGCCTGACCTGGATTGAGCGATAAGGAAAAAGGACACTGCACACCTATGGGATGTAGAAGGGCTTTTGGCACGAACTTATAAATTAAGATGGACTGCTAATCCTGAATTGACAGATGACATCTACATGGGGGCAGCCATAATGTGCACACACTTGGCGCGAAATTCAAATCAACTAATAAACAAGCATTAACCTCACGTTTTCTAAATAAATTACTGTGACGCATGTCATTTTCCAAGGCTGCAATAGTCTCAAAACTTGAGCACTAGGAAAATTCCCCTAGAAAATAACTACTCGTAAAACGTGCACATCATGGCCGCGCCCATGATCAGCTGTCCATCTTAAGTTCGTGGCTTTTGGTCATGGAGGCACTTGTCGAACTAGAGCCTTCACACTTAGCTCATTAGGTGTAAGAGGTTCCGAAAGCTTCCATAATGATTGGGGGGAATGAAAGAATTGAGTCAGCTTTGGGCACGAGCGGATCTGGGAGGAAACCCTTAGATCCGATCTCTCTTTCGCAAGAAGGGATGTGATCCGGGCTGCCCTATTTTTCCCGAAGAGATATAGAGCTTCCAGACAGGGTACAGTGGCGGTCAGTTCATATAGTCTCCACAGCTACCGTCAGGGAGGTTTAGATTGCCCTTGTAATTCTAAGGCAAGCTTTGTGCTGCACCTTGATAGGTATCTGTATGTTCTTCTGGGTTGAAGAATCAAAATTGGCCCCCCCCCCCACCCCCACGATAGCTCTGACCACACCGTCCACCGCTAACTTGTATGCGCATGTGATCAGCAGCGCTCCCCTCGTGGCGACATTCCGTAAATTTGGGCAAAACCGTCTCAATGGACAAAGCGTCGACTCTGTCAAGAGATCGAGGCTTTGATTCACCCTCTCTCCTCTTCCGACAGCGTTCCCTCTAAGTTGTCATGGACAAAAGCAATTCGGAAACTGTAGCTGCTTCAATAAATGGCTCTGGTATCCTTTCCGGTTCAGTTTTTGCCTTTTTCAAGGTCCCAGTCTTGAGTGCAGCCTCTGTAGGAGCCTTACCTGGTTGCTTAGAACTCCCAGGATGCTCCCACTTCAGTAAATGGGAGGTCAGGTTGCCTAGAGCCTCCTGGTTAAAGTCTCATCTTTATTAGCTCCCGGCACGCTGCCCCTAAGAATTTTTTTGGTTCTCTAGTATCAGGTGCTCCTGGAGTAGTTTGCTGTGTTTTCTTGGGGCATAAGAGTACGCATCCCCTTCGGCCCTCTGACCCTTAGAATTTAGGTTGCCTCCTCTTGGCCGAAACCCGCCCTGAGTTCACCAGGTTCGTGCATGGTATATCGACATGGTTGATGTACGATCGCCGACTAAAGTAATGATAATCGGAAGCTTACTGCCACTTAGGCAACCAACCATACACTATCTCATATGGCCACGTTTTGTGTAAGTATTCCAGAACTCTAGGACAATTCCCCTAAAAGTAGGTAGTTGAAAATTGCGAGCGAACGAACGGACGGAGGGAAGGACAGACGGACGAACGGACGGAGAGACCAAACCCAAACAAATAGCACTATTTTCTAATTCTTAAAAAATTGCCTACATAAGCAGGATTGTTTAAACAATAGAAATAATTATCCCCCCCCCCCTCCTCCCCCGCTCCCGAAAAGCTTCTGACTATAAATAATAATAAAAAAGGAACAATTTTTTAAAAAAATCAACAAAATCGGAGTTGTTCTTGAGGACCTCCGAAGATGTTTTATGTGTTTATTGACGCGATTATAGAGGAGTCGAGCTATTTACTCACAAAAATTGCAATTACTTGTAAATGAAAGCTCTTAAATAGCCCGTAATTCTAAAAAAGTAATTCGAATCAGTGGAGGGGCTGAATCCAAGTAGACTCGGCCACCCCACAAGAAATGTTAAGAGTCCTAGTGATTTAAGCGAGCTCTAAAATTGTATGCTTGCAATACGAAAAGATTTTAAATGACTCATAAATTGGATATAATTTTTAAATTTATGGGTGGCAGGGTCCAGCGTGGTGACGGACTGACAGACCGACGGATACCATCGACTCTCCTATAACTCTTTCATCGCTTTACTCTGCTGCTTAAGGGGATGGCGATAAATCACCTCTTACCTTAAACAATAATAATTAGAGTTTTCGCCACCGCACCCCCCACAAGAAGTACGTCCCTAGGCATTTTGTGCCACAGTAGGGGGGAGCCCATGTGAAAGGGAAATCAAAATTGTGGGTGCGTCCTAGGCTATAGAGTACGGGTGAGAGTACCTAAATAGTCATTTTTGGACATAATTCTAGTTAACAATTATTTAGTGTCGTGAATAAATAAATTTCTCCAATTCCAAGAATTCTTCTAAACGGGTCGTTTCAAAACAAAGCGATTATAAACGAGGTCGCACGAGTTCGTGTACTCGTTTGTAGTTATTACGTGGCCGCCACGCAGCCGTGCTTTTCTTATCATTCGTGTAACGGCTTTTTCGTAAAATTCAGATTCAATTCTTTTTATAATGGAGATAGTTTATAATTTAGTGATCGTTTGCATTTGTGTGTGTTGTCGACTACCATTGGGCAATCTGCATTCTGGAGAACGGTAGCCGTTATTCGGTGAGCCGAAGATAAGTCAAGTCCAACGCCATCATGACGGCATTCAAAATACGTAAGTACACCTTTAATTACTTGTAAAATATTGATAGAGGACCTAATTAAGAATTGTGCTATATCCAGTAGATGTAAATGTGCATAAAAAGAGCTTTTTGCTATACGCGAGATCGAAATCCAACAATCGCCAGTGACGTCACGATTCGGCCATTAGCAAAAACGCCGATGCCACGTAGGCCATGGAATGTTTATATAAGCTTAGAAAACAAGGACAGTGGGGGTGCTCCCCCATCGTAAAATTCCCTTTTACGGTCACGATTAATTTTCAGGGATTAAGGTTTTTTACCATTGCTTTATCTCGTCGTTTCTTTTTATTACTCGGGTTCGATCCTTTTTAGGGGAATTTTTCGAAAGCACTCCCCTTATGTAATGGTTTTGTCCGTCCGTCCGTCTCGTCTAACCCGAGAACGAAAAGAGATTTTTACAAGTTCAAGGATCAATGCAATTGAATACCTATGAATCTAAATTCTGTATCGTACGCCTGTGTGTAGTTTTGATTAATTTTGACCATCTGTGCAGGTCGCATTTGGAGATCGGCAGCGTCGTTCGGGAAGCCGAAGAAAACCCAAACCAATTAAGGGTCATCATTGCGGTCTTCGAGACACGTGAGTACACTTTTAGTAAATAATAATAGCGAGACGAAATTGAGAATTACTCTGTACTGTACTCGTTGGTCGTAAGTGTGTGTAAAAACTCGTGCTAAGGATAGGCCAGAGGTGGATACAGGAGGGGGTCATGGGGTCGTGATCCCCCCCCCCCCCTCAAACCTAGTTAAGTATCATTGTGATATTGAAATAGTACAGTAAATTCCAATACTGGTCTATGAGCAAAGCCGTGCTAACTTTATAGGGGAATCGATGATGACCGTCTGTCCGTGAACACGATAACTGCCAAACTTTGCACAGTTGCACAGTCTAAAATGGGTCAAATCCGATGACCCCGTGGGGTCACACCGAGGTTCTCTGCCGTTTTTTTAGATCTGATTTAGGGGTTTATTACTTATACAGTGATATTCATTTAAAAATAGACATAGGGATTTCCTATGTAGGTATATTTTTAAATGACAGCTTCTGAAGGACGCCCAATTTTATGCAACCAAAATTACTTTTAAAAACAAATGAAGATTTACTGTTGTTTTTATTAATATTTAGAACAATGCAAAATGCGTGCGCGGTTGCATAAAATTAGGCGCCTTTCAGAAGCATTTTCCTCACGTCTACTCCTAAACGAATAGCACTTTCCTCGTTCAAGCGAAACAGGGTTGTAATCCAATCATTCATGATAACATTTAAATAAGAAATTCATTATTCATTATTTTTGAAGCTAAAAAAATCCAAAAAATTCCCGGGGTAGAACCTCGGTCGGATCCCCCAGAACTCCTGGTATTTTAAGAATGTCCCTCCCCCCTAAACTTAATCCTCGCGAAATAAAATCCAACAAAATCAGATTAAGACGCCCTTGGCAGAGACGCAGTTGCCTACTACGTACGTCATCACTCAAAATAGTAAAGCGAGCAATAAAGTTCCGTGACTATGTCGAATGTTAATTTATTATTCGCGCCCAACCCAGAGGCGTAACGGGAATATGTCTCGTTTGAGCGGTTTAGTCTTTTTTCCTCATTTTCTCGATTACGTCACAAGGCACGACCTTGGAATTTACCCGTTTAGCTAAGATAAGAACCCATTTATACATACTACACGAAGCTAGGGTAAGAATCCATTTTACCTTAGCTAAGATAAGAACCACGCAATATTGCATCATTCACAAGCTAGTGAGGTCCGAAAATCCAAGATGGCGGAAGGTGGCTCTTTTCTACTACCGACAAATAGTGAAATACCCGACGCGCAAAAAATCAAAACTGTTGTCATTTTCTATAATTATTTCCTAACTTCGAATTAACGAAACACGTCAGTAAATTGGGAAACCTTAATTGAGAGGCCTTCTGCGTTTATAAAATTACAAAAAATTTAAATGTGTTCCAGTAGAACCCAAACACCTTGCCCCCCCCCCAATCCCCCGGATCATAAACTTGAAATTTTCGCAGTTGTCAAAAGTCATTAGCTTGAGGTTTCCCGAATGCCGTCACAAGGTAATTGCCCCGGAATTTCCCAAGGTCACGACCCTGGGATTTCTCAAGCTTTATGCTCCGAAATTTCCCAACGTAATGGATCTGGGATTACCCAAGGTCATTATCCCGGGATTTCCCAAGGTCATGACTCTGGGGATTTCCCATATGCAAATAAGGTGGTGTATTGCAAAAAAAAACCTTAGTTATCCTTAAAAAATGACAAATTACGCGTTTCAAAACTAAAAAAAGAGGAAACTAAAAAACTTTACATACCTACTACATATACTTTGTATCTTTCATTATTGAATAAACATTATTATATAAAGTTATCCTACTTCATGTTTGAAAATCGTTACTTTTTAATAATAATAATAATAATAAATAATAATAATACATCTATTTGGTTACATATTGCACCCATATTATCAACTCAGCAAACAAAAACAATTATAAATTAGTGCATTGCGAGGGCAATAGCAACTAAAAGGGCGAAGTTCGCTATTTAGCATTCGAAAACAATTTAACCTGAAATAATCGAACGGTGGCCACGGGTCTTCCTCAAGCTCACGATCTTGGTCTTTAGTCTCGGAGTTTCCCCTTTCTTTGAAATTAACAATAATAATAATAATACTAATAATAATGGTCATTTATTGAAGGATAACACTGTACATACTAATAAACAGAATTCATGACTATTAAATAGGAAATAAAAAACTAACGTCAGAGTCACCTTCAATAGGGCGAAGTTCAGATTTATAATATAGATGAGCTGAGGGTTGTTTTAAAGACTATAACGTTGTAAGCCCTTTTGTTTGTATGGTTTAAATATACACTGTGTCCAAGGTAAGGATGTCTATCATGGGGATATCCGAAACCATAGAGGACACGACGATTGTTAAATTGGAGGAAAAGTGCGCACTTTAGGAGTTATTATGTTTTAAAGAAAACCAAACAATTTCGAAGATATTCCAGAAAAACCGATTTCGTTTTTATGTTTTTCTGGTGTTATTTTAACTGACACAGTTTCTCACTTTTTGAGTTCTACAAGAAAGCGTTGAGAGATTTTGACTAGAACGTTTCAGTTCGCAGAAACCATCATCAACTTTAAGGTCGCAAAAAAATTACATACTGCATTAAGTAGTATTTTTTATTACTCTGTTGTTTTGAGCAGGATGGTGCACTTCCACACAACACCCTAATCATTCGAGAAAATCTATCGGGCACATTTTTTCTATTTTCTAGGAAATGTGTACACAATTTTCTTCTTTCTTATTTAAATTACTAACATTGGCTTAATGACGATTGATATTAAACTGCCAGCTTGTATCTAAACCTTAAAATTGAAGAAACCTCTCCTATAACTTGAAACTAATTGCGTAAATACTGACTTTGGACAGTAATCGGAAATCATTTCTTTGTAATTTAACTGAGTAACTTAAGACTTCGAAACAGCGGCTGACTGCCGGAAAAAATGCGTATTTGAAATTGAATGCAACGGACTATTACGTATGCTAATCTAATTGAACCGAGACCGCCTCGTAAGATCGGCCCCTATCTTTTTCAAGCGCATACCACCTCCATCATATTTTTGATATCGGTAAGGGTCGACGACTACAACGCATTTCCTTATCTACAAACTTTGCACATGCGCCATTTACTTTGATAAAGTCCCCTTATCTGCCAAATAATTCTGACATAGACGTAACAATTTTGACCCACCTGCTTCGTAACTTTGACGTCTTAAATTACAAAAAAAATCAATTGAAATCGACTAAATTTGCTCAAACAAAATTTACAGCACAAGTAAAATTAAATACAAGTCACCAATAACGTGCCTATTTGTAACAGAAGTCCATCAACAATCCCGATACTTCAACTCAATCCGATAAGGATAGGGCACCTTATTTAATGAAATATTTTACGTTAAATTAAGAAACAACACTGTTTTGTTGAAGACAATACAAAATCTATATCTCTGAAACACTCAATTCGCGGACCTATATTTATTAAGAGTACTACAAAAAGATTCGACCTTTTTTTTTAAACATCCTGTATATGGATGCATTGACATTGTCTAACATTTCCATGTAATGGCATTACAGTGTGCACATTTTAAACCCTTTGCGGTTTTGTCAGTTAAGAGATGGCGTTTCAGGACATGGTAGTGATGTGTTCAATATCGCACTGTGCACATTTTAAATCCTTTGAAGACCTCTTTTGTTGCAAAATTATAATGTGTACACTTTGTTGCGTATTTTTTAGCGGAACACTGTGCACTCCTTAAATATTTGGAATATTTCAAAAATCTTGTATAACTTGAAAACTTTGATGCCAGGTGTATGGAAATGTGGTATCAAACGACGTAGATTTTCATGTAGATTTCGAAAATGCAATAAAATACAGGGTGTTCTATTTAAAATAAGAAAGTTGTACCGGCTTAGAAAGTATTTTAGAGCTCTGAATAGGTTTTAAAAAAACTAGAGAAGAGTCTTTGCGAGGGTGGTGGTGTTCTGCTCTTGCAATGTTCTGAAAAGCATTGTTTATTTTATAAAAATCATATTCGTTATCTTAATCAGCTTTAAGTGTTTTGAACATATAATTAATCAACCACGATATTCGAATCTAATCTATGATTAAAAGTTGTATGGTTCGTCGATAAGTATAAATGAGACAATTGACGCTGCCGTTTAGTTACCTATTCTGTGACATGTATTTCATCATTCTGTTAGCTACCGTTCTTCTGTGCGGTGTCGTTGATGCAGGTAAGTGTTCTCAATCTGTTTGAAACTGACATTATGAAATTGATAAATATAAACAGGAAAATATTGCTACGCGTGCGATACTGGGGATAGCTCCTGCACAAGACAGCAACGTGGCAACGCAGCGGACAGGTTTTGCAATAGCGACTGTATTATGTACGTTAATACCGCTAATGGACATACTGTAAGAGATTGTGCTAAGGAAGAAAGGACCAATTGTAGCTTAATTCAAAACAAACGTAATTGTAGTACTTGTTATGAAAATAAGTGTAACCACGAGCCTTTGTTTTAGAATGAGTCAGTCATTTGCTATTTTTGTCAATTTCATTACGAGGTAATGCCTCTAACTGAAAGCATATAAATCTATACCAGGTGTCCATTATGAAAATGAACAGCACGAGGATTTCGGATCCCGTAAAAGTTAGAAATCCGTATTGTATCGTAATTTTGCGAACGTATAGTTGCAATGAGAAAGTATCTTCTTGAAGTAACCTCCACAAAGAGATAATGGCGAAATCACGATATTTCATATTTGTCTGAATATCTCGGGAAGTAAGAATAATTTTCTAATTGACTAAACGGCATTTATTGACCCCTTCATTCTGAAACTTTTTGGCAACTGAATTTGTAGCTTTTATGATTTCTGAGATCCTCATGCTGTTCATTTTCATCTTCTATATTTATGTTTGTAAATTATGGACAAATAAAATCGAAAGTCTACTATTGTAAACCCCTCAATTTACTATTGATACGGAAGAGCGGGCGAAGGGAGAGTCACCTTGTTTCGGCGGTGAACAATTGACCCCAAAGGCGAAGGAGTTTACAGAAACCAACGACATCGGGATGGAAAGGACACGGGATAAACAGTTACTCTGAAAGCCGAATCGATATAAAATATTTTCAAAATGGTGGCACCTTCGGAAATACCGGAACTTCTTTATTGTAAATGGCAACCCTTATTTTTGACGTTTTTTAAGTAGAAAGATATATATAAAATCAGTCACCCTCCCTCCCTCCTCATCCTTTCTTTTGAAAAGGAGTTAGAAAGGAGGGCGGTAGTTGGTAGAAAACAATTCCTTTTGTTGAGACCTTTAATCGGAATATCACGAAAGATAAAATTAATGTTTACACTCCCCCTCCCTTGTACAAACCACTTCATTTCGGTGAGACCTTTCATTAGAATACCATGCAGGGTAGAACGTGTGTCCCCCCCCCCCTCCCATTGTCAAAAATTTTACTTGGCACCACTAAAAGCACAAATTATAAGACCAGTTGGTTATCGAGTGTAAAAGTTATGCACGTTTTACATTTAAAAACAGCATCTCGGGAAATAATTCATGACTCCTCTCTCCCCCTCCTCTTGAGACAGCGAAACTTGATGGTCGTCTGGCACACCTTCAAGTAATAGGCTACATATTGCAAAGAATTGCAGGACTCTAGGACTATTTTTCCAAAAGTGCGGTTGAAAACCGCAGAAGTGGATCCGTACGGACAGACAGACGGACTGTTTTGTAAGACTGAAAACATTTGATTGGACGGTTGTTGCCTTTTGATATCTCGTTTGCTTTTAGAATAATTTTGTTTATATATTTTTTCGACATTTTAATTGTTATTCTGCTATTCGGGGTAAAGACGAATCTAAGAAATCAAAGATCATGAAAAGCGGGCCAGCCGTTCTTGAGTTATAAGTGATGTATCATACACGACTTGGTTTTATACAGGGTGATTCAAAATTGAGTGCAAAGATCTTAAGGGCGTATTTACCAGCCAAAAATAAGAAGTTTTTCCATATAATCGTATGTCCTAACTTGCTTTGTTTTCTAGATACAGGGAGTAAAGGTTTTTTGAAAAGTCGGTTTTTATTTATTTTATTCCCACCAAATAAATAATAAAATAAACCTACCGAATTTTATGTAGGTTTTTGAATAATCGATCAAAAAACCGATTTAAACAAAATTTGACACCCCGTATTTAGAAAAGGAAGCAAGTTAGGACATACGATTTTATGAAAAAAAACTTTCTTATTTTTGTCTGGTAAATACGCCCTTAAAATCTTTGCACTCAATTTTAAATCACCCTGTATATGTATAGATTATTTAGATTAGAATCAATGATATTAAACAGTCCTTTCCTTGATTTGATTAAAATTCGATTGTCATAATTGACAGACACTGTTAAAGATAGCTATAGGAACATGAATTTCAATATACAGGGTGCCCATTATGTATGGAACATGGTATATATTTCGGTAAATTTCGGCTCGTGTGGCGCAGTTCAGTTGAAGCTGGACTGTGGTGCTAAGGGTCACTGGTTCGAATCCGGGTTCGGACATGGATATTTGTAAATGTATAGTGGGTTGGGTTGGTAGAGCAGCCTTGGCTGAAACCCCGCGCACTCAAAAATAAAGGCAAATAAAAAAAATAAAATTACAAAAATTTCCCATAATAAGGCAACATTCAGTTGTTTTTATTTCAGAAAACAAATGAATAGCGAAAAACAATTGAATTGTTTTAAATAGCAATGCACACTTTCATTAAGCTCATTTGATAGAGATTTTTTTTTCTTTTCAATGACGTAACACCTTGGCACCCGTGTGGAAGAAATTAATTTTTATTTCAAGCTTTTTGTGGTGGATCATGCCACTGCCTTGCAGTTAATGGTGAACATGTTGAACGTTCATTGCGATTAAAACCATTTTACCGCTAATTTCGTTTTGTCTTCAAGGTTTAATCAGAAACGTACACGTTCATTTGTTTTATTTTGATGTAGGATATGTAGATCAATATTATTGATGTAATTACAAAATTTTTTTTAGAAAATTTTTTTAATAAGGGTACTAACATGTTATATCATCGAAAAAAAAATTTCTATCAAATGACCCTAATGAAATCATTTGTCATTACTCATTTGTTTTCTGAAATAAAAACAACTGAATGCTGCCTATTATGGGAAATAAAATATTAAACAACTTTCATATAGAAATATTTTGTGTACATTCCATACATAATGAGCACCCTGTATATCTTACAGACTCGACTTCATACCGTCTACGCATTTTGATGGTTTCCCTTTTCCTTTTCAATAACCTTTTTTGTGCTTTTGCTCGACTTCGGCTTCCCTTCTTACAGCTTCAGCTCCATTTATTTGCTTTTGAGCTACGATTTGTTTTTCATATTTAGCTATCTCTAGCTCTACTCTTTTTGGTCACATCTTAGAACTTGTACTTAAACTGGCTTGTTGTGGTGCCTGATTATAAAACGACACTTAGACATCCAGGTGCTGCTGTAACTAAAAGTTGACGTCTCTTACGATCCTTTTCCTGCGTTTTGGTAAGGTTTCTTTAACTTCCGGTCTACGTTCCTGTCCTTAGTTCGATATGCTCCTTAATTCTTTGGACCGACGATCCTGTCGTTAGTCCAAATCAATTCCCTATAGTCCTTATTTCCTTCCACACGGACACGTTTATTTTTCGGCTATATACAGGGTGCCCATTATGTATGGAATATAGTATATATTATCCATCCATTAATCCAGATATCGTACATCAAAATAAAACAAATGAACGAGCACGTTTATTATTAAACCTTGAATTGACAAAACGAAATAAGCAGTAAAATGGTTTTCATCGCAATGAATGTTCAAAATGTTCACCAATACCTGCAAGCCAGTGACATAACCTGTCACAAGAAGCTTGTTTTCTTATCGCAATGAATGTTCAAAATGTTCACCAATACCTGCAAGCCAGTGACATAACCTGTCACAAGAAGCTTGAAATAAAAATTAATTTCTTCTACACGGGTGCTTACGTCATTGAAAAGAGAAAAATAATCTTTATCAAATGAGCCTAATGAAAGTGTGCATTGCTATTTAAAAAAATTCAACTGTTTTTCGTTATTCATTTGTTTTCAGAAATAAAAACAACTTTCATATAGAAAAATGTGGTATACAGTCGATATTTACCAAGATATATACTATATTCCATACATAATGAGCACCCTGCATTTTTTTTACCTTGACTACCCCCAATGCTTAGTATCCAAGGGTGACTACTACCAGATTGTTGTTGTTTGTGCCCGTCCAGAGTCTATAATTATTGTCGATTATTGTACAATTACCTTATCAGGTAAGAGTAAATCACAGAGTACACGCGTGGCCGGCGATAGCCAGAGATAGCGGAGCTTGTTTATACGTACATACCTACCTCTGTATAGATTTGAATACACCATAAAACATTGATAGGACATTGATGAGTTTAGAAACCCTACCATTTGAACTTTCTAGTGTTCTCCTAAAGGGACCCTACAACTTTTTTTGGAGATGTTGAGACTTTTTGTTCATTTCATCCACGTGCCTCTAATTTCAAAACTTGAGTGTAAAATCTATCACTTTTAAGTGTTTTGATCATATAATTAATCAACGTAGATATTCGAATCTTATCTAAGTTGTATCCTTCACCTGTAGGTATAAATTCGGCGATTGAGACTATACCGTTTAATTATTCTGAAACATGTATTTCAAAATTCTGTTAGCTACCGTTCTTGTGTGCCACGTCGTCGCCGGTAAGTTTGCTCAATTTGTTTGAATCCGACATGGCATAATTGATAACGATAAACAGAGAGAAGAGCATGCTACTATTGCAACAGTACGAATCCCTACTGCAAAGAACTCCAGTCCGCCACCTCATCGACCACGAATTGCGATACCGACTGTATTATGTACGTTAATACCTCTGACAGACGTACTGTAAGGGGTTGCGCTGTAACTGGAGGATGTAGCGCCATTCCAAACCAACGTGATTGTCTGAATTGTCCCGGAGATAGGTGTAACGACGCGGCTTTGTATTAGAATGACTGTCGGATGTTTTTATGGAAAAACATTTAAGTTTGTAAATTATGGACAAATAAAATCGAAACTATGTGTACATCCCTTAAATTACCTACTTGATAAAACCCCCACCTCTGCCACACTGTATTCAAAACCAGAACCCTTTCCAACATCATTTGAATACAAAGAACCTCAAACAGTTATGGAATTTATGACATTTTCAATGTTGTTTTTTGTTTCCACCATTTTGTTTCGCAGTACCATCTTGTCTTCGGTTAAATTTAGGTTTTCAATAACTTGCACCCCACGTCAGCTTCTAGAGCTGTTTAAAAGCGGCTATCTTTGGTAAAGGTGCTTTTCAAAACAATAGAAACTATTTCAGCCGCCATCTTAAATTTTTTTGGATTCAACATTTTTGATAAAGTACTATAATAAGTGGAAAAACGTATGTGCTACCAAAAAATCTTGATAATATTTTTGTTTTCAACAAGTAAAAAATGTTAAAGTGAATTGTAGTCGCCATTTTGACCGCCATCTTGATTTGAGGCCTTATCAGCCGGAATTACAGGTGGTGACAAAATCGGATTCATGCTCCTACTCGTATAACGTTTGTTTGCCCTCCCCAGAATTCGCAAGGCGGACTGCCGCGTGCACAGCAGTGTGGGGTTCTGGACCATTGGCCCTACCCACCTGGGTTTCTGGTTTTTTAAAATACGCCATTTCCATTGTAAAGGTGTTGAAACTGCGCTTCCTGGGGAAAGATTCGGTGGTAGTTTCCCGTGACCTTTCACCTATTAATTATAAACAAATTAAATAAACTATGCTCTGTCTCTCAAACCGCCAGAGCGTTCTTAATTTTCTTACAGATGGTGGAACCCTAAAACAACCCTTTTTTTAAATTCCAGTCCGTCGATTTGCAAGAATCATGTTCCAAACAAGTTGTTTTAAATCTCCACTGCGATACACATGACAATTTGCGAAATATTGCACGAAGTGACAATGTTCCCATTCGCAATCGTACGATTCACTGACCGCCACTCGGAACTTTTAATACTCAATTAACTTAAGGGATCAAGTAAGGTGGCGATGAAGCGTGAAAGGTATAAAAATTCTTAGCGAAACTTTTCAAGAGAAAGATATACAAAGTTTCGCAGAAATTTTCCGCCCCAGATCCCGTGTATTCGAAACGGATATCTTTTGTATATCGTTAAAAATCGTTTAGGTAGTGCATTTGAATGGCTCGCACTACACGAAAGCACTTGCTACGAAAGGCCACTGGTCGTAAACATTCTATTCGTATAACAGTTTAATAACGTCATTAAATATCGTGTTGCATGTCATTTATTGTAATACAGAAAATTGGGGTGGTAGTATAATAAACCCTAATTAAAACTTTACTTGGACTTTTCTTCTGTTTTATATGTTGTGACATTCTTGTGTAGCGAAGATGGTTAAGTCAATATAGGACGCCCAATCTCTAGTCCCTGTCCGTGACTTCAGCTCATAGAACATCTCTGGTTTCATAGCTTACGTATTGGAATTGCGCTACATTCAAACAGTATCTATCTCTCTTATTTCTGATTTAAGTAAATTCACTCTTAAAAGCATCCCCTGCATGAAGAATTATGCAAGGGAAATAATTAAACGTGTCCATAAAACGCTTGTGGTCAACCCTTTTTGACAATATCATTTTTTACAGATCGTGGCCTGGATATGGATGAGCGCGGGAATGATCGACGAAGAAGAAGTGTGACTGCGCAGTGTTTCGTCTCTACGAACTCCAATGGGGCTCTCCTGGCAAGATCGAAATAATAAGGCTAAGGGTAAATTCTTGCTTTTTCATTAGAGCATAATAAGTAAAAAAATAATCTCATCTACTGATACCCTCCAGAAAAAAAAACGCATTGATTTCTCTAACAGCACTCTACAATATCTACAATAAATTTTCCGTATTTGTCCTCAGTTGTATTAACGTAATACCTTTAATATGCCTTTGCAAAAAATCCATAGTTGTGTTACGGTCTAACACCTAGTAGTAAATCACAAACTTACCTCATATTTGGTAACGTATCAGGAAGAGAGCAAGAGCAATTAAAACACGATGTTCTAAATTTTAAACACATACTGCCGATTTTAAAAAGTATAAACATACGGAAACCCCAGGAAATAAATACAATTTACCAACTTGTTTTTTTTTTAAATATAAATTTGTTTCTTTGTTCCAGATTCTAGAAGGGCAGCCTTATCAAGGTAGGATTTTTCCTTTTCCGCATGATCTAATTGCTTTTCTATTATGTGGGTCTAGCAGTGGGGGACGGGGGGAGTGAATAGTGCATATCAACGACAGTTGATCTTCAGATTGTGTAATTGTAAGTGAGTTGTGATCTGGCATTTTGGTGACGTAAATTTGATCGCAATACTTTTCACAACAATCTTTTTCGGGGCATCAATATTCAAGTATGACTATGAATTCATAGCCATGCCGGTTTCATGCTGTAAACGGATTTGCTTTGCGAATCGGATTATGAAAAATTATTGGAGTCAATTTTCCCGTTTCCAATCTGCTATCCTTTACATCTCACTTATTACATTGAAGATCCTCTGAATGACTGAAGGTGAGTAATTAAGTCATTATCTACCTGTCCGTTTATTAGTAAGTACAAATTATTGACGTTTGTGAGATGAAAGATAAGTTTACATTATAATTAGAGAGAGACGAAAGATGATTTGTACTGTAATAATCAAACACGCTGTACACAGTTAGTTCTAAGAAGCGTGGTTGGTCTGCTAATCTCGTTGATTGTTCACAGCGGATGCTCAGCCAGCACCAAGTCATGAGGACTGTTTCAACACCTGCATCCTGCAATGAATCGGATCGAATCTAAGGTTCCTACAGAGCAGGTGAGTGAATTTGTACTAAATTAAATAATTAAAATTTTGACTTTGCCGGGACTTTTTTCATAATTCCTATTTGCACACATTTTGGGAAGTATGGGACTTATTCTAAAAGAAATACTGGATTGGGTAGTTCTAAGAATATTTTAATTTAACTGAATTCAAAACACTTTTTATTTGAAAATACTTGTTTTCAGTGTACCTGTGGCCCGTGAACGTAAACGAGCAGCACGTGTTTCGTCCCCCTCGTGATTAGTGGAGCACCCTAGGAGAGACCGAATTAATAAGGCTAAGGGTAAGTTTTAACCTTCAAAAGGGTCACATTCAGAGAACCCAAATGGCGAATGCGTGATCGGCTTTTTTTTAACTAAATATTTTGGCCAATTTTTAATAAATATTATCTAAGCGATCGCTTGCGTACTTTTTTAACGTAATTGTATTTTTTGTTTCAGATCCGAGAAGGACAGCCTTATAAAGGTAGGATTTTTCTTTTTTTTGTGCATGCTCTATTGCATTTGTATTATGTATATGTAACAGTGGGGGAAAGTGAATAGTGTACAGTGACTGAATGAAGATCATCGTTTAAACACTTCTTCGAATGTGGTACTAAATGAATTGTGTCCATACTCTAAGCATCTTGGTGATGTGAATTGATCGCAATTATTCTTGGAGTAACTTTTGGTACATAAAAGGGAAAGAAACTATTGCAGCCAATTCTTGCGTACCCTAGATGCTTTGAAGATGGCCATAACTCATTTATTAGACCAAAGGCTGGTTTTTCACGTTTCAGTTGAACTTTTCCAACAGTTGATGATTCTCATGTAAAAAAAGAGTTCTATTGGATCAGTTTAACTGAAACATGTAAAACCGGCTCTGAGATCAAGAAGGTAAGTGATTTGAGACATGACAGCTTATTCGGTTGTTTTTCTCATCCAAATTTTAATTAAATTAAATTAAATTAATGCACGAATAAGACTTAAGTGTCTCTTTGAAGGGACATGTTCAGGTTAGTCTATTAATCTTATTTTCTCCAATTGTTCGCAGTTCCAGTGGCGGACCTACTGCAAAAGGAGACGTGCACCTATATCTACGCTCGTGAGGATATTCTCGACAGCTTCAGATGATGGATCGATCATCCGTTCCAAATTCCCTTCGATGTTATCGATCTGGGCTCAGCTCAAATACGCGAGGTAGGCACGCCACTGTCTTTTAAATAAATCAATTTAAACTTTTCGTTAATATGCGTCTAGAACAAATCTTTTCCATGACATAATGTAAAATGCCTCTACCTTATTGGGCGACCATAAGCAATAAGAAAGTAGTAGCTTCTACATCTAGGATGCTATGAAAATTCTGATAACAGATTCTTGAGTAATTTTTGTGTGCCATGAGTCACTTTACTTCATATAAAAGAAAAAAGAACGATGGCAGTCAATTCTTGCTTACCATATGTGTAACTTTGAAGATGGTCTTAACTCATTTATTAGACCAAAGGTCGGTTTTTCTTGTCTCAGTTAAACTTCTCCGACAGTTGATTTCTATCTATCGGATAAATTTAACTAAAACATGAAAGATCGGCTCTAAAATCAGGAAGGTAAGCGATTGAATAATGATAGGTTTTTTTTTTATTAATCACTTTATTAATCTAAATGCTACACTGATCAGATAAACAGTAAATGTTTACAGTAATCAAATCCTTATACGAATAATGGTGCGTTTTCACGCTCATGCAATTTGCGCAAACTAACTTGTACATGCCAATTTGTGCAAGTAAATTGGTGCATGAAAACGAAAATTGTTTACTTGCGCAAGCCAGAAAATTTGGCATGAGTAAAATCTGGATGGTCAGATATTTTGCAAGTGGTTGGTGCAAATGCATGAACGTGTAAACGACACACCAATTCGACGAGTGAATAATAGCACAGTAAATCTGTGATAATAGTAAACAGAATTTTTTGTTCCGACGTACACGTGGCTTTAATAGACTGTGTTGTACGTTATTGTGTGTTTTGTTTGTGATAATAATGTCAAAGAAAGAAAAAGAGTTCATGGTAAAGTTTAATGAGCTTTATAAATCCTTTCCTTGTCTTCTGCGATCTTCTTTTTTTTGTCTTTTGGCACTTTTAACTTTTTAATTAAACAAACACCAGCGAATGCTATTAATTCCTCTTCGTAGTCCATCGTTTACAATGACAATTTGAACTGTACTGTACACAAATTTGTGCACCAAACTTGAACCGTGAAAATGGATGCATGAGTTCAGTGTATTTGCACAAATTCGCATGCACTAGTCAATTTGCGCAAATTGCATGAGCGTGAAAACGCACCTTAAGACTTGCATATCATTTGAAGGAATATGTTCAGGTTAGTCTACTAATCTCCCTTTCTCCGATTGTTCGCAGTGCCAGTGGCGGACCTACTGCATAACGGAACGCGAACCTGTATCTACACTCGTGAGGATTTTCTCAGCAACCCCTGTGATGGATCCACCATCGCATCCAAGTTCCCTTCGATCGTATTGATTAATCGCATGGACACAGTTCAAACAAACGAGGTAGGTACGCCACTGTTAACATACACCGATTTGAACACTTTAATATGCGTCTGTAGAACATGACGTGCGTTGAAGATACGAGGGTCACCTCAATATCTCTTTTATTTAGCGAAAAATTTGTCAAATATAATTTTATATGTGACATTACGATCTATCTGATCGCGTATTCAAACTTGCGGTATTACGTCCGGTTTAACCAGAAATCGATGCAACTTTTGTTTTTCAAATACAATTCCTATGTTTTTTACGATATAAAAACAGCAATCAATTTTCTGTATGGCAACATAAAAATATACGCATATGGTTGACATATAAAAAAAAATGGAGAAATTCGTGTTCTTTTTTCTTACGTCACGATCGAATCTGTGTTTAAGTACAGGGAGTGCGCAAACAAGGGTTAAGAAGGATAGGGAACAAATAATGAATCATCATGACCTCTAGCGGTAGAATAAAGAACTAAGGAAAAAAAACTACAGCGAACTTGCACGAGAAATACACAGATGGCGTAACGTTTACTAAATTTAAAAAAAACATTGCAAAAATCAACGGTAAAGGAAGGATGGTGAAGAAACTGAAGAAAATGAAAAACTTCCAGATAGTCTAATAAGTTTCGAGAGCCGAGGAAGCTAAGGTATCCGCAGAAGAAGCTAGGGGCGATAGGGTAAAGGGTCATTTAAGTTGTGGATTTTCGAACTACCTATTTAGGGCAGCATTGTACGCAAAAAATTTACGTTTGGTAGAATTAATCAGTCGAGGAAAACTGCGGAACGTTGCTGGATCGGAAAATGTTAATTTTACTGAAATATTTATTGATTTAGTATTATTCAAATGAGTAATTATGTACTTTAATTAAATCGCATCATTTTGAATAAGCATAGCATTTGCACGTCTATACAGGGTGGCTAGAAAGTAATGGGACAAGGCTCTCGTGCTGAAACGGCTTGAGGTATTGATTTCGAGTTTGGAGTGCTTCATTGAGACATTGTTATGCCTGTTTCGGAATGAAAAAGAAATGTCGTCACTGCCCAATTTTGAGGGCGGCCGCCATCTTGAATTTTGTTAAATGACAACATGGATCATGCGACACAACATTGGGTGGCATCTTGTTTTTTCTTTCTAGTGATTAACTCCTTTTTTGAAAAATGAAAAAAATTAAATTTATTATCTGATGTACACTGAAGAAGCATTGTCACGCATATTTCGGAATGAAAAAGAAATTTAACTAACCAATGTTGTCATTTAAAAAAATTCAAGATGGCGGTCGCCTTCAAAATTTGAGTAATAAAGCAACAGGGGGGGATATTAGTTTTAAAGGAATATAAGAAGTACTCGTATGTTACCAGTGTGAGTCCGTGTACCGAAAAACCAATTAAAAGTAACTATGAGCATGATTAAACGACTAGGGGGCGGTTGGGAATCTATTGTGTATAGGAAAACGAGGAAAGTCCAGAGACCCGAACAAAGGAAGATGTCAAGCGATTGTGAAGCCCGTATTAGGCCTCTGGTCTTTTCAAATTGGCGTAGTATTACCGACGAAAGAAGTAGAAGAGGATGAAGAATCAAGTCCGGAATCGAAAGGGGCTGATGAAGTATATGAAAGTGAAGAAGGCGATGGTGTTTAGAGATTCGAGAAAGTGAAAAAGTCAAGGAAATGTCGGAGTCGAGGTGTAGCTGTAGATATCCAGGAAGCCTAGGAGCAGGAAGAAGGCAAGGAATTGAAGGGTCCCAGGGAGCTAACAATGTTGACGTAACTGTCTTAGAAGCAGTTCTCGGAACTTTGGTAGAAATCTCTCTAAAAACATATTGGTTTTCATTTATGCAACATTTTTCGTTATTATCCTCAAAGCCATGGTACTTCACAATTTATGCTCTGTCATCCCTCGTCTGTTGAGGGTAAAAAAACCCAAAACGAGAAAGTTTAGACGTTCGACCACAATAAAAAATTGAGATTATACTGTAGGTGGACACGTTGCAGGCCCAAAAAGCAAATTTATTAAGATGAATTACAACAAAAATTGAATTAGTGGTGGTACGCTAAATTGATTTTGTTAATTAATTTAATTAGTGAGGAAGATTTGCAAATTTTATTGATGATGTATCGTAATAAGTAATCTATACGGATAGGCCATGATTTTCTCGAGATTTGTAACAAGTTTCTTTTCTTATATTACCGCGACAATTTAGACAATATAAGAGCACGCCGCAGCTTGCGGATTTAAACAATTGTCGCGAACGAACGCGTTAAGTACGCGAAGATTATTCAAAACAAAGTGTAATATAGCTGTTTACAGTACGTATGGAGCACACTAGAATCAAGCTGATTACATTAGAATCAGAAATTGTAGCTGAGGAACTAATCCCAAACGCAAATAAGGGCAATTTGGAAAGGCAATTAGAATACAGTTGAAAGTTATGGCGAGGTAAACACATACGTAATGATTAGCCCACAATAAGACAGCCAGACTCTGATTAGCTTTTCTGTAAATTACGTAATACCTTGTAGGAGAAACCGCAAAATTTACGTTATTACTACTATTTTATCCAAATTTAACCCGTTGCGCTCTTGCCGTTAGCTTTTCCCTTCTCGTATATATTTAAATATTTCGAATAAATTGAAAGGAACTTTGTTAGCTTTACGTACATTGATACAGTTCAACATCAATCGTCG
Organism: Photinus pyralis; assembly: GCF_008802855.1. NCBI lineage: Eukaryota > Metazoa > Arthropoda > Insecta > Coleoptera > Lampyridae > Photinus > Photinus pyralis. Next base: position 27,820,105 of record NW_022170596.1, on the reverse strand, counting down.
AAATGAAAATAGATTTCAACTCCCGACGGACATTTTGATACTTTTTTCCTCCTTATTTACATTTCATTTATTTTAATTCCGAGGCGATCCCGGTTTTTGGCAGGTTGCTCGAGGAGTTAAGGGCGGGCGTAGTTTGCGTAACTAATTATTTCATAAACCGGCAACCAAGCAAAGGAATAATGGGTTTTGTTTTCATTTTAAATGGATTAGTTAACGGAATTTAATGTGCGAGGAATAAGGTTTGTTCAAATTTGTACAGTTTCTTAGTAATTTTGCATAATGTTCCCGAGAACAGCGGCAAAGGTTGAATTAATTTCGAAGCGCCGTAGTTGTCGTACACAAAGCAAACGTCTTCGTCGCCGCCGTGTACGAAACTCGAGTGTACACACTCAAGTAGGCCTAGATATCGACTTACTAACTGCTTTGAGCAATCTAGCGAACGACAACGCAAGAGCATGTGTGAATAATGCAAGGAACGGGTCGCCGAGGGGATTTTACTTTCTCCCAACCCCTAACGGAAAGATTCCGAAGGTCCGTACCTAGTTATTGACGTACCAGAACTAAAGCCCTGTCTGTCAAATTGCGGCAAGTGACGACGGCTAGGTCTAGGTACGCTGCAAGTTATTTTTTATTCCAATTGAAACTGTCACAAATGATTGAAGGGTACGGATCGATCCTCGACGCCGGCAATTTTCGGGCGAGCTACCGACATTTTCGTTTTCCCTTCCGATAATATAATATGCATTACGCCATAAACCCTTCACGTAAAAGCTCTCAACAAAAACCGATTAGCTATAACAACAAAATTACCTAAAAACCTCCATTATAAATCATGCCCGTTTAGTAAATCGTGTTAGACGCACGCGTGTGAGCTTTTAACTGATAAAGTACTGCATACTGATGCATTCTGCTTAAAAATCTATCTCCCCCGTTCGCGATCTAATGAAACAGCAGCAGGTGCCTCACGCCCCGTTTTTGAGATTCGCAATTGCCACATTCCTTTATCGGGGTTTCCAGCTTTTTTCTTTCAATTTTATTTATAGTCTATATAGATGCCAGTGGTTTAGCTCTTAACAGCATCTGCTACACTTTAAAGCTACAAGATTCCAAATAAATTTGTGGCTAATGCAGTATTGCGACCACTTTTATTGTGGAACATTCAAAACAATATCCGTATTTTATCTCCATCATTTTAAGCAATTGTAAAGCCTCCCTTTTACTCTTTAATCTTTTCAGATTGATCGCTAAACGATTCCTTCCCTTTTTTACTTTTTAAACCTTTAGGGTATCGCATTCAACAGTTGCTTCCTATACACTTGTTACGTCCTAAGGTTTGATACCATACAGATTAGTTACATCAAAATATCCGCAACTGGTATTGACTTCATTCGATCCAACGGTACTATAAGTCCTTGTCTTTGGAGTAGCCCGATTGTCATGGTCAAAAAAAGGACGGGTAATGGAGATTATTTCGTCCAGCTCAATGACGCCTACCCTTTACCGCGTGTTTCGAACAGTCTAGATCGTTTACGGGAGACCCGATTTCTAACCAGTTTTGACATAAGGTCGGCTTGGTCCAATGAAAAGGCAAGGTCTGTGCCAGTTATTGTTTCGTCGAAAGCGAGAGGGGTCAATTGAGAATGACATACGAGATGTTTGATGCCACAGAATGATTGTGCAAGTGCAAAGACTAATTACCACCCCTTATTAACAGTTGTACGAACGGATAGCGTCATAGAAATAGTAAGGCAAGAACATCAATTTAAGTTAAATAACGCGCCGCCGCGCCGTATTCCATTTAAATTTACATATTTTTTATTATGTTATAAAAATACGGTCTGTTTTCCCAAGTTCAGCGAGTTCTCGTAGTTTTTTGCGGCAAGTATCGAATAAAACTTCATATCGAGTGGTGTTTAGCAATTTAAAAATGTCGTTTAAAGAGAGAGGTCACCGCCGTCTCTCCACGCCCGGCCAGATCGTCGATAATCCACTTGAATTATAATAGAAATATTTCTTATCACTATAGAAATACGGGTACCGTTTTAGATCCTCGATAACCGCATTTTTTCGCATTAAATCTACAACTTATTTATTTTCACGTCACGTTTCCATTCGTATAAGCTGTCCCCGTTGGGATGCAGCCGGAGATATTACAAGCTTAAATTTCGACTTTATGCAGTTTGTAATGTAAATTTAACAATTAAAGTGAGGGACACGCCCGATATCGTGCATTTGGCGTGTTACTTTGATACAACTAACTTATACGGTGTGCCAATTTTAAAACTGCCTCGGTCACAGTTTATCGCCACTTAAATGTTTATTTTTACGTATCGTAGTTAACCCGACTAATACCTTTCATGTAATTAAGGTAATAAAGAATTATGACATAGGCGCGGACAGATGATGGGAGAATTATTTTAATTGCAAGCCACAAACGTTATAATCCAACGACGTACACACTTTATTTGTAGATTGACAAGGGGTTGAGGTATTAATAATAAACGCTCGGATAATGTTGACGTAAACTAAAATGTAGTATACGAAGACTTTATTGGAATAAAGTACGTGCTTATTCGGCGTATTTAGGTTTATCTGTCAGCCGTGCAAATTGAGATGGTAACAATGGTCTATGTCCATAACAAAAGGCATTGACAGTACTCGTATACGAGCATCAATTTTTAATATCGAAGGTAGAACAAAAAACAATGTGCTTGAATGGTTCTGTTGTATTCGAATTCGTACCCGCGTGACTATAATGTTTGAACATGGCACAAGGAAAAAATCTGCAATTAGCATTTGGGGATGATTCGGTATCGATCCCGTGAACGAAAAAAGTTTCATGTCGATTATTGTTTACACTTACTAAATCATTTTAAAGCCACTGAAAATAGTGAATTTAATTTAAACGTCAAAAATAGCAAGCTTAGGTTCTGCTGTTGCGGTCGTTTCCAAGTTTGCATTATGTTTTGAACTTCATTTTATTTCGTGCTCTGCGTCCCATTTAAAAGAAAAATGACAGATGTCATTAGAATGCACGATCACCTGTTTCACTTTATCTGCCCTTACTGTTAAAGAACGACTTAACCTATTTCAACCTATTAAAATGTCAATTTAACATCTGCTATATGTGCTTTTGCCACAAAATTCTTTGCCAGTTCGTTTGCTTTATGAACTTTTACGCTTTTAAGGGTTACCAACTGTTTCTAAGAAAACCTCTAAGGCTGCTATTGTTCTATAAAGGTTCCTTAGCTTTAAATAATCTTTAAGAGGTTCCATAGCTTTTCAAAGACCTTCAAGAGTCTCCAAGACATTTGAAGGGTCGGCTAGAGCCCTGAATGACTTTTGAAATCTTTAAAATATATATCTTCAGGATGCTTTAAACTTTAAAGGTCAAGACAATTCAAGAGCTTTCACTATTAGAGTTTTTGAAATTCTTTCCTAGTCCTAAATGCAGAACCTTTTGCGAGCCTTTCAGCCGCAAAGGGCAGAGACTTGCCGGTAAAGGATCCACATAAGAATGAAAATTATCAAGTTCTATTTTGTTGGGGAGGAGGGGGATTCTTAATTCCCCAGACCGTGCGGTACCGAATCCTTACCCAAAAATGTTTATTTCATTTGGGCTCTTCTATGGAAAAGCATAGTACATGACGGTCTGGGGGATATGGAATACCCCCCCCCACCCCTCCCAAAATCCGAAATCTCCATTAACATTTTTCAAAAATTTCAACGGGAGTGCGAGAAATAATACAGGAAGAATGGTTGATCTCTCTTTTGCTGGAGGGGGGGGGGGGTCTCCATACCCCCAGATCTCCGATGCCGCATCCTGTTCCTACAACGTTTTAGTAAAACCACGATCTTATGGAGTGGAATAAAAGGAAGATTCAACTGTCCTTTCCCAAAAACTATCATGAGAGACTTGATGGCTGAGAGCCTTTGTAGGAGATCGCAGTACCGGGGGGTCTGGGGGGTCAAAAAAACAACACTCACTGAATCTTTCTCAAAGGCTAGTAGGGAGTGCTAGGGTCGCTAGGGGTAATAGAGATAGAATTATCAAGCTCTCTTTTGCTGGTGGGGATTCCATACTCCCCTTAGACTCCCCGGTGTTGCATTCTTGGCTTAGGATGTTCAGTGTATGCACCACTGCACGTGGTACCGGTACCGGGGGGGTCTGGGGGGTATGGAATACCCCCCAGCCAAAAAAAGAACACTCGCTGAATCTTTCTCAAGGACTAGTAGGGAGTGCTAGGGTCGCTAGGGGTAATAGACATAGAATTATCGAGTTCTCCTTTGCTGGTGGGTATTCTATACTCCCCCTTAGACTTCCCGGTGTTGCATTCTTGTCTTAGGATGTTTAGTGTATGCACCACTGCACGTGGTACCGGTACCGGGGGGTCTGAGGGGTATGGAATACCCCCCAGCCAAAAAAAGAACACTCGCTGAATCTTTCTCAAGGACTAGTAGGGAGTGCTAGGGTCGCTAGGGGTAATAGACATAGAATTATCGAGTTCTCCTTTGCTGGTGGGTATTCTATACTCCCCCTTAGACTTCCCGGTGTTGCATTCTTGTCTTAGGATGTTTAGTGTATGCACCACTGCACGTGGTACCGGTACCGGGGGGTCATTCTTGTCTTAGGATGGTTAGTGTATGCACTACTGCACGTGGAACTGGTACCGGGGGGTATGGAATACCCCCCAGCCAAAAGAAGAACACTCGCTGAATCTTTCTCAAGGACTAGTAGGGAGTGCTAGGGTCGCTAGGGGTAATAGAGGTAGAATTATCAAGCTCTCTTTTGATGGTGGGGATTCCATACTCCCCTTAGACTCCCCGGTGTTGCATTCTTGTCTTAGGATGTTTAGTGTATGCACTATTGCACATGGTACCGGTACCGGGGGGTCTGGGGGGTATGGAATACCCCCCAGCCAAAAAAAGAACATTCACTGAATCTTTCTCAAAGGCTAGTAGGGAATGCTAGGGTCGCTAGGGGTAATAGACATAGAATTATCGAGTTCTCTTTTGCTGGTGGGTATTCCATACTCCCCTTAGACTCCCCGGTGTTGCATTCTTGTCTTAGGATGTTTAGTGTATGCACTATTGCACATGGTACCGGTACCGGGGGGTCTGGGGGGTATGGAATACCCCCCAGCCAAAAAAAGAACATTCACTGAATCTTTCTCAAAGGCTAGTAGGGAATGCTAGGGTCGCTAGGGGTAATAGAGGTAGAATTATCAAGCTCTCTTTTGCTGGTGGGGATTCTATACTCCCCTTAGACTCCCCGGTGTTGCATTCTTGTCTTAGGATGGTTAGTGTATGCACTACTGTACGTGGTACCGGTACGGGGGGGTCTGGGGCCTCTGGGGGGTATGGAATACCCCCCAGCCAAAAGAAGAACTAACACTCGTTGAATCTTTCTCAAAGGCTAGTAGGGAGTGCTAGGGTCGCTAGGGGTAATAGACATAGAATTATCGAGTTCTCCTTTGCTGGTGGGTATTCTATACTCCCCCTTAGACTTCCCGGTGTTGCATTCTTGTCTTAGGATGGTTAGTGTATGCACTACTGCACGTGGAACTGGTACCGGGGGGTATGGAATACCCCCCAGCCAAAAGAAGAACACTCGCTGAATCTTTCTCAAGGACTAGTAGGGAGTGCTAGGGTCGCTAGGGGTAATAGAGGTAGAATTATCAAGCTCTCTTTTGATGGTGGGGATTCCATACTCCCCTTAGACTCCCCGGTGTTGCATTCTTGTCTTAGGATGTTTAGTGTATGCACTATTGCACATGGTACCGGTACCGGGGGGTCTGGGGGGTATGGAATACCCCCCAGCCAAAAAAAGAACATTCACTGAATCTTTCTCAAAGGCTAGTAGGGAATGCTAGGGTCGCTAGGGGTAATAGAGGTAGAATTATCAAGCTCTCTTTTGCTGGTGGGGATTCTATACTCCCCTTAGACTCCCCGGTGTTGCATTCTTGTCTTAGGATGGTTAGTGTATGCACTACTGTACGTGGTACCGGTACGGGGGGGTCTGGGGCCTCTGGGGGGTATGGAATACCCCCCAGCCAAAAGAAGAACTAACACTCGTTGAATCTTTCTCAAAGGCTAGTAGGGAGTGCTAGGGTCGCTAGGGGTAATAGACATAGAATTATCGAGTTCTCCTTTGCTGGTGGGTATTCTATACTCCCCCTTAGACTTCCCGGTGTTGCATTCTTGTCTTAGGATGGTTAGTGTATGCACTACTGCACGTGGTACCGGTACCGGGGGGTATGGAATACCCCCCAGCCAAAAGAAGAACACTCGCTGAATCTTTCTCAAGGACTAGTAGGGAGTGCTAGGGTCGCTAGGGGTAATAGAGATAGAATTATCGAGTTCTCCTTTTGCTGGTGGGTATTCTATACTCCCCTTAGACCCCCCGGTGTTGCATTCTTATCCTAAGATGTTTGGTATCTGCGGTCATACGATAATCAAGATCCTGAGAGTGTGGAATACCTTCCAAGAGAGGAAGATTGTGATGTGTGTGAGAGACTTTTGTAGGAGACGCGGCACTTGAGTGTTGGAGGGGGAAGGGGGGGGGGCGAACACGCTATTACTTTTCTCAAATACCACCATGAGAGTGCTATGGGAATAGAGACACAATTAGCGATCTCTTTTTTGCTGGTGCTATTTCATACCTTTCCATCTACAATAAAGATGGAATTTTTGACCTGTTTGTTTGGTGGGGGGTATTCCATACCAATACCTGTACAAGGATTCGATTACTTTTTCTGATCACCTGACACGGTCTGACACTTGACAAATTCGGGGGTCCGGACCAAAATGAAATGCCGATTCCGGTTCTGTTTATATTTAATCGAAAATAGTTAGAACGGTTCCGTTCCGGTTTCGGTTAAAAAAAAAATAACGGTTTGTTTTGCGCATTTTTTTCGGTCCATAACGGTTCTTTTCGCTTCTAGTTGATTAATGTTGTTAATTAATAGGTGTGAAAAAGAAGCAAAAAGGCATAAATACCAAAATGTGACGTATCGTCATTGTAACTAATTTACAACGACAAGGGGAATACATGAGAGAGAGGCAAATATGGATTTAAACTTAATTTATTAATAAAAAACAAAAAAATATACAAAAACTTATGTAAAAAAAGTATGTATGGAGTATTGTTTATTTTTATTTTCTAAAACTTTGCTTCTCCTTTTATTATTTACATTTACGGTAGTGGCTAAATTACCGCCACCCCCACTCGTACTGCCTTTAATTTCGACACCTTATTAAAAATGTATAATCTACCGGTGGCAACCATAGAGTAATAGTTTATCCATTTTCAGGACGTGTTTTCCAATAAGCTGTTAAGAACCGTAAATAACCGAAGAAAACAACCGATAATAAGTTTCTATTTCTGAAGGAATAACGTTTCGGTTCGGTTTTCGATCCTGGAAAAAATACCGGTTTCGGTCCAGTTTTCGGATCTTAGTGGGTCCATGGCCAGGTTCCTGAACAATTTGAGTCAAATTTTGCTTTAAATCTACTTTTGCAAGTATCTCCTTCACCTAAAATTGCACGGCCATAAAGAGAGAATTGTGTATGAAAACAGTGGAAATATTAATCGATTCCGTGTGGGGAGATGAATTAAAAACGATTTATCCTCAAAAGCCCATTGTACAGGCCCCAAGATATCGAAAGGTCGTGTCATCTGTGTGTCTGATATCGACAGCTTAATCGCAGTATGAATTGCCAAAAGACATCCCTTAACCCGCATACGCATTGATCACGGGTTTTAAGATCACGTCCGTGTCGTTACACTGACAAGATTTATTCGACTCCTTCTAATTCAAAGGACTCTATTAGGTGGGAAGCACACGCACATATCGTACGCACACGGCTCAAATTAAATTTATTACGCGTCCAAATGTGTACGCGAAAAAAGTAGGGAGCGTAAAAGAAAATGCATCAACTGGAAGGTAAAGTGGATAGATGTAAAGTGTTGACTCCATTAGGGGGATGGAGAAATTGCCGGTCTTAGAAATAACAACCGACAGCGACTTAGTGACCTGTCCGTTTCAAACCTACGCCATTATCTTAAATTTTAAGGTTTTACAAGATTATGTCCCATGTAAATATTTTAAGGGCGGAATCATTTCGACGTAGGTAAGAAAAAAGAAACGCACGCGATCTTTCGGAAGTAAACTAGTTAACCGGAAATGCTACACTTAAAACGTAAGAAGCTCGGGGAATTCCTGTTGGCCGACGTCACATCCATTAGCTAAAAAGTACTCCCTAGTTTTCCGCTTGAAATAGCAAAAGCCGAACGGGGTAAACATCCGCTGTTCCCCAGAGGTAAATGGCATTTAATGCGCGCACCGCACCAATACTCCCAAGTGTTAAATAACGGAGACGTCGCCAATTTTCGCGGCCACCATCAACGGCTCTATGAAAAACTCATTCTTAGACAATTTGTAGAGCCAATAAAGGAAGGTTTATTTTATTGCCGGTTTCTCATAGGACGTGTTATCTCTGGGATATTATTTGAAAATCGCCGCCCACGACCCCTATCTCTCCAGAACGGAGATAACCCTCATTTTTATGTAATTGGCAATACACTTTCCGATATTCTCCTTCTGCTTGTAGTTGTATACGGCTTCGTCCGTTTTTGGTAAAGCGAACAATTTAAAGAACGAAAGAGACCTAATTCGTATGGCGATCAAAACACGAACCCTTACTTACAATCTATTTTGTCTGGAAATCATAAAAAAAAGGGGGGAAATATAATAAAATATTCAAAATACACGTAGCGGAAAATCGAACCCAATCGTGATTTGTGGTCGAGCCAGCGTTTAAATATTGCATTTGATCTTAAACAATTTTTTCTTTAATTTGGTTATTGCAATCATATCAAAATTGCACCCCCAGCGGTCAGTCGATGAGATTTAATAAATAAATAAAGGCATAGCAGAGATACTATAATGAATATTATAGATAGCGCGTTTATGGTTGCGTAACTGAATCTAATATTTTGACTTTATGATTCTCTACGGCATAGCGATGCAGCAATCTTTGGCCAGCTGTGAAATTTAGATTAAGATTTAAGATTAAGTCTGTAGTTAGTTAAAAGTAAATGAGGGTTTCCGTTTTGCTGGTTCCTAAATGTTATTACCGATAGCAAATCAATTTATTACAGATTTATCATAATTGAAGTGGCGCCCTCTGACTCTTATAATAATAAAAAGTGCAAGTGGCGGTATGCTACTGCTAAAAAAATTCACGTTTTAAGGTTTAGAAGAAATATTCCATTTTTTCTGTGTTAACAGGAACGTGTCCTCAATTCCGAGTTTAGAAAAGAAGAGGGCATTAAATCAAGTAGTGAACGAAGTGAATAATATAGAGACAAGTAAACAGAATTTAATTTTATGAAATTAACAAAAGTTAATGGCAGCAAAGCTTTAGTAATTAGGTTTCATCTCAAGCAGGAGATAAACTCTTATCCCACGAACAAAAGCCATTAGCGTATGGAAGTTCTCCCCCTACTTTTCTAATTTATGCACATTATTATTACCCCCAGTTTCACCTTTGACGAAGAACGTAAAAGTCAAAAATAAGAGAAGATTTAGGGGATTTCCAATTTTGCCCACTTTGAAACGCGAAACTCTCGCTTTTAGACGCCACCGTTCCGGAATTATTTTCCAAATATTTTTTCTCGATTTGCCGTCCAATTTCGCAATTTGAACGTAAGCCGGATTCATTTTTTAATGCTTAACCTCGAAACAAAATGCGAAACGAATTAAAATTGAATTTGAAACTTTTTCACGCACGCAGACGACCAACAACAAAAAATCTACGCCGAAGGCAACGTTAATAAAATTATAGTAACGTTAAAAACAATTACAACCTCATAGAGTACGGTAAAACACCCCCGAGCGGATGTAGGTACGTAATAAAAGAGGGCTCATTTACATAATTGGATTTTCTGCAAAAGGACGCAAAATAAATTAATTATTTGCAAAAAATCGTTCTCGAAATGAACTAATTACCCCATCGACAGTTCTAATTGAATTGTGCTCAAACACTTAATAGTTGTAGATTTAGTCGAAGGTCAATTTTAATCCACTATTTAATGAAAGCGGATTGGAATTCAAGCAGCTTCTTATAACACTAAATTAAATGACAAATTCAGTTATCTGAAACAAACAGGTGTTTGATTTCAGGCAGCTGAATTTTCATCCACAAAGTTTGAACTTACTGTCACTCCCCTTTTTGGTCGATATACTCTAAATTATATGATGTTGGAAACATATTAAAGATCTCCCAAAATTTTGGTTTTTCGCCCAGACAATTGAAAATCGTACTCTTCTAGCAGAAATTATAGCAGTTTTTGTGGTTTTTTCATTATAATACGATTGTTCACCTATAACTTTTCACGTGTAGAAGCGATCTTAACGTACATTCGGCTGCAAATAGTACGCAGGGATGACCTACCGGATACTTTGCCGTACTTATTCACGTAACGGTATAGAAAACATAGTATCGTATGGACTCATTATCGGAGCCTTTGCAATACAATTTTACAACGTTGCTCCTTCCTCCGAACAATGTGTGCGTGTGTAAATATGTGCGGAAGTCCCACATCTCCACGAGCACTTTTCACAACCATGATAATAACACCCGTAAAATTGGTAGACGGTGTAGCTGTCTTTAGGCTTCTCGTGTATTTCCCGCATTTTGCAAGTCGTAGATATCACGGGACTCTCGGAAAAATCTTTACTCTCCCCCAAAATCTACTCCAGAACCCCAAACAGGCCTTGCGCAGGATATTAACATCTTGGGTGCAATATTTCTCGGCGAAAATCAAAGACCGCCCCTTTTGGCTACTTCTTCCTGGTAATCTTGGTTGACTTCTGTGTTAAAAAAGTGAGGAAAGTAGCCCTTTGTGCCCTCAAAAGTAAAAGTCTTTTGCAGAGAACTTAAAATGTAATCAGAAATGCGTAATTATTTTTCTTTATTATATCGCGAATTAAATTAATTAGACCAATCAAACCGCGCATTATATCAATTTCAAAGCTCAAAATCGTACGAATTTTTAATTAATTAATCAAATCTAAGTCCAAATTCCGAGAAATATCCATGAAAAGACTCATTCGGCGAATCAATTTAATTGATCCTGATTGAAAATTAAACCTCCAATAAAAAAGTGGAAGGGCCACGTGACCCGGTTCTACTCATATGTCTAACAATTGAATTAACCCCATTGCAATAACCTTGTTCTTGTTTTAAACGACCTTGTGCCACAAATAAGCCCTCTTCTTAGTTACAAATCTCAGGATACGATCTTGCACTACAAAACAAGGTCACTTCATAGTTGCAGACCACCATCTTGGTTCAGAATCCACATTGGTCCAAAGATCCAAGACCACGACCGTGCAAAAAAGTGGTGGGGGTGTATCCCTGCCCTACTTCAGCTGGCCCTTGATGACGATCCTTGGTCATTAACTGAAAGGGCGAACGGGTGCGCATAATTGATCGGTGAGAGTGACATTTTGAGAACCGCAGCACTAGAGGAATGAGGAAGCGCAAGCGAATTTACATTTATGGCAATGTAGGACACATGTAATGAAATGATGAGATGCGATTAATCGCAATTAATTCTGGTAAACGTGCGAGATTATGCAGATTCTGCGGAAAATTTGAAAAAATAAAATATTAGACGTTATGAAAGCTAAAAGCCAAACTAACTAGCAATTTTACAACAAACGCCCATAAATCACCGCAATTAAGTATTTCTTACCAAAATAAATAATCAGAGTTTACAGGATTGCTATAATAAATACCGAAACTCAATTACTTTTCACCACATATTTCAAACTTTTTCGCAAAAAGAATACTCGTTTAAATAACCATCTGATTTATGTCTTAAGGTCAGTATTTTTCAAGCGAACGTCATCTAAATTGTAATTTTTCTTTAACACATCAATTGCTTCTTCCTCCCCTGAGGCTAGGCGCGCATACAACACACATTGTATTATAACGTTTTTTATTTATTTTATCTAAAAATGGAAAAGAAATTTTAAGGTCGTTCTTCAAACTTAATGTTTAGTAAACAGGAAAAATATCTTTCATCCGCTTCTTCTCGCAAGACGGCTTTCGCGTCATCGATCCGTCGAAATGTGTATTTGGACTTGTGTTATGCAATCGCTCAATTAGATTGAAAGAAAGGAAACGGGCGGAAGTAGATGGAAGGTTAATGTAATCCATCAACGAAAGATGTATCTTGATTTTGAGCAAAGGAGAAAATATCGAGCTTGGAAATTCGCCTTCAAAAGGAATTATTGTTCCATTTCTCCTTTCAAATACATACCTACATTTCGGCAAGGTATTTTTTTGCGGAATGACGCAATTAATTTTGACGCTCAAATTTCGGTGTGTATGACACGTGTAATTATTTTGTGAAACTCGATTCGACTTTTGTGGCAAATTGAAACGTACCATGACGATTTCCCATTCGCTCAGCGTTGTAATGTGTAATTTCTAATAGTAGAACTTCTGGTAGGAATTTTCAAATAATAGAAATGTCTACCAAAACGGTTTAGTTTTTTTTGTACTGACCTGAGTAGGCCAGGGATAAAGTTTACGCATAAACCCGGAAGGCCAAAAAAAAAAAACTCACCCATTAGCCTTATTAAAAAGCCTAAGTTAAAAAATAAAATACATCTTGACTCTGTATCAGAGACTTACCAGACGACCCTCGTAATACACTAAAGATAGTAGGCCACGGATAAAGTTTACGCATAAACCCGGAAGGAAGGCAACCCAACAACCTCACCCATTAGCCTTATTAAAAAGCCTCACCCATTAGCCTTATTAAAAAGCCTAAGTTAAAAAATAAAATACATCTTGACTCCGTATCAGAGACTTACCAGACGACCCTCGTAATACACTAAAGATTTAGATTACCTCAGATGTAAGATACTTTATATACGACACAAGGCACCTTCGACACTTCAAAGATATTTGAAACACTTGTATTTCCTGTATTATCCGAGCACTTGGGACTCACTTGACACTTTTGAAACTTCAAACAAAAGAATATCGAACGTTTGAGGCACCCGAGATATTTTTAAAGTTTAAGACTCATAATATTAATTGAGATATGCGCGCTACTTGAGACCATTTACTAATATCCATGAAATATTTTACTATTGTACCTAATAAACTAGATCTCACGCCGCCACTGGAAGTATGCATTCGCACTTTAAATGCCCCCGACATATAGGAGGTACTTAAGCTACTATAGCGACGTCGGGGTGCCATCAGGTCGCCATCAAGGCAATAAGGAATGAAGGTGGATGCGACGCGTTTTTTCCGGGAAATGTGATGGGTTTATTCGAGAGTGTTCTAGAAGTTTTAAAGTTTAAGTTCTGTCATGGACACACAATCAAATTTTCACGTTCCTTATGCCCTATTGTAAAGTTACAATTTAGATTCAGTACAATAATCAAAAGTCCATTTTGTTTTTTTAATCATTAGTTAGAAAGATTCCAAAAATTTAATTAGCCAAATTTTATTGTCAATTTGTCAAAGTATTTAGTCGGCGTCAAGTCAAATTTTTCTTTATCCTCCTTCTTCGCTCTTCCCCTGTTCCTCTACCTCTTTTGTCCACCAAAAAACTCCGGATCTTCTTTTCTTTCTTTTCGACGTCCTCTTCCTTCTTCCAAAAAAGTACCCAACCATTCTAGTTAGCGAATTTTTTAAGAATTAAAAGAATGTGCTATTGTTTGCGATTGGTTTGTATAAACTATAACTTTCCCGTGCGACTCTTTTTCGAGATCAGGGCGGGGCCTGAGGGGGGGGGGGTTAAAAACTAATTTTATTTCATTGTATTCTAATTAAAGGTCTCAACGAAAGGAACCGTTTCTACCAACTACTGCCCTTCTTTATGTCCTCTTATCCAAGTACGGGGTGGAGGGGGAAGGGGGGGGGGAATGGAACTAGTTTTATCCTTCATGGTACTCTAATGAAAAGTCTCAACGAAAGGAATTAATTCGTAGGATGTGATCTTGAACACTTTTAAATGGGAAACTAAAATGGTAAAAATACATGCAATACAAACGACTTCAAATTTGTCCAGGAATTGATATCTTTAAGAAAACTATTTTTGCAACAAATGCCGACTGACATAAGGTTACCCTTTATTATCTACAACTCACTGGAACCTAGAATTTCCTAAATCTATTAGGAAAACAACGCGTTATAGAAAGAAAATCTAGTCCAAAAAAATTTATTCTACACCAATAGCTACCATTACACGTCCCATCCAAAGGTGTGCCTTGATGCGTCTTACGGATCTCGTGAAGAAAATTAAAAAATAAATATTTTGTGCACTTTTTAAGGGTAGGTAGCTTTCGAACGAAACACCCCCAGATTATTTAAAAAAAAAACATGCACAACTTTTGAATATGACTCAGTGTCAATTCGGAGGACAATTCCCTATTCTTTTACGTTGCTTATCTCGAAACTAAATGGATAATTCTGTTAGCAAAACCTAATCCATCCGTTTGTTAACGAAAGAAAGCTACGCTTTAATAACTGTCAGTATGATTGATTGAAATTACCGAAAACGCAGCGATAATACCAGTAGTAATGATATAACATCTCGAAACGTGTATTTTAGAATAAAAGAGAAAATAATCTATCATTTGGTTGTCGATTAGTTTTCAAAGAAAATTTCCGCATTACATCACAATATGTGATGAAAAAGGCCCCCACTTCACTTTCGACGTATATTTCTCATCCCTTTCTCGAAGGGTGATGGATGCATCGCTAATACCCGCAGAAAAAAAAATAAACAACTTAAATTAACGTTTAAATGTCGCCAGATGAAAAGTCGAAAAAAGAAGCCATTATTTAGGCACGCACAACCGGGACCCATAGAGGAGACCTCTGGGGACGTTAAAATCTCACGAAGTCGACTGGAACGTAAATCGTCGCACACGTGAAAAACATTTAGGACGGAAAGACTGATTGTCAAAAAAAAAATCGCAAACAAAAACGTTGTGAACACGGAAAGGTTAATGCGGCTCATTCGTTTTGTCTCTTTTTGTTATATTGCGAAATGTTTTATAATTATTCGCGTCGGCAAATTGATTTTTATCAAACCTCAATGTTTATCGTTTTACTTTTTCTGAAACTTTTGTTTTGGTGGACTTCCGAAACTCAATTTCAAACGATGAATAAACGTTCATTAAAAAACAATTCATTCTCTCACAGTACTACCTGAACTTCATTCTGTATCGTTTGTGTATATAGAATTTATCATCATCCATTAAAATATACCTTCTCTGCGGTATTTAGGGAAAGCGAATTTAATTGATGGATTAAAAATGGTTAAAAATTATTAAAGTAAGGATCGGACAATTAGCTTCGAATCGGAATCGGAACATTTTTAAAATAAAGCTCCCAATCAATTATCTTGATGTTATATGCTTACTCGTTATTCGGTTAAATTGAATTACCAGAAAATTTATCTTTGGGGGTAGGTAGATGGAAACAAAATGAACAATCGTTACCTCAATTTATCCAATAAAAAAGGTTACTTTATTTTATAGTAGATGTTAAATCGACATTTTAATAGGTCTGAGTGAGTATGGGTCGCTCTTTAACCGTGAGGGTAGATAAAGTGAAACAGATTATTATGCATTTTAATGATATCTGTCATTCTTATTTCAAATGGGACGCCGAGCACGATTTAAAGTGACGTTCAGAATATATGACAATGATGTTTCTATGAAAACGACTCTAAGCGTGCTATTTTTGAGGTCTGAATTACATTCTGAATTGTCAGAAGCTTTACAATGATCGATATGGCTTCTGCTATAAAATAAAGTTTTATATTATTTATGTTTATTATTATAAATAACTATTAATTACAAATCGGTATGTTTAAAAGTTGGTGTACTAAATATTTAAATTATTTGTTTCAGGGAGGTTCGACAGTTTTCGTCAGTTGGCGCCCTTAAAATCGTCGTTACTAAGGTAGGTGGCATTTTTTAATTCCATCATCAAGCAAAGATGACACTTTGTAAATGAGTTAACATTTCTGGATTCTACAGATCAAAATCTGTTCAGAAAATTTGTTTCCCAATTAATTCGGGAAGGGTACACATTGTTTTATTTAAGAAAAATCTTGACTATACATTTTGAGATCATACAATTTATTTTAGTGGTCTCTGCACCACAAAATCTATTAAGGAAATTCGTGAAAATTTTGTTTTATTTTAGAAAATATTACTTGACTATATAGGGTGGTGCAAAAATACCGTATGAAATGAAGCTGTTTTAGACAACACGGCATTCACTTGGTATATGCACAATAGTTCAAATGACCTTGATATTGGCGCATGCGCAGAACTCAAGTTCAAAGTTCGCCAAGATCAGTGTTAATACCTACTCCCAATTTCAGAATTGACAATTAATTACACTTAAACACAACTAATTGATGGATTTACTCACATCAAAAAAGCTTAATTAATTAGGTCAAATTTTAACACAGCGGGGCATTTGCGTTTTATTCCAGTGCATTATAAAAAATGTCGGGTGTTAATTTTCGCGAAATTGGAGCTGGTTTGTTCAAGTATACGTATAGACATTTTTGCTTGGCTTTCACCACGAATTTAACGTTACCAGGGTGGTGCCAAAAGTCAACGGTACCATTACAACGATCTATTTCCATATTCTTAAAAGAAGCGGCATTTTTCTGAGAGAGAAAGAGATTTCGTTGAAAGTAACTTTGATATTCCTGAAGAAATCGACCTATTAGAACCATTTGTATAAAAAGATTGATTTTTTGGCAAATTAGGTTAAATTTAATTTTGTAACATTTTGAGACCATTATTGTACTACTGAGATATCGATTTGGACCAATCAAGTGTCTACAATTTTAGTCATTGCCCAATTCATTACCCTTTAGCCTTATTAGAACCTGAAGAAAGATCTGTTAGTTTACCTTGTTCTCCCACAGTAAGTGTTTTTTATGTTTTTAAATTAACTATAAGACTTAGTTGCGCCCTATCCGGTTTTCTTAGAAACGAGCTCTTAAAGCGAGTTCGTGATCTTGGACTTTCTGTGCGTCCGTCAGTCTGTTCATGATAGCTCGCGAACGGTTTCGAATTTTCCAATTCTTTTTTTAGTAGACGAGGGACTAACTGATTAAATTTCACTCTACAGAGTTTCTGCACAACAATTAAGGTCCAATAATCGAAACATGTTTAGACAATAAACGCGAAAACGGAAAGAAAGGTTGATTTAAAATTCCAGGCAATAAGTAATAGAAAACATTATAAAAACTATAAATGTCACCACTTGTGTCCTTTATGGGCCGTTAAAGAAATTTTCTTGCGCTCTCTGCGAATATTTTCTGGATATATATCGAATCTCTTATTATTTTTATTACCTTCATATTGTAAGCTACTGTAAATTTTATTGTATTTCCCCAAAACGGCGAGCGAATTGCCAGACGGATGCATTCATACAACAATCTGCGACACTAACTACAAGCTATTGGAACTTTATTCGCAAATATGCATACACCGTCGCAATATAAATTCTTTGCCGTAGGTTAAAGTTATGACGACGGAGTCAATTAACTGTCGAGTGCGGTTTGTTTATTGGTTGCGCCCCTCGTATTTTACATATCAAATATCATCGTACCTAAAACCCTTTTACGCTACTGGAAACTAAGTTTATACGTATAATGCGGAGAGAGTACTTGTTGATGTTGCTTGCGCTGGGAATTTAATTTAGGTGAACCAGAAATCTCCTCTGAGGCAGCTAACTGATAGCTTTAGTAAATTTCCGCCAAACCTCATTATACATAGCTGACCACAAACTCGCAGAGTATAATGATTTTTATTAATTAGTTCGAAGCCCCGCATGTATAAGTTCAAGCAATATTTTTTTCTTTGCCCCCGGGATTTTGTAATGCCTTCGTAAATAAATTAAAGTTTTTAGTAGCACATTTCTGATGAGTTACTTTTTGTGATGTTATAATTTTATGTTACGCATTCACATCATTTACAACACAATTTGATACTAATTTAACGGCTGGTTTTTTTATTGGTAGGTTCTTTTTTCCCCATTAGAGAAAAACTCACCGCTGCGCTCGAGTACGTGGTGTGGCGAGTGCGAAAAGTCATTTAACGGGGGAGTTGCGATCTACCATAAAGAAAGTACGTCCGTTATACGTCATACGAAATGGCGCGATGTAATTATAAAATTATTTTAAAGCTTCTGGCAATTTTGGATTTAATTTAAACGTCAAAAATTGCAAGCTTAGGTTCTAACAGCATTGTATTATGTTCTGAACTGCATTTTAACTCGGGCTCCGCGTCCCACTTGCGTTACAGCGTTAAAGTGATCACTTTATCTACCCTTACGGAAAATAGATATAATCGTTGGGGTGGCCAGGTCTACTTAGGCCCTCCTCTTTTTTCCTTATACTTACGTATTTCAAAATAATTTGTATGCACGACTTATTACGAGCTATTTAAGAGCTTTCACGTACATTCAATTACGGCAAACTACCATACACTAATCAAAGCGTCTACCCAAAAGCAACGTTTCGCGTCCGTCTGTTTTATTTAATGACTTTTTCCCTTCACACCTTCCGCCTCTACTTCCGTATCAAAATTAATGCGCGTTTTTGAGTAACTGCTTTCTTCGGCGAAAAAATCTGCTGATCTTAAAATTAATTAGATTTACGCAGCGATAACGAATTCTTATCGCACTGACCGGAGATAAAGTTTTACAATAACAACACGCAATTATTTTCAAACCAACAAACTTAATCATTTAATAATAATAAGTGACATTTATTAAATTATTATCGAGACTTTAGGTTTGCCGCTAGAGGACGTACAATACGTGCAACGCAATCTTGTATGAATTTTGCACCATTTTGACCGTCTCTTTACGGATTGAATGTAACTTCGGTTTGTTATGTTGCTATATTTAGTTGGCTTTGAAATAAAAGAACACTTAACAAGCGATAATTAAAATTAACAGTCAATATAAGTTTTTAAATAATCAGCAACTAATGAATTATTCAAACTATAAATCAGAGAAGTATACATTGAATAATAAAAGAAAGAACAGTTATAACGGGTCCGTTAACTTGGTCCCCCCACTGAGAGACTAGTCGTATTATTTTGAAATGAATGCGCTCGTTATGCGTTCATATGCGCCACCGATAATAACTCTTGCGCCATTATCGTTTTTTAGAAATCCGAAAAAACATTTGGGGGGGCCAAGTGAACGTAGCCCCCCCCCCCCAGTACGTATTTTGTCCCTTGTAACTAGGTCACCTGATACATTTGGTTATGCGCTCAATTGCGCCACTTGAATTAAAGCTAGCGCCATTACGGTTAAGCCGTGACAAATTTTCAAAAAGTGGGGGGGGGCCAACTTAACGTTTTTAAAAGTTACTTTTTTTTAACATCTTTTCATACGAAATTGTACTCTCAGGTATGCGCTGAAATGCGCCGTAAAAAGATATCTTTGCGCCATTATTGTTTTTTGGTTATCCTTAAATATATTTGGGGGGGGGGGCAAGTGAACGGAATCCCCCATAACGCATTTTGCTACCGGTATTTGTGCCACTTGATACATCTGGTTATGAGCTCAATTGCGCCACTTGAATTAAAGCTAGCGCCATTACGGTTAAGCCATAAAAAATTTTAAAAAGGGGGGGGGGCTAACTTAACGTTTTCAAAAGTTACGTTTTTTAACATGTTTTTTCTACTACATCGTACCTTTCATCATGCGCTAAAATGCGCCGTAAACAAAAATCTTGGCGCCATTATAGTGTTTCAGAAACACTATACAGGGTGTTTTTTGGGAGCTTTAGTTAAACGATTCTGAGAAAGTAAAATAGGTAGGTTTTTAAAAATTTGTATTTAGGAGTTACTCCGAAGGCCGAATCGATGTAAAATATTTTCAAAATGGACGCACTTCCGGAAATAACTTTTGAAAACGCTAAGTTAGACCCTCCACTTTTTAAAAATCTTTATGGCTTAACCGTAATGGCGCTAGCTTTAATTCAAGTGGCGCAATTGAGCTCATAACCAGATGTATCAAGTGGCACAAATACCGGTAGCAAAATGCGTTATGGGGGATTCCGTTCACTTGTTAGTTGTTAGTATTAGGAGAGCGGAATGCACGAGAAGGTGTTTTTCATTCAATTTTTTGTCATTTTGTAAAAGAGAAATTTGGATTAGGAGATCATGATGCGTAAGAATTTGCCTATAATTGGTCTTACACCTTCTGGAGTTACTGGATCCTGAAGCAACAATTTGCATTAGGGCAGCATAATGCATGAGAAATTGTTTTTTCGTAATTTCTTATTTTTTCGCTGCTGTCAATCTGATTCAATGATTTTTTGAAAGACAAACGGACATTAGGAGAACATAATCGATATAAAACAATTTGATATAGAAAAAAATAACCTTTTTTATGTGTAATTGATAAACTATTTGCAGAATTGTAATCTTCGAACTCTTGCCTTTCAGTACGGATTCTTAAAAATAGCACCCGTTGCTTCGACCTTTCTTAGAAACCATAAAGAAAGAGGCTTAAGGAGCACTAAGTAATAAATTTATAATATCCAACAATGTATCGGGCTTTCCAATAGAAACTCCGGCAATGAGATTACGTCCCTTTTTGCAACTTTGTAAGAATCTTTTAAAATATTTTCGATATCTCGTGTAGGTGGCGTAAGCCTACTCCACATATCACTCCATTTGTTTTGGTTACAGAGAAACCTACAGGGCAGATTACCGCCTCGTTATATGTAAATAAAAACTTCGTTTTAATATTAACTCTTAAATTATAAACGGATTTCAAATCGTTTAATCAGAAATGTCCCAAAGCGCAGCGGAGCGTAGAAATAATACAAACAACGTGTAAAAATTTTGCTAATATCCTTTGATGAGCTTTTATTAAAAAACTTTGGACACATAGCGTTTGTTACGGCCGAAACATCAAAGAGGAATACGCAGTAACGGAAAAAAAATTGTAACCCCCCGGACTAAGAGCATAAATTCACCTGTTTTTGTGTGCACCTACAAAAAAAAAGTTTGTATATGCCTCGGAATAGAAATTAAAGTACGGAACCGACGTAATAAAGAGAGGGCGATTAAGGGAAGGTAAAATAAAGCGAGGGAGGGTTTTATTTTCTGTCATTTTATGCGAAATATAAACCAGGCGCGGCTCGGAAAGAAACGGCTAACAGGTAACTCATTATAATTAACGAAGCTACGCCGTTTTAGTTCTTGATGTTTAATATTTTCGACCCCCAGTTTGTGATAACATAACCTCAAGGTACGTGTACGCGTTTCCCTAGTTTATGTATGTTTAATAACGCAAATATATACACACGGTTCAAGGGACAAATGTAAAGAGAAGCGGGTGACATGACAATCTTGCTATTGTTGCCAAGACTCCCTCGCCCATTATCTTGGTAAATCAAGGCGTTAATAACTTGCTTATTAATACGGCAATATCGGTGTTAATCACAACCTCACTTTGTAAGCCTTCCTTATTGTCGTACATTAACGCAAAATGGCCGCCTGTTTCAGCAACTAACGAGTTTAATGATCGCGCGATGAATAATTAAAAACTGTCAAGTTAGCTAAAAATGTGCACCAGTCCAATTAAAAGGTTTCCTACTGACCGTAATGGCCTTAGTAAACCTACATATTTAAATGTTAAATTAATTAATATTTATTAACGATTAATTAAATGTCGAACGTTCGACCTATCGCAATTCCATCGTCCATGGTTGCAGGGGCGTTGCACAGGCCAAAGGGCATGATCGTAGATTAATGAAAATCAACCTGAAGAAACAAAAAACGAAATAAATCAAAATTAGTATTACAAAATATCTCATATAGTGAAATAATAGGAAAGTTTCATATATAAATGCTGCAGGGTCGAAAGATTTGCGTGCTCTTCCACTTAATCCATAAAAATAAACTATAAATTAACAAGAACGTAGATATACAATAATTATAATATTAAATTTCCCAATTACAGGATGATACGCACAAAATATTAATAGTGTATAGTAGCTATACAGGGTGTCTTAAATTAAGTAGGATCTTTGTTATTTTTATACTTACAGATTCGGTTAAATTGGCAAAGTTATGTAGTTTTTTATTCTGATGGATATTCCGATATTTTGAAACAAATAATTCGTTTCGTAGATAATTGGAAAAAAGCGAAAATCGCCATTTTTGAAATGTTTAAATATAGAGCTATCGAAAAAAGTTTCAAATAAAAGTTGCAAGATTCGATGGGATAAATTAAATGGACGCAGAACATTTTTTTGTATGGTTTTGAATGGCGGTGTTCGAGATATTGACATCAACTTTCTTATTTTAAATGGACACCATATTGGATTTTTACGTCACTTGATAGAAAAAAAAAATTATAAAACCAGTGATACTAAACACTTTCATTTGGGAATCAAACTTGCATTTTTGCCTCGAAGCTTACAATGTATTTCTAATGGCAATAATTCCATGGCCGATTATGATTGAAACCAAATTCATTCGTCTATTGTCTCGCATTGTCACCATCGACACGGCCATGGAATTTTTTTTTTTTTTGGACAGGTGGGGAAATGCATTACGCACACTCCAGATGGAGGTTTGGAGTAGTGTGGGACTCTCCCATTATTTGGATAATATCTCGGAAATTTTATTTTATTTGAAACTTTTTTGGATAGCTCTCTTTGTTACTAAAGAACTTTTTAAAAATAGCGATTTTCACTTTCTTTGAATTATCTACGAAACGATTTATTTTTTTCAAAATATCGCATCAAAAACTACACAACTTTGCCAATTTAACCGAATCTGTAAGTATAATAATAACAAAGATAGACATGTTATCCTACTCAATTTAAGACACCCTGTATGTAATCTAGCATGATTAACAAATGAGCGTCATAAACTGTTGACGTATGTGGTAGGCTATGAAAATTAACATTTGTGTTCCTACAGCATGATAGACCTCACAAATTACACGAATAGGCGATTTAAGTCAAAAGTTAGTGCGTGAAGTATTGATGTAAAAGGGTATTTTTGTACCTATAGCGTGAATAGTATTCACTCACTTGAAAGTTCAGCTAAATGAGTAAAAGAGGACGGTTTGTGTTATTACGCACAACATTAAAAAGGAAGGAAAGAGGCCTTGCATCCGTTCCTGCCTAAAATCTACGGGTTTTACAAATAGTAGAGTTAGAAAGGCCGTTAAATTACCAAAATTCTGTATTTATTTCTACTGAATCTAGATCTGTAATTAAAAAAAACAAAACAACATCCCATTTTTCAGATAATTACAAAAATGTTACTTTTACATAGAACATCCGGTATATTATTACATTATATGACAGACAAAACTTCCTTTTTTCAATTATTTTCATTTTAATCTAGTTACCCATGAAAATAATAAAAATACATAATAGTATTTAAAACAATAATTAAAAATAGGGCTTATTATAGTAGGTTAACAAAACAAGAATGACAGGTGAAATGAGTAATATAAAAATAACTTACAAGTTACAATAAATTCCTATGTTAAAGAAGGTGTTCAAAACGTTTCTATAATCTTCAGTACATTTTTGACAATTTGAAGCTTTGCGTTCCATTGAGTGAATTATTAGCGAATTTTATTTTTTAAATTTGCAAAGTTGTTTATTGAGTACACTGGATAACTAGATCAAAATGAAAATAATTGAAAAAATCTTGGTTATATGAAGTATTTTGGGTATGGTGCATTAAGAATTTAAGTATACAGAGCGTTCCAATAAAAGTCACATTTTTATTATTACCTGAAAAATGCGATATTGTTTCTTTTAACTACAGATTTAGATTTAGCTGCCAAAAAATTCGAATTTTCAAAAACTAATTTCATATTCGTGATTTTCATGTTCAAAAACCTCCAGATACAAAATTTCGGCGAAATCAGAAATTTTTTTCGCACCCACATGTTAGGAAATAATTCATGGGGGGGGGGGGGGAACTTTCACTTGAGACAGCGAAATTTAGTGGGTCCAACAGACCAATGAATGGACAAAACGCAAACAATAGCACATTTTTTTTAGTTTCTAAAAAATGCGCTAAGAAACTGTTTCGTAGCGCAACTGCAAAAAGATCAGCAACACACCGATCGTATGTTACGCGAACTGGACCTGGGTAGAAAATGAACGTACCGAAAACCTAAGTGGAATAGAAACGGAGGTTATTATTTCGAATATAGTCAGAGGTTACAAGATCAAAAAAAAATATCAAGGAGTCGACGAAATAAAAAAAATTACCTTTGAATTTCGGTTGTAGCGGCCACCTGAATTCGGAAGGGTGCGTGCCGCAAATCTGTTACATATAACAACTCAAAAAAACAAATAAAAGGGGTAGTGAATCGCGCTGCACATAAAATATTGCGAAATAGCAATGTTAACGTCTGACACGAAGACAATCCTATAGTAAACTGTAATGAATACTTATAAAGAATCAATAATTTGAATGAATTTACACTAGCAAAAGCTATATTTTGTCTCAACTACTGATTTCTCGTACAAATTCGGCGATGATAGCATAAAGGTGACGATAAATTCAAGCAAAATAGTCTACGATGCACAAATAACTAAATTTCTATTCAATAGTAGTGCAATCTAATTAATTCAAAATCTAAACCAGCTAATATGAGCCAATTCTTCGGAATAAACAAATAACGCCACTAAAAAAATTGTAGATATCGGCTTTGGACAAAGTCGCGGTAACTTCAAAACTAATTGACGAATTAAAATAAAAATGGCGGAGAAGTCTGCCGGTAATGTAGAAACTAATCTATCGCGTCGTTCGTCACTGTCAATCGTGGGTTTAAGCCTAAAATTAGGCGCCCTTCGGAAGATATTTTGTCTTTTGAATAGACATAGTGAAAACAATATACATAAATCCCTATGTCTACTTCTTAATATATACTTCCGAGCTGTTTAGCATTTTGTACCTTTAGTCTCTAGGGGCGGTGACACTTTCGGAAAACAATATAAAGAAGACATAGGGAGTAAGAGATCAAACAAACTTAATCACGACGAGTATGTCACTGCAGTTTAAAATATAATTCGATTTTCTACTCACAGAGTAATATCGTTTTCGCCAATATTAAATGACAAAATCGATAGTGGGCACGAGAGTGGTAAAGTGTATCGCCTCTGAAAGTAGGGTGGCTTCTGCGGTAATTAGTTTTGTTAGTTCATGTTCGTAATCGACGGTCAAACAATCAAACGTATGGCTCCCGTCTACGACTTCCAATTACTCGCTTATCGTCTCCCATTTCTGCTAATGTAATTTATACATAAAACTTTCAGTGTGCGAGCACCGAAGCGAAACGATCGATCATCAAAGCACTATGCGAAATTCATTCGACTATTGCGAAATAAGTCGGTCGAATTTTGAACGGGACCTATATATAACGTCACGCCATCGGTAATCAATCGTGCTATTCGGAGCACCTCACGTGCAAGCGAGCTTGTGTTTCCGTTTGTCAACGAGAACAGGATTAGAGATTTGATTGATACTAAATGCAGTGCTCTAGGACTGCCGTAACGGAAATCAATTGAGTGTTGTTATGTATTAGTAGGTCTATTTGCGGTTGGCACCGGTCGAATTTTGCCATAGATTTATTAAACTTGTAGCTGGTGGCAGTTGCAAATAGAATTTCAGGAGCTAATTTGTACGTATGCTCACACTCGACTAGAACAAGTAATAATCGAATTGTTCGGTGCGGCGAGATGCCTAACTGAATGTAGTCTAATTTCCCGCTTCATCGACTGAATAGAAATAGTTCTAGGTACATATCTTCCCGACATCATCGTGGCCCAATTAACTGTAAATGAGAGATAGAAACACGGCGAATGTGTGCATTCGGATAACATGCCACTGTCCGGTAATTCTATGCATCGCATCGCCCGACCATACAGATTATTCAATCAAGCGTTAACCCGCCGCTTTCGCACTAAATTTAACAAAATAGGCTAAGTCGGGTAATCGCCTTATTATAGTTCGACTGATAAATGGCACACAACACCAATCATTCAAGCGGAACCCGAATAATAAATGCGAGAGTAATTTTTCATAAAACTTCTGCCGTGCAGATTACGGTCGAAATTAAAGTGCACGTAGCGACCACAATATCTACATCACTTCATTTTCAGTCTCACCTCTCTTTTATTTCCCTCTTGTGTCATTTTTCATTTCGTCTTTTATCTTTTATTGCCACGATTCATTTTTTACGTTTTACTTTATTATTACGAGGCGTTTGTGTTAAAATTGTTCTTCCATTAGCTCGAATAAAACAACAGAATTGGAAGGGTGAAACCTTTTAAATCCGTTCAAATCTCTGTTGTAAGAGACAGAATCACCTCCTTCGAGTCGTATTTCGCATTCCGAAGACAACATCTCAAAGTTATTTTGGCAGTGTATCGCGGTCGCACAGCTATGTGTAGTCTCCCGAGATTTGTCCGGCTCTGGTTGGTCGCGATAAAAGGCCCAAGTTCATTTGCGGTGTTTTTGTGAACTGCTCTTTGTGGACATTGCCGACTTACAGATCCGATGACACCGCCGATAATTAAGAACAACTCCACTACGTCATGGAAAAGCCGTATAAATTATTAACGTCCAAGTTTCTTAAATAAATTACGAATCCACGTCGGGGGGTTTTTTTTTATCAAACCAATGACCGTTGTGGCAGTCCGCAGGAGTTGGCTTAATTTATCTTCTAAAATGGGGAGCTATATTTATTTATTGTAGTAATATAAAAGCGCAACTTAAAATCGATTATTTGCGCTGAGCGGTTCCCAGTTATTTATTACATTCAATTATGTTTAAGTAGAAAAATCGTGCCTACGCAATTTCCTTTTTTTTTCTCGCCGGCGAAATTAAATTTCTCTTATGTATTCAAACCTAGGCCCGGGAGATATTAAGGATAAGGAAATTATGCTTTCCTGATGATTCTGAACCATACTTTAGCTTCTCGCATTACAAAAAAAAACGAGGATAAAAGACGGTACTGTCGGACTACTTTTTAAGAAGAGGTTTAACAGTACATCTTGAATAATGCTTTATTTATGCGTATGGCATCAAGTAGGTTGATCTTTTTTTCTCAATTCGTCTCCCTGTATAAAAAGCGCGAGAATAAAATCCGGAAAAGAGTTTTTTTGCTATTTCTTTCGTCATAGATAGCTACTTGTGTAACAGGAAGACAGAAGCCCAAGAGTTAATGGGATTTATTTGACACATTTTCTTTCTGCATTGCTGTACACGATCACGGAATGCAAGAAATATAATAATTCATTGATTAACACGTGTTGCGTATTATACTTTTCTTTTACTACGAGAAATGGCTAAATTCATATAACAGAAATTGACTTTTACCTTCTCACGTATACAGAGTGACCATTATGTATGGAATATTTCACATTTTTGAATTTTTTTAATTTCTTTTTAATATTTAGTGACTCCATTTAAAAAATGAGGCTGAATCCGACGTTTTTTACCTGACCCCATATACTTATTTGAAACCGGCAGATTATAACATGTTATTTTTCAAAAAAAATTATTCTAATTAGATCAATAACATTAATCTAGATATCCGACATCAAAATAAAACAAATGAACGTGCAAGTTTCTTATTAAACCTTGAAGACAAAACGAAATTATCAGTAAAATAGTTTTAATCGCAATGAATCGCAAGACAGAGGCATAACTTATCACAAAAAGCTTGAAATAAAAATTCTTTTTTCTACACGGGTGCTAGCTAACGTGTTACGTCATTAAAAAGAGAAAAAAATGTCTATCAAATGAGCCTAATGAAAGCGTGCATTGCTAATTAAAAAAATTCAATTGTTTTTCGTTATTCATTTGTTTTCTGAAATAAAAACAATGAAATGCTGCCTTATTATGGGAAATAAAATGTTAAATAACTTTCACATAGAAAAACTTGGTATAAATTCGATATTTACAAAGATATATACTATATTCCATACATAATGGGCACCCTGTATATTTTCCTTATATCAGTTTTCTACATAATCACTAATCAGTCAGTCAGAGGGGAGTGAGTGAATCCCGCTCTTGGAGCCCACTTTTTTCCGCTTTGGAAACTTGCTTAATGTAACGCAATACATACAGTAAGATCATAAATGATCAAATATAAAGAAACGTGCTTGATATTCGGAATTATGTCAACTATTAAAATCGTTCGTGTAAATTATTTTCTCTGTACAGGGTGGCCAAATTGGGTTGTTAATATTGGGTGATAACTCTTAAACTATAAGTGATTGACCTCGCGGTCTCGATGGGCGTTTTAGAAATAAGTATACGTTATACTAGTTCTTCTCTCATTTTCAATTTATCCTATGAACTTTTCGCCATTATGACTAATCAAGAAAAAGTATTTTGTGTTTGTTTCCGTTATCCCAATAAATGACGATTATTATTATTATTATCAAGTAAAAAAGTTATCGGATCTAACCTCATTTTTTAAAATGGAACACCATGTATATTTTAATCTAAACAGAAAACATATTAAATTCTCTTTTCAAAACTATAGCAGACCAGGGATGATATTTAAAAAAGATTTTTATTAAATACAAAAAAAATTGACATTTTTGAATTTTTTAAAAATTTCTTTTTAATCTTTTTGAAGTGACTCCATTTAAAAAATGAAGTTGAATCCGATAACTTTTTTACCTGACCCCGTATACCTATTTTGAAACAGGCAGATTATGTTTAAATCACACAAAGGAACTTTTCTAATACACATTTCCGAACTTAATAAAAAAGAAGTTATAGCCTTTTATCTCAAGATCTAAAACTGAAACTTTTGCCCATAACTCCAAAACAAAAGACTGTAGGCCAGTTTCGTTTTCAACATTTTATCTATCAGACCAATTTCGTGGAAAATGCAAAATATGTTAGATAAGTACATATCCCTTACACGATTAGGGCGTTGTGCGCGGGTGCACCGTCCTGTTGAAACCAGCAGTTTACAATGTTTGTTTTTTGTGTGCCGTACATCGTTTTATTTGCAATTAAAAATCTTTGTCAATACAGTATGTATCTTTTTTACGGGCCATATAAAAAAATAAAAGTGATTATTTCTCCGAAAAAATCTCGCAATGCTAGAACTGAAATAGTGGTAATGGAAAAGAGTGTTTTTTTGTATCTGTTCAAATAACAAAAAAAATAAAAACGAAATCGCCAAATTTCGAAAGTAGGTAATCGGAATTTTGCGGTTTTCATTAAAGCAAGATAATGGTAATACCTCTTTAATTGCGCATATTTTTTCTATCGTCGTATCGTCTATGGTATCGGAGATGAAAGTGACATTGGTTAATAGTTTAGTTTAGACAACAACCCTTCCGTTTGACCTTGACATTGGTTTTTACTTCAGGCAACAGCCACGATCGAATGACCTTCAGTGGATTTTTAGTTTAGACAACAACCACGACCGAAAGACTTTCAGTGACATTGGTTTTGGTTCAGACAACAACCACGGTCGAATCACCTTCAGTGACATTGGAATCGCCACGTCTCTTTTACGCATCTAGTGACTTTTCTAGTGACTTTTTTTAGTGACTTTTCTAGTGACTTTTTTAGTGACTTTTTCTAGTTACTTTTTGATGTAGAACCGTTTCACAGTTATCCTATTTACTTTTAACATACCATACAAATTCAGTCGACTTCTTTTCCTCATGGCGAACAAGGCTCTCTCTATACTGTTCATCCATACCATTGGACTCCAACTCCTACTGTTCCCCATAGCGTATGTGCCCCAGGTCCTATTGTTCATCCTTGGACGGACAAAAAACCATCATATAAGGGGAATTTTTCGAAAGAAAAAAATTCCTTTTTCGTGATTGTTCTGTCCGTCCATCCGTCTGTCCGTTTGTTCCTCGTTACAGGAATCTAGTATCTTAGATTTACGATTTTTTAAAATTTTCGTAGGTTTCCACGTGCTCCTCGGTTATTCCAATTTCTTTCCTAGGTCCTTTATACTGAATCAGTGTTTCTGAAATTTTTTCACCTTCGATTTTTCCGAATCCTCGGCTTGTCCCGCGTTATTTTCGATCTGTTGTCTAGCTCAATTCTTTGACACCTCTTCAGCTTTTTCGGAATCCTTTTCCTCATATTCTGACATTAGTCAGGCGTCTTTAATTTTGGCTTTTGTAAAATCTTCGTCGGTTTCAGCCACTCTTCGACTTTCCTGATTCTGTTGAAACTTTTTTTGTTGCTAGTCTTTCTGCTCACGTTGCAATGAGAGGTGGTTTTGTTGTTTCAAAAATTTGGTATGAAATTTGTATTTTGTTAAACATAGGAAAATTTTCCACACGTACCGCTTCATAGTAAACTTGAACTAAAGTAAGTTTGGCGATAACAAGAAACGTATTGGGGAAAGCGAGCGCGGTTGCTACGATCTCTTCGGACCTAAAAGTTGAGTTCATTCTGGTCTGCTTAGAAAGCAGCTCCAGTTCTAATATTTCTAGGTGCACCATATTCTATCCACTTACTTCATGATACATTGAGAGAGAATGTAAATACTCGGCTCTAGTTAGTTTAATACATACCTGTCATTGAAACATAACGACCAATCTAATCTGGATTTAGACAATCCGATTAAAAAAGGGACTGCGGTAATTATTCGTTACTCTTTTGCAGCTGGAGATTCCCCCCCCCCCCCATACAAATCTCTAATCAATCGACGACTAAATTTCGGCGGAGATCCAAAAACGATATCGAGCTCTCGCGCAATAATTTTCTCTGCTTACACATTTGCATATTTAAAAATAAAGTTAGCGACGAGAACAGTCCCCCTTCTCTTTTTTTCCGTCGCGCGAATCTCAAAATTTTATTAGCGAAAGGAAGAGAAGAACGTGGAAGGCGAATTTTATTAATATACAACTGAATAAAAATAGGTTTTGATTTTATTCATTATTTCCCATTACGTTTTCTTTGGGGGCGCTGCGTGTGCGTGTCCCTGACAGTTTGTATTTTTCATAATTTACTTTTCGAATCGTAGCGGATACTTAATGAGAATTGTTCGCGAAATAAATATTGTCGGAAAAGGGGTGCCATTAACTCCATATTAAGAATGATTTTAGACATTTTTCATTTGGCGATGACAACGTTAATGGTTAAAATGATAATGCGTTTTTGGCCGAGTTCAAAATCATTCATTGCTGAGGATTAATGAAAATGTATGAATAGGCGGCGAGATGCTGAAAGGAAATTCATAGCCCAATATAAATACTTCCCTTAACCTTTACTGTTTTTTATACTTATTGTATTGTTTATCTGCGCTAATTCCGCCACTTTACCGCTTGGAAAACATTAACGACAAATAACTCACTTACAACATTCGCATTTTTTACGTCGTTGCACATAAAAGGAGTCGTAACTGAAATAATTTCTTTTTAACGAAAGAGAGGGGGATTTATACAGTTTCGGAGTTCGGACAATAAAAATGCGACCAATTTTAGAATCAAATGAAGATTGAAGCGTTCTTTTATTAATTTTGCTTTCTAAAATTCGGAGAAGCCTTCTGATTTCATTTGCCCTTGAAACTTAAAACAAGATCCCTGCAAGAAATAAAAGTTTACAAAGCTTGTTTGGGCATAGTACCGCGCGCGCAGGCGGTCGACAAATAAAATAAGAAATCTTAAAATTACTTACAGTTTTTTTAATAATCCAAATAATCTGGTGGCCCAAGATTTGCGATATAATTTTACTTTATTATTAGTGATGTTAAATTACACGTTTTTTTTAAAGTGCGTAATATTACGTGTAAAATTACCAATTGTTTATGTTTTTTATGTATTTTATGTAATTTATGTAACTTACCATTTATTTAAAAAAACCGTAATTTTACAGTAAAATTACCAGTAATTTATGTTTTTTATGTAATTTACAAATATTTTTGTAAAATTACCTGTCATTTATGTTTTTTATGTTTTTTTTTCAATATTGTATAAACCTTTTTGAATTTTGTGAGTGTTTGAAAATAAAAACACTTGTTAAATTATATATTTTGGTGTATTAAGTAAAATACTCAAGCAGTAGGTATTTCGCCATCACGCGTCGTTTGGAGGAAGAAGCTCCAGATCGCGAATTAGAGGCTGTATCATCTTCATTAAACCAAACTAAATTCAACGGTGAATCGTTTACGTTGGTAGTACCGTTGATGGTCTGTGGTAGTACCGATCAAAATGTATCAAATAGGTATTACACTTATGTAATTTACAAAAATTACGGTTTTTTAAATAAAAAACGTAAGTTACGTAAATTTCATAAAAGACATAAATTACATAAAAAACACCGACCTCTTGTAAGTTACGCGTAATATAACCGTTTTTTATGTAACTTACAAATCTTTATTTTACAATCCACATTACTATAGAAACCAATTTCGAAAGAAAATTCAAAGGGCTGTAACTTTTGAACTAGTAGCCCAATCTTGGAACTGTTTGAAGTTATGGATTCTACCGGCCACATTCTATAAGCAAATTTTTTTTCCGAGTCGTTCTGAGACAATTTTTTTTTCGGGCCTCAAAAAAGGCAGTGTACAACCTTCCTTTTTTACCAAAAATCGACTACACCAAAATTTCTCGGGAAAACACTTTTTCTTATTAATTTTGGCGCGTAGAATTCAAATCAATTCGTACTTTTTCGTTCAGACTTCTCAATCAAAAGTTATAGACTAGAAACCAATTTCGAAAGAAAATTCAAAGGGCTGTAACTTTTGAACTGGTAGCCCAATCTTGGAACTGTTTGAAATTATGGATTCTACAGGCCACATTCTATAAGAAAATTTTTTTCCGGGTCGATCTGAGACATTTTTTTTTAGGGGCTCAAAAAAAGGCAGTGTATAACCTTCCTTTTTTACCAAAAATCGACTACACCAAAATTTCTCGGGAAAACACTTTTTCTTATTATTTTTGGTGCGTAGAATCCAAAACAATTCGTACTTTTTCGATTAGACTTCTCAATCAAAAGTTATAGACTAGAAACCAATTTGGAAAAAAAATTCAAAGGGCTGTAACTTTTGAACTAGTAGCCCAATCTTGGAACTGTTTGAAATTATGGATTCTATAGGCCACATTCTATAAGAAATTTTTTTCCGGGTCGATCTGAGACAATTTTTTGGTTAGTCACACTGGTCACATTTTAAATTCTTGGTAGTCTTTTGTTTGTTAAAATGTGCAATGTGCTTTTTACATGGAATTACGTTTGCGATTATCATTTTTCCTGTATGATGTCGTTGCAGTGCGTTTGTATTATGATCACAAAAAACAATCCGTTTTTTTGTACTCAAATAAATTGTAATAAAACAACTGCTAACATTTTTGGGTTAGATAGTATATTTGCATTCGCGCTGATATATAGCTCCTGGCGTAATTTCGCTCATTTAGGTAACGGCCTTAATTTAGCGTAAAAAATGTAAACGTTTTTTTCGTCGCAAAAACTGGCAGCAGCAGCAGCCTCGTTAACCGGTTGTCCCCAATATTTAAGCAAGCACTACTTCCACGATAAAATAAACTCCTTTAAAAATTTCTTAGAAACACCTGCATTTTCGTTAGCTCTTAACAGCGAAAAAACAATGCGTTAAATAAAATTCGTCTGATAAAACTCCTTATCGGGTCCGTTAACTTGGCCCCCCCACTGAGAGATTTGATAGTCGTATTATTTTGAAATGAATGCGCTCGTTATGCGCTCATATGCGCCACCGATAATAACTCTTGCGCCATTATCGTTTTTTAGAAATCCGAAAAAACATTTGGGGGGGGGGCCAAGTGAACGTAGCCCCCCCAGTACGTATTTTGTCCCTTGTAACTAGGTCACCTGATACATTTGGTTATGCGCTCAATTGCGCCACTTGAATTAAAGCTAGCGCCATTACGGTTAAGCCGTGACAAATTTTCCAAAAGTGGGGGGGCCAACTTAACGTTTTTAAAAGTTGTTTTTTTTAACATCTTTTCATACGAAATTGTACTCTCAGGTATGCGCTGAAATGCGCCGTAAAAAGATATCTTTGCGCCATTATTGTTTTTTGGTTATCCTTAAATATATTTGCGGGGGGGCAAGTGAACGAAATCCCCTATAACGCATTTTGCTACCGGTATTTGTGTCACTTGATACATCTGGTTATGAGCTCAATTGCGCCACTTGAATTAAAGCTAGCGCCATTACGGTTAAGCCATAAAAAAAAATTTAAAAAAGGGGGGGGCTAACTTAACGTTTTCAAAAGTTACGTTTTTTAACATGTTTTTTCTACTACATCGTACCTTTCATCATGCGCTAAAATGCGCCGTAAACAAAAATCTTGGCGCCATTATAGTGTTTCAGAAACACTTAACAGGGTGTTTTTTGGGAGCTTTAGTTAAACGATTCTGAGAAAGTAAAATAGGTAGGTTTTTAAAAATTTGTATTTAGGAGTTACTCCGAAGGCCGAATCGATGTAAAATATTTTCAAAATGGACGCACTTCCGGAAATAATTTTTGAAAACGCTAAGTTAGACCCTCCACGTTTTAAAAATTTTTTATGGCTTAACCGTAATGGCGCTAGCTTTAATTCAAATGGCGCAATTGAGCTCATAACCAGATGTATCAAGTGGCACAAATACCGGTAGCAAAATGCGTTATGGGGGATTCCGTTCACTTGCCCCCCCCCCCAAATATATTTAAGGATAACCAAAAAACAATAATGGCGCAAAGATATCTTTTTACGGCGCATTTCAGCGCATAACTGAGAGTACAATTTCGTATGAAAAGATGTTAAAAAAAGTAACTTTTAAAAACGTTAAGTTGGCCCCCCCACTTTTTGAAAATTTGTCACGGCTTAACCGTAATGGCGCTAGCTTTAATTCAAGTGGCGCAATTGAGCGCATAGCCAAATGTATCAGGTGACCTAGTTACAAGGGACAAAATACGTACTGGGGGGGGGGCTACGTTCACTTGGCCCCCCCAAATGTTTTTTCGGATTTCTAAAAAACGATAATGGCGCAAGTTATTATCGGTGGCGCATATGAGCGCATAACAAGCGCATTCATTTCAAAATAATCCGACTATGAAATCTCTCAGTGGGGGGGCCAAGTTAACGGACCCCTCCTTATCGCATCTTACTTCAGAAAACTCATCTAAATGAAGTAAATTACAAAAGCAATACGATTTAAACAAGAAATTCGCATTTACAAAATTTTTGAAAGAAAAAACGACACTGAAATACAAATTCAAATACAACGAAATCTCAGATTGAATTAAAATATTCTCATACACAGGGTGTCGAGTCATTATTTTTGGTGTTTAGACCGAAATATACGTCTACATGACAACGTTTTCAGAACAATATTAATTTGATTTATCGACATAATAATAGAAAACCCCACTAACTTAGAAAATTCGAGTGCGAGATATTAAATTGAGTTTTGCAGTAGAATTGATTAATATCTAGAAGGGGATTAAGGGACTGTCATCTTTTAGACCATAAAAGGAATTATCAATTGGAGTCGTTTTCGGTCCAGGACAGATTAAGTAAACGCGCTGGGTTATTTTTCGCTACAAACAAATTCACAGTTAGTGAACAAAAGGGGATTGAACTTGATTGTTGAAAGTGCCTGCCTGACATTGAAAAAACATTAGGCAAACGAAAGTTAGAGTGAAAAAACGCGTTAACGACGTACTGCACCCTAGAACTTTTAATTTCGTTGGAGGTTTTTTTTCATTCTATCATTCTATTGATAAGGTACAGCGATAACCATGTATTTATTAAGTCATATCAGGTGTTAAAAATCTATATGGATAAACAATCAGTCCAAGTCCATGGTAGAATGCTATAATATTATTTTTCGACACAGTAAAAATCCTTCCAATTGGATAAATGTGCAGGTACGCTTCTGCCAATCCAAATCGATTTTTTCCACCTCGAAGCGTTTCGCCCTCCACGACTGACGCATAAACTGTTTAGACCGTCCAATATTTAATGTTTACAAGGAAGCCGGCACCAAGAACTTTCCAAAGCAAACACCCCAACTCTCCTGGAAAATGTCGTAAGTAAAATACGGCCACGTACCGGGGGCGTAGACGAATTTAGTTTTGTAGGTAAACTTATAAACATCGCCTACAATTTATCAAAATCCTTTTCTCGATTGTTATTTATAACGCGCTATTGTAAATAAAATTGGAAACGTCTATCGAGAAAAGAGTCCTGTTTATTTTAGGAAATTGTAACGGTCCGAGAGAAATAGATTTATATTTGCTTTGGTACCTACACGACCCGATCCTTAATCTTTCCACCCTCCGTTCCATTATTATATTATTAGGCAAGATTGTTACCATGGCTCGCTCGGGCGTAGGATTTTATTACTTAGATACGTATTAATTACGGAGTAGCCTTACCATTAATGCTAAGTAAGTCGAAGTCACTTCAATTAACCCATGTTGACTTAGAGAGGAACATAATCGATATGCGAGGGTATAATTAAATAACTTGCTATCGGAGGCACTTCTCTCGAGCAACTTCTTGATAATGCTTCACATTATATTTGCTTAATTTATTACGTCTACCGAAAGGACAGCGGAAAGTACGTATTCCATCAGGGCGACTATTGTCCCGAGGCCGTTTCCCAATTCTCCTCTATACGTATAAGACGAGGACGGACGGCTAACGCCTCTTTGGATTTGAAAGCTTTTCTGAAACGGCAAATTATTTATAGTGTATATACGGTTGCGCCGTGTAATCTAGATCAAAATAATTCAAACTTATACATTTGAAAGGAAATTTATCGCGAAAACATAAAGATAAGCCTTCTGACGTTGATAACAAATTGCACAAATATAAAACCTACAGATGCACGGATGTAGAAGAATGTCTTCGACAAGCTTCAATATGGGAGCCATTTCTCATGCCTTTTATTCACGTCTGTACGGATTAGTGATGAAATCGTGTATCAATCCTTTTTGGCCTTCAAATTGATGAGCTCGCATTTAGTAATTGAAATGAGCACTTTTATCACAACGTAATTAATTTAGTCGGTACACGGAACACCTTTAACTATCCAGTATGGTGCTGTGACCAGGATCATTTAATTAACAAACTTAGATCGGAATTACTTTCCGAGTTGGATGCTCCTTTTCAAACCATAGATGCAGTTAGAACTAATTCGTACGGCTCGCCTATGTACTAACATTAGTCGCAACAAAAAACCTCCACTGAGCAATTCAACAGTTATAAAAATCAACACGTCTTTATATAATTGATATGTGGCGTAAAAAAATGTTCTGGAGTTTCTGCGATTCTGATAGACAAAAATACATAATTTAAATACAATGACCCCATTAAAACAATCATCAAAGTGAAGTGGGAGTTCTTAGGATCAGGAGAATAATATATGTGCTAAGATCCAGAGAGAATTTTGTTAGCTCCTTGAATTCCTGTCGTTCTAATACAATATCTTGCGTTTCTGGGTTCCTGATATCACAATTTTTAAA
Organism: Photinus pyralis; assembly: GCF_008802855.1. Lineage (NCBI taxonomy): Eukaryota > Metazoa > Arthropoda > Insecta > Coleoptera > Lampyridae > Photinus > Photinus pyralis. Next base: position 27,782,534 of record NW_022170596.1, on the reverse strand, counting down.
TTAAAAATAGAAAAATGGTGATCAGGAGCACGTAAAACGAGAGGAAGTGTAAGATAAACTGTTTCTATCCGTGATACAACGATTTTTTTACAACAAAAGAATATCAATCAGGAGAATATAATACGTACTAAAATGTAAACGATACATTTTTTACCCCCTTGAATTTCCGTCAACACAATACAATAATTTTTAAATGAGAAATTTCAATTAGAAAATGCAATACATGAGAAAGTAGTCATTTTTTACCTTCTTGCGTTTTTGGGCACCTGATAAAAATTTGAAACAGGCACACTTGTTTCAGAAGAATGTAATACGTAATCGCGTTGTGGAATTCCCGTGGTTTAATAGTCATTAAAAAATTGTTTTAGAAGAAGAAAATATGAATCAGGAGAGTATACTAAACATGTTAAGGTGCAGACGATTAATTTTTAACCTCCTTTCATTTCTGACGATCTGACAATTTTTAAATGAGAAATTTCGACACGATACGTGAAAGTAGGCAATGCGTCTTTTACTTTCTTGCGTTTCTGTGCTCCTGATACAAAAAACCTGTTTCAGGAGGATATAATGCGTGAAAAGGTGTTCTGCGATTCTGATAGACAAAAATTGATATAGGACATAATCTTTTTAAATGCAATGATTATAGTAAACAGTAGTGTATTCACACCATTAAATACAATGATAAAAGTGAAGTGGTAGGTGATACTTTTTTGCACTTAGAATTTTTGTGCACCTGAAATCAGATTTGTATAGTCATAATGCATGGATGAGGAGACAGACATATTCTTTACCTTCTTACGTTTCTGCGATCCTCGGGCAATTTTCAAAACAGTTCCAAAAAAGAAATTTGTAATATCAGGAGAATATAATACATAATTATTAAAACATACTTTTTTTGTGTTTTAAGAAAGTTAAATCAGGATAACATGACAGACAAGAAGGCGTGATTCGCGTACAAAGAATCTTAAAAATAGAAAAGAAATACATCTTTTATGTTTCTGCGATCCTAATACAAAAAATTTTAGAATAGAAAAACTTGTATGAAGAGGATACACTGCAATTATTAAAAGAGGTGCTCCAAAACAGGAGTTTCGGTTTTTCTGATATCTTTTTAAAAGAAAAATATGAATCAGGAGAATTTAATATGTGCTAAGGCGTGGAATAAACTGCTGAGCTCCTTATAGTTCTGTAGATTTTATACAATAATTTCTAAATGAGAAATTTCAATTAGGAGAATACAATACGGGAAAAAGTGTCCAGCAATAAATACACCGTATCTGTAATTTTCATACAAAGAAATTTCTTATTAGGAGGTGTTCTTGCGTTGTTAGGATCTTAATACTTATCAGGAGAATAATATATGTGCGAAGATCCAGAAAGAATTTTGTTAGCTCCTTGAATCCGTCGTTCTAATACAATATCTAATATAATGAACAATAAAACCATATTTTAAAAAAATTGTGCCAGGAGAACATACGTGAGAAAGTGCCAGACATTTTTCTTACATTTCTGCTTTGTTCTGATCGCCATGCAACGATACAATTCCTGCGTGACCGTGAATCATTAAAAAAATGTATCAGGAGGACATAATTTTAAATATAATGATAAAATTGAAGTAGCAGGAGACATGTACAGTACATGTAAAGGTATCAAACTGTTCCTTCCTACATGCGTATGTTCCTACAATTTTGTAAAAACTTTGACATCCTAGCATTTTTATCATCATAAGAATTTTTAAAAAAGAAATTTGAATCAGGAAAACATCATACTTACAATAGAATATTCTTTAAATATGAAAGTTGAATCAGGAGAATATAATACACGACCAGGGGTCAGCGAATACATTTTTTTGCGTCACTGATTCAACAAATTTTGAAATAAAAAATTTGCATCACGTTCAAGTTCAAACATCAGCTATTGAAGAACAGACACTATAAAACCTTTGTCTTTTTATTTTGTATGTGATCCTGACAAAAGAATTTTTAAATATGGAAACTTGTTTGAAGAGGATATAATACGAGTGTAGGCTTTCTTGCATCCCTAAGAACCTAAGATCCTGACACCACAATGTAAATGAGTTTCCGTCTTCATGCGACAACAATTTGTAAAAGGAAAATATGAGAATATCACATACTAACGTTTTGATCTCCTTGCATTCCTGTCGCTCTAATTCAATATTTTTTAAATAAGAAATTTTAATTAGAAGAACAGAGGTCATCTTTTACTTTCGTGAGTTTCTGGAATCCTGATACAAAAATACTTAGAAAAGAAAAATTTCTATTCGGATACGTGAAATTGTATTCTTGTGGTAGTAGGATCCTGCAGATGATTAATTTTTCACCTCCTTGCATTTCTGTCGATCTGACAATTCTTTAATGAGAAATTTCAATTAGAACACAATACGTGAAAAATGGCCAGACATCTTTTAGGTTTCTGTGATCCTGATACAAATTTTAGAATAGAAAAATTTATATTAAGAGGCTACAACGTCAGACTTTCTTGCGTTCCTAAGATCCTGATACTACAATTATTAAAAGAGGTAAAACAGGCGTTTCGGTCTTTCTGATATAACATTTTAAAAGAAAAATATGAATCAGGAGAATTTAATATGTGCTAAAGCGTGGAATAAACTTCTTAGCTCCTTATAGTTCTGTAGATCTCGTATAATAATTTCTTTCTAATTGAGAAATTTCTATTACGAGAATACAATACGGGAAAAAGGAGGTGTTCTTGCGTTCTTAGGATTTCAATAACACAATCAGGAGAATAATAATATGTGCTGAGATCCAGAAAGAATTTTGTTAGTTCCTTGAATTCCTGTCGTTCTAATACAATATCTAATGTAATATAATAACGTAAGGTGTTCTTGCGTTTCTGGGTTCCTGCTATCACAATTTTTAAACTAAAAATAGAAAAATTGTGAAACACGAGCATTTGTAACAAGACAACATAAATGTAGGTGATACGAAATACATGTTTCACTTTCTTGCATTTCTGTGGTTCTAATGCAATACTTTTTAAATCAGAAATATTAATCAGGAAAACATAATACGTGAGAAAGTGGTCAGGATATATATTTTTTTATTACCTCCTTGCGTTTCTATGATCCTGATACGAACATTTTTAGAAAAGAACAACTTCTATTGGGGAGATATGATATGTGAAATGAAGAAATATGAATTAGGAGAATATACTAAGGTGCATACGATTAATTTTTTATCTCCTTACATTTCTGCCGATATGACAATAATTTTTAAAGGAGAAATTAGAACATAATATGTGGAAAATGGCCAGGTAATTCATGTTTTACTTTCTGGCTTTTCTGTGATCCTGATACAAAAAATTTTACAATAGAGACAATTGTTTTCGGAAGACATACTGCATGAAAAGGTGTTCTGGAATTTCGGCGATTCTGCTAGTCAAAAATTGATTTAGGACACAATCGTTTTAATACAATGGTAATACTAATGTATTTAAAATATTAAATACATTGATGAAAGTGAAGTGGAAGGAGATAACGTTTTTCCTCTTCGAATTTATGTGCACCTGATACATTTGGATACACAGACAGACAGACCTTTACCTTCTTACGTTTCTGCGATCTTTAGACAGCAATTTTCAAAACAGTTTCAAATCAGAAATTTGTTGTATCATGAAAGTATGAATGTACTAGGCAATAATTATTTTGCCTCTTTGAGAATGTTAAATCGGGATAACATAACGTACAAGAAGGTGTCAGCGTATACATTTTCGGGATTCGCATACAAAGAATGACCAGGCAATACATCTTTAAAGTTTAAAGTGATCCTAATACAAAAAAAATTAGAATAGACAAATATAATATGCGAGAAGGTGTTCTTGCGTTGCCCGGATCCTGATACCACAATTTTTAAAAAAGAATTGTGGAACAGAAGAATGTAATACGTAAAAAGGTGCAAGAGGAATTGTTTTAGCATTTCTGCGATTCCGATACAGAAAAAATTGGAATAGAAAAATTTCTGTTCAGTCAGATGTTCGTGCTCATAAACCTCTACGTGTTTTCCTGTGATTTTGATATAAAAAATGGAAATTTGTGTCAGCAGGAATAATATATGAAATAGTAATGCGAGTTGGCACGAAATAAATGTTTTATTTTCTTATATTTCTGTGATCCTGATACATTTTAAAAGAAATTTTAATCAGGAAAATGTAAGTCTAGCCATACCTACATTTACGTTACTTTAATATGAGTACAGGAAGAGATTTGATCCAGGAGTGCAGAAACACGAGAAGGTGTCAGGCGATATATTTCATAAGGAGCGGAACTTTTTTCTTCCTTGAATTTTTGTGCACCAGAAACAACGTTTTATAGCAAAAACAGAAAGAAAAAGCTACCTAGACATGAGAGAGACGCGGATAAAGTTTAACTTCCTTGTGTTTGTGCGATCCTCGGCAATTTTTAAAAAAAAATTTGTTGTATCAGGAGAGTTAATACGTAAGAAGGTACCAGAAAATAATTGTTTACCTCTTTCCATTTCTGTATTTCGATATACCATTTACAGAATCTTTTTTTTAGGGATAATGTTTAAGGGGGATTTTCAAAGCGAGGCAAAGAATGCATTTTTTAGCTACTTTTCGTACTAATACAATAATTTTTAAATAGGACTCGCGTTTCTGTAATCCTGATACATTTTAAAAATAAATGTGTATCAAGAAAAGCAAGTCATAATTAGTCAACTGAACAAGGTTTAACTAAAAAGTATTCTAGCATTTCCTGATAGAACAAGTCCCGGGACCATAGATGCATAAAACCCTGCAGTTATAGCTAATTCGTACGGCTCACCTATGTACTAACATTAGTCGTTAAAAAAAAAAACCACAGAACAATTCGACCTTGTTATAAAAATCAACACTCGTCTTTCCACCGATAAATCCGATTCAACCGCACTAGAAAGGGGTCTGACAAGAGCGACAGCTTATTAAGCAAGTTAATCAAAGTTTGATAAACGAGTTTTTTAAAGTCCGCGCCGCACCGGTGATAAAAATCTAATAAGAAATTATAATCTAATATTGTCTATATTAACCAATTTACATGAATCGCGTGCGTGCATTTTGCCTCAATTAAAACTTTTGTAATTAGAAAATTTGAAATAAAAGGACATAAATAATGTTAATTTTTTGGCGAAGGAGAAAAAAAAGTTAAATTTCCTTAATAAAAGCGCGCAGGGGAAACGCTTAATTTAATTATTATAAATTTACAACGTTGCTATGTAGTTAATAAAAAAAGAGGAGAAAAGACTTTAATTTTAACCGGTTTTATTTTAATTTACAAATGACGTATGTGTGCGTTCTTTGAATGTAAAGGGGCGAGGCTGAGATATGTCGTGGTAACAAATGTGAACTACCACTTCTTCTGTTGTTTAACGATTACAAAGGGGTTTAGATTTATTTTACCCGGATAAATGCATTACACGAGTAATGACGTGCGAGATAATAATCTTTTATGATGTCTCCTTGCATTGTTCTGATAAATCTAAGACTGCCTTTTTTCCTTCCTCCATATATCGATATAAATATATTGTTTCGAACTGTCACTTTTTATATATTGTGATCAGGAAAAGGTATGCGGTTTTTTATCAATCCCACGTCGAATTCAAACTGTGAACGTCTCTTAATTCAATTTTCCCCCTTTTTTGAGGTTTCCTCTTTTGACATATGTTTTTCCGGCAGATTTCGGATGTTACATTTTATTTGAATAAATCCATTGGGTTTGTTCGACTTATTCAGGTACACTTTTAATACTGAATTATAGACCTATTTTTCGCAACAAACGCTTTAGAGCCGACCTTTATTTATTTAAATTTGATAAAGAATTCAGGAATATAATAACCGAATCGATGTGGCTCAAAGGACCAACTAAATATTGCCCTCTTTGCTTGTTATTGTTGATGTAATAAAGTCACCTTCATCTTTTCCACCTGTTTCTACGCCCTCTTTATATGTAGGCGGTAAATAGAATCGCAAAATCGATAAGGCTGAAATATCCTACCCACTATAAGGTTTGAGTCAGATTTATACTGTTGTAATCGAGCTTCGAGCTACCTCCAAGATAGTTGGAGTGTTTTTCCATGGCTTTCCATTGCCCTTATTAGTATTTCCTGACATTTTGCGTATTCATATGGCGAACTTACATTATTTCGATAGTTTTTGAATTGTAGAGCAGGAAAAAGTAAAATTCTCATTTATTATTAAATAAACACTTTTCCGATAATCTACCATTTTCAAGGTAAGTTTACGAGGTCAAGAAAGAAAGTTATCGGACCTAACCTCATTTTTTTTTAATGCAACACCCTGTATGTTTTAATATAAACAGGCAGAATACTAAATTCTATTTTCAAAACTATAGCACACCAAGAATGATATTAAAAAAATATTCAAGCGATTCAGAGATATTAAAAAGGTTTTTATAATAAAATAAAAAATTTTAAAAATGTTACACAATTTTTTTAATTTTTTTAAACACTTCCTTTTAATAATAATAATAATAATCTTTAATTCAAAAAATTGTAAATAACAATTACAGAAACGTCAAATCACAAGCAAAACATGTACGAGTATATGTATATATATTGTCAAAATTTCCATAACTTTTGATTGAGAGGTCTGATCGAAAAAGTACGAATCGTTTTGGATTCTACGCACCAAAATTAATAAGAAAAAGTTTTTTCCCGAGAAATTTTGGTGCAGTCGATTTTTGGTAAAAAAGGAAGGTTATACACTGCCTTTTTTTGAGCTCCGAAAAAAAAATTGTCTCAGATCGACCCGGAAAAAATTTTTTCCTATAGAATGTGGCCCGTAGAATCCATAATTTCAAACAGTTCCAAGATTGGGCTACTAGTTCAAAAGTTACAGCCCTTTGAATTTTTTTTCGAAATTGATTTCTAGTCTATAACTTTTGATTGAGAAGTCTAATCGAAAAAGTACGAATTGTTTTGGATTCTACGCACCAAAATTAATAAGAAAAAGTGTTTTCCCGATAAATTTTGGTGTAGTCGATTTTTGGTAAAAAAGGAAGGTTATACACTGCCTTTTTTTGAGCCCCGAAAAAAAATTGTCTCAGATCGACCCGGAAAAAAAATTTTCTTATAGAATGTGACCTGTAGAATCCATAATTTCAAACAGTTCCAAGATTGGGCTACTAGTTCAAAAGTTACAGCCCTTTGAATTTTTTTCGAAACTGGTTTCTAGTCTATAACTTTTGATTGAGAAGTCTGATCGAAAAAGTACGAATTGATTTGCATTCTACGCACCCAAATTAATAAGAAAAAGTGTTTTCCCGAGAAATTTTGGTGTAGTCGATTTTTGGTAAAAAAGGAAAGGTTATACACTGCCTTTTTTTGAGCCCCGAAAAAAAAATTGTCTCAGATCGACCGGGAAAAAAAATTTCTTATAGTGTTTGGCCCGTAGAATCCATAATTTCAAACAGTTCCAAGATTGGACTAATAAATCAAAAGTTACAGCCTTTTGAACACTTTTCCGATAAACATGAGAAAGTGCTTTTTCGATCCCATGATCCTGATATAATTTAAATGCAAGTTTAAAAAGAGAAATTTGAGCCAGAAGAACATTTTACGCGAGAAAGTGGTTAGTCATTACATTTTTTCGCGTTTCTGTGATCCTGATACAGCATTTTAAAATTAAAATTGTTTCAGGATGATTACAGGATAAAACTGAATTCCTAGACGCGACTTCACGTATAATTTTTGAAAATAAATGTGTATCAAGAGAATCGTCACAAATAGTCAACTGGACTATCGTGCTCATAACGTAACCGACAATAATGACGGAACATCCTGTATATGAGAATATACGAATAAGCACAGTCAATTAAGTGTATTTGAATTTGTGTCTTAGTGTTGTTTTTCCTTTTAGAATTGTTTGTAATTGCCCATTTTTCTTTGGGTTTTATCGATTTTGTAATTCATTCAATTTAATTAAGATACTTTCAGTAAGACACATCTGGTCGAAGTTGCGTGTTGAAATGTAGACACATCTGGTCGTTTGCGATAAGAAGATTTTATCAGGCGACATTTAATTAACGCGCGTGTTCTTATGGCGGTTAGAGGATGTTTTACGATTATTTCGGCTTAAGTGGGGATACGGTTCTTCGAATTTCTAATTTTTGATGTACGTCTGTACGTCACAATATTATTACTGCATTTGCGCTCATTTTTGTGATTAAGGTTTTGACCCAACTGTTATCTACGTTTATCAATAAAGTATTTACCCTCGTTTTGGTCCCATCAATAGGTATATTTGTGACTAAAATTCGATTCAAAATGGTGCATCGGAAGGAAATACTGTAACGGTAGCTCTTAAATTTGGATTCAAAATTTGAGGGTCGGATTTCCCAGTAAATTACGTCTGGTAGAATTGTAAAAGTCCGCAAGTAGTTGGTCATTTTTCGGTTATCTTAATTAGCGTTGCGTGATTCAAATTTGGGATTGACTCGAACGCGTCAAATTAAAATAAGGTGGGTCGACAACGTGTTGAAAAGTGTGCATTTCAATAATCTGACGTGAGGGTGGTGGTAATTTTCTAGATTCCTTATGAATCCACTACACTGCTTCCTGTTTTGTAGGATCTTTCGGCAAAGCGTCCAAATGCCCATTGCAAAATTCTTTCCCGACCAGGCTCTTCTATGTCGTAAGAAGTCTGGAAATGTTTGATCACGTGATGCGCATTTTTCGAAACAAAAAATACGGCCAAATCTGCCCAATATGAATTACGTAGAGCTTCTAGGCAGATAACTTTAAATAATGCCCCCGTATAATGTTTTTGTGAGTGTCAGTGACTGACAAATCTTAAACGAAGGACATGCGTTCCTAAGGAAACTTCAACCGCAACAGTAATAGTTTCGGTTAACCTAATTCGTAATGGCGACATTTGAAGCAGCGCAAACGTGTGCATTTTAGGTCGTGAGTAGATAAAGGGTGTTCGTAAAAATAATGAAATGACGGGTTCCGTGTGGACGATTAGGCTGTTATTTTGTTTAACAGTCTCGAGGCTTTCGGGCGCGTAGTTGCAAATATCTTGTCCCAACTCTCCGAAGTACATTTTAGTATTACTCAGGAGACGGGGCGAGGAGATGTAGCTCGATCGCATTAGCGCCAAAGGGAATTTCGAAATGATTATTAAACTCGTATAATTGCGCCTAATGATCATATGTAAGGGGTTCCGATAGTGATCAATTCCGAAAGAAAATGGCGGCGCGTAAATCTTTCTCGATTTTATACGTGGCAATTTTAGAGGTCGACATTTAGAAGTAACTGTAATGTGTAAAGGGATTCTTAGGTGTCCCCTGTAGATTAAAATGGTTGGGGTTTAAATGGCGAAGCGGGCAATCGGCCGAGGAAATGGCTTAATACTATTAGTTGTCGCCATTACACCCATGAAGGGATATCATGTCCGGTGCGCTTGATTATAATAATGCTCCCTTCAAAATATCGATTCGACGAAAGCGCCCACTTTAATAAAATACAAAGCTCGAGAGATATAAATCAGATTTCGGGATGGAATATGGAAATATTAAAACGTCAAAAGCATAATCAATCTTCCGAAGGATTTTGAATCGAATTGCGATAATAATTTTATTATTCACCCTTTCGAATATCCCAAGCGTACAGGCGGAGAGTGTCGCAGTTATAAAATTACCGAAAGGAATTCCGTGCGGTTAGCTAAATTGCAGAAATGTGTGAGGAATTTGCTGCGAAATCACTAAATATTTTGAGAAATATTCTCCCTTCTTTGTTAACGTTATTTTAGCTTCAAAATTCTCAGCTACTTTCAATTTAACTTCGTCATTTCTGAGTACGCGATCTCTTAGTATCAAGCAATATAGCGCTTAACACGTTTTCAGGATGATTAGTTAAGTTATAAATTTGGAGCGAGATGTAGTTGGCTGTAATAGTATGTAAATCGATTTTTATATGTAAATATGGCTGCAATCACTCTTTTTCTTTTCATAGGGAATAACCACTTGATCTGGTCGCCACTAATCTCCCCGGGTCGCGGCACGTTCAGCTATTTATATTAAACTAAAAACGGAACCAACGAAACTTTTGAATCTGACGTCTATTTTAAACCAATACTAAAACAGCATCTTTTGTTTGTAATGCAATTGTCGTCTTGGCAAAGAGGAGCTGTTACGCTTTTGAGGTGCGCTGTTATGATAACAACTTACGTGATTTAAACGCGTACGTTTACCGTTAACAACTTACTTCGCGCATACCATAATAAATATGTTTCGCGGGTCTCGAAACTAAATTCGCGATTATATTGTCGTAACTTCTGCAGAAATAAACGCGCTACGTGCTGGTTAATTCCGCGGCGCGTATTATTTAAAATTGACAATCGTTTAAATTACTTGCACGTCTCACAGTTAAGTCGCTTATCGGCCACCCGATCGCTGAGTAATTCCGCTTTTGTAATTGAGTACGATCTGTATACTTCCAAGGACGCGACCAATCTCCCCGGCTGGCGGCGCGCTCAGCTATTTATATCAAATTGATAACGGAACCAACGAAACTTTAGGGCCTGACGTCTATTTTAAACCAATAGCAAAACAGTATCTTTTGTTTTCAACGCAATTTTCGTTTTGCCAAAGTGGAACCGCTACACGTTTGAAGTTCGCTGTGATGGTAACAACCCACGTGACGTAGATGCGTGCGTTTTCCGCGCTTACTACGCGTAATTTTATTCATATGTTAATTTAAAAGCTGCCATTGAATATTACGAGACCTATCAGACGAGCCTCATAATACTAAAACCAAGGGTACTAAGTACACTTGTTCATTATACCACTCGCCTTCTCAGACCTCCTACGGATCCATTGAACATTAATCCAGCGAGCTTTGTTCCGATTACGCACGCACTTTGTAACAATGGCGAGCACTTATATTGCCTTGTGTTCTACGTATAAATAAATAGAAATTAAAAGACGAATTTTACATCTTTGCAGTTGATTCGGCTCGAAGGACCGACATATTGTAATAAGCGTGATTTAGGTTTAGTTCTTAGTAATGAACATGTTGTATATAAACTCTGTTTCATTTACAATCCACACAAACCATTTACAACAAATGCGCCGTGGAAGAGACAATCTTCTTAGGCAATTAGCGTGCGGGCGTTCCAGAATTGTCAAATGGCATTTTGAGAATTTCAAGCTTTTATCATTTGGAAAACTTCCCGCCCAAATATATTACCCAAGGGATTGCAATGGTAGGAACCAATTTTTCGTAGCCCATCATCTGAATAAAATAAGCTTAACAAACTGTGGTCAAATTGCTACTAAACTCGATAAGGGGTGGGTCGAACTACAGAAATATTCATTTCCAATATAGAATGTTAGGTTTCTTCGAACCTTCTAAGCGTTTTCTACACTACTTGCACCACCTGGACAGATTAATCCGACGACTAAACCGACCGCAACGACATCTTACTTTCCATCTTTTGGACCAGATTTTATTAGTTCTGTGTGTCATTTTGTTTCCCGGGCAGTGTGGAGTTAGGGGTAGCGCTCACTTCTCTTCGTTGACCGATCCCTTAACTTTCCGTCTTTTTACGAACGAGCATTAAATGACACTACTCGAGACCGAAAGTCCACGGGAACGCTGAACTGATATTAGGGGCATAGTGTCCCGCATTTTACAGATTTTTTAGAGAAAGTAAATCGCGCTTTTGAATTAGGTACAGACTCTACTTTCACATAATTTTTTTAGGCTGTTTATCGAAAAAAGAATATTTTGTCGATAATTCACAGTACAAAAAAATAGTGCTTCTTGAATAAAATATGGGGTATTCCATTTTTTAAAAAACGTAAGTTTGATAGGCCCGGAATAGAGTACGCCACTGGTGACCAGAATTATTTTAGAAACAGGGCGACGGTAATTTTGCACAATTTTGCTCCTACATTTTTTCGATGTCTTTTATGGTAAAGGAATTATGGTTCGACGAGCTTCGGTAGTTCGGACGCAACCGCCGTACTTTTAAAATTAAACGGTTTGTTTAGTTAAATTAAATTCAATTAAATTCACAATTAAATTAACTATCACTTCCAATCCAAATGTACGGAAGGACTCGAGCGCCACCAAGAGATGCGGATTTGCCCCTAGACAAGATCTTGCGGACAGCGGCGATCGATTTCTGGGGGTCCGTTAACTTGGCCCCCCCCACTGAGAGATTTCATAGTCGTATTGTTTTGAAATGAATGCGCTCGTTATGCGCTCATATGCGCCACCGATAATAACTCTTGCGCCATTATCGTTTTTTAGAAATCCGAAAAAACATTTGGGGGGGGGCCAAGTGAACGTAGCCCCCCCCAGTACGTATTTTGTCCCTTGTAACTAGGTCACCTGATACATTTGGTTATGCGCTCAATTGCGCCACTTGAATTAAAGCTAGCGCCATTACGGTTAAGCCGTGACAAATTTTCAAAAAGTGGGGGGGCCAACTTAACGTTTTTAAAAGTTACTTTTTTTTAACATCTTTTCATACGAAATTGTACTCTCAGGTATGCGCTGAAATGCGCCGTAAAAAGATATCTTTGCGCCATTATTGTTTTTTGGTTATCCTTAAATATATTTGGGGGGGGGCAAGTGAACGGAATCCCCCATAACGCATTTTGCTACCGGTATTTGTGTCACTTGATACATCTGGTTATGAGCTCAATTGCGCCACTTGAATTAAAGCTAGCGCCATTACGGTTAAGCCATAAAAAAAAATTTAAAAAAGGGGGGGGCTAACTTAACGTTTTCAAAAGTTACGTTTTTTAACATGTTTTTTCTACTACATCGTACCTTTCATCATGCGCTAAAATGCGCCGTAAACAAAAATCTTGGCGCCATTATAGTGTTTCAGAAACACTATACAGGGTGTTTTTTTGGGAGCATTAGTTAAACGATTCTGAGAAAGTAAAATTGGTAGGTTTTTAAAAATTTGTATTTAGGAGTTACTCCGAAGGCCGAATCGATGTAAAATATTTTCAAAATGGACGCACTTCCGGAAATAACTTTTGAAAACGCTAAGTTAGACCCTCCACTTTTGAAAAAATTTTTATGGCTTAACCGTAATGGCGCTAGCTTTAATTCAAGTGGCGCAATTGAGCTCATAACCAGATGTATCAAGTGCACAAATACCGGTAGCAAAATGCGTTATGGGGGATTCCGTTCACTTGGCCCCCTCCCAAATATATTTAAGGATAACCAAAAAACAATAATGGCGCAAAGATATCTTTTTACGGCGCATTTCAGCGCATACCTGAGAGTACAATTTCACTTTTAAAAACGTTAAGCGTCATAACCGTAATGGCGCTAGCTTTAATTCAAGTACAATTTCGTATGAAAAGATGTTAAAAAAAGTAACTTTTAAAAACGTTAGTTGGCCCCCCCACTTTTTGAAAATTTGTCACGGCTTAACCGTAATGGCGCTAGCTTTAATTCAAGTGGCGCAATTGAGCGCATAACCAAATGTATCAGGTGACCTAGTTACAAGGGACAAAACAAAATACGTACTGAGGGGGGGCTACTTCACTTGCCCCCCCCCCCAATGTTTTTTCGGATTTCTAAAAAACGATAATGGCGCAAGAGTTATTATCGGTGGCGCATATGAGCGCATAACGAGCGCATTCATTTCAAAACAATACGACTATGAAATCTCTCAGTGGGGGGGCCAAGTTAACGGACCCGATTTCTGGCGAAGGAACCGAACCCAGAATTACGGAACACGAAAACGAGCGCCCTCACGAAAACGCAAGCAACAAAACACAAATTTATTATCGGTAGCTACGAGAAAACAAATGCAGGAAAGTGAGACAATACTCTTCCTTATAATTAATGGAACAGAAAGTCGCAATTAAACGTATCTGTAGAAATTTGCGTGCAAGAAAAAGCAAAAGCAATTACCTTTACCTTCTAGAACCTTCCGTAACGAAAGCACCCAACTTAAAACCTGCGTAGCTCAGATGAGTTTACGTTAGTAGCTCTAGCTCTGGCTACAAGGGCTGTTTGTGATTGTATAGTGGGTTGAGTGGGGAGAATAGCTAATTAGCTAACACTCCGCCCACTATAAAATAAAGGCATAAAAAAGAACGCTTCTAGATACAGGGTGTTCATGGTACGGGGTGGTCATGAAAGTAAGTAAACTTCGAGGTGGAAAAATGTGTAAATAGTACCCACCTTACGAACTTTATGTGTTTATTTATCTGCAACATAATCCCACCCCCTTCTGGGTGGTGCATTACGTTGCTTTACGATTTTATTATTCTTCCCTTTGTTTGAGTTATTGATATTAGGGGCATATGCTCCTTTGTGCGCCTCGCGATTAATAAAGTTTCGATGTATCCCAATTAATGAACGCCTAGTAAAAGGGCAAGTGAAAAATGGGCGAGCTTTTACTTTGTGACTTTGGATATTGATTAATGTCTCACTACTCCAAGTAGTGATTTCTTTTTCTTTGTTTATCCTACCTAAATGTGTCAGTTGCAGTCGACGCTCTATTAGCGGAAATAACAGCTTTTCGTTTGCAACAGCTCTACTTTATTAGCGTCGACTGTATACCGTGTTCTTTTAATAATGAAGCTTTTGATCTCGCGCGCTACAAACGTAGCGACTTCGAAGTGCGTTAGAGAAATTATTTTGAAGTGAAACGCCCACGTCATTTAATTTTCAAAAGTAAGAAAAAGAGACTTTCAATGAAGCGAAACTTTTTCGCCCGATATTAAGGAAACCTCATCGGACGTAATTGGTAATTTCATTATGGAAACCTCACGAAGACGACCGTCTTTATTCAATAACAAAAATATTCTTTTTCGAAATCAATATGGGGGGCCGCAAACAATTGGGCCGCATTCAATGCAATAAGCTCGGTATGAATCGCTCGAATTCGTCCATTGTATCACATCTCTCAATCCGAAATATCGACTTCGATTTAATCAAAGAAGAGCATTGGAGAAGCGGGTCAGGTGAGGGGGACGCCCGTACCTATCAACTGTATAAATTATTCGAGCTATTTCGGTAATTTGGCCAGTGTGCATGTGAACAAATAAGGTCGCTATGCGTTGGAATCTCGGGCATTACGCCGACTAAATAATTCGATACAAATCAGTGGGGCATTCAAGAGTTGCACGTGTGTCTGGAATTAACTGTCAGAATCCGACTATTAAAACGCGACAAAATTACTGCTGAAATATTCTAGGTTGTCCTCGTTAATTTTTGAAGAGAAATAACGAAATAAATACAATAAATTTACATTTTGAAATTCTGTCCCTCACTCCTTGAGTTTAGCAAGGTGTTTTTCAATCGAATAGTTCGGCCAATGAAGTTTTTTATTTATATCGCCTGCATTTAAACTAGCTCCCGTTCCGTCGTTATTATTTAGCTCACTCAAAAGGAGGCCAATGAAGTTTTTTATTTATATCGCCTGCATTTAAACTAGCTCCCGTTCCGTCGTTATTATTTAGCTCACTCAAAAGGCGAAACGAATTCAAAAGAAGTTAAAGTAACTTTCACTCTTGTATTAGAATTGTCACTTTAACTATGATTTATTCGAAGCTTGATTAATCGGGTAATTTTATTTTTACACGAAAGTTCTGCTGAAACGGAAAAAACCTGATTTAAAACCAAGATCGAGTGTATTTTAGGGAGATTAATAAAAGACAGTAAATTTCACAACCACTATTATAATATATTTCACGCATTCCCACACGCATTTTAATCGCCGATAAAAAGCTACCTAGCTTTTAATCACTTAAAAAATCATCTGATTGGTTAGAATTTGAAACAATCACCAAGCTGATTGGTCGTATATTAATGGAGTGTAATAATCGCCGGAAACGTCCGTTTGTAGGGGGGTAGATAAAAATTGTATTAAATTTTCCCGAAAACTCTCAGAGTGCTGAATGAAAGAGGGAAAGAGTTCCGCATTCTCCATAAGTAAGTAAAATACCATTAGTGAGTAAACCGAGAATAATTTATTTATTTCAAAAGCTAGTCATAGTAATCTCGATTTTCTAACTTATAAATGACGCAATTTGAAGTTGCACGAGACGATGGAAAAGGTTTCTGAATCATTCAAGCGCGACAAATAAATTTTATAACGTTCGTAAGGATTAAAAGGAGCTCTCGAGCGGCATTGAATACTTTGACTTTGGTACGTACACGTCCTTTTTCCTACGTTACAAGCTCGTAGATTTTTCTCTAAATGAATAATACATTCGGAAATAAATTTCTAAAGCCGTACCTGGTCTATAAAGATAAACAAGCAAAATCTCTGGCAGAGAATTAAAATCTGCAATATGTAAAACGTTGGGCGTCTGAGCCGTTAATTTCTCATACATATTCAAATTTGCAGTTGCGGCTTACATTTGCCATTACTTTAATCTTTCGCTTTTGCTCTTTAATTTGACCCTTCGTACATAGGGAATGGTTTCAATCTACCTAACGACAATTAATTATACAAGTGTACGAGTGTCAGTGTTCGACATTACTGAATAGCGTCTTTGCTCTTAGTGTCCTTGGGGTGATCAAGTGAAGTTAGCATTGCTAAAGCACTAAGTATCTAAATAGTGTCGATTGTGTTAGTGCTTCGTTTTCACTGCAAAAAAGGAAAAAAACAGGATGAAAGGGAATTGAACCCCACTGTTTGAAATTTGACTTTCTAAGTGCGCTCGAAGGCTACACAAATTTTACTATGATTTCTCCATTTCCTGAAAATCCCGCATCTTCCATTGACCGACTTTTTCGTATCGACCGCCGCGTAACATCGAACGTCTTTACCGGCCGCCTTATCACTCGAAAGGTGAAGGGACATCTTTCATAGACCGCCTCTTTCTTAGCGACTGCCGATTCCAATTTAAAGGTCCCATATACGGAACGATTCGTCGTTGAGTTTGATGCGATGACCGATACATCATTCGATTAAGTTAATCGGTAACGATCTTGACATACACTATCGATTCGTTGTTTCGATTGGTCTAAAACGACGGATTCGCCAGATCAATCGTACCGTATATGGGGCCCTTTACAGTATTGAAAAAATTAAGTGCAATCAAGTTCTAGTAGAAAATCTTCAGAAGTACGTATACTTTGTTAGTATCTCAAGCTCATCTGTAAATAATGTACCCATGCGTTATATAAAACATGTAGAGAACTGCTGGTATCATTAGAAACAAACGAATGTTATACATCATTTTTTAACGTCTATGAAATCAGGGAAAACTAACTGTATTGGTCAGTGGTAGACCGTTGGGCTACATAGCCGAAGATCGGGTGTTCGAACCTGGGCTCAGATAAGAATTTTTCGTCTGTGGCGTAGATGGGAATTTCCTTAGATCAGTTTCGAACATTTTGCGGCTACTCCGTGGGTTTTTCTGCAGTTTTCCTAATTCGTAATATTCGTAAACTAAATACCTGAGTCCTTCTTCCGCAGGGACACCTCTAAAAAGCATTATGCGGGCCATTCTGTTACCTGTTGACGGCCAACAACAAGGTGGACAATAAATAAATAAATACATGAATAAATAACCATAACCTCGCATTTCGATGAACAAATGTGAACTTTGTATTACGATTGTAGATATTTTCGGGTTTCTCCCGCAATTTTTTTTGTTAAAAACGCTTAATTAAGGCAATTTGTATTAATTTAACGGTGAATCTTGATTTAGTGATAAAAAGTTTTACGAGATTTCGAACTCTTTTTATATTATCCCAAACGGAAGAAATCTTCACTACGTGACAATTTTGTCCTCTTTACGACTACAAAGGTAGAATTCCATCCTGATTTCACGTATAGCAAACGAGTACACTGAATTTTTAACAGAGCTATGTATGGTAACGAAAATATACTGGCGCGCTTAATTTGTTTATCCTTGACCGCGTACAATTGTTTTGATCTCCCTAACCAACGAGTTTTATACGACGTTAACTGGGTATTTTCTCTTAATTTTTTAATTTCCCTCCCTTCTCAGAGAAAACTACAAATATATACGTACGTACAGGGTGGCCAACTAAGAATGCGAAGTACTGTATCTGAGAATCTATCCATCGTAGAGGCTTGCGGCAAAAAAAGTTATTACTAAAACGGCCACGAGAAAAACCTGGAAAATATTTTTAAGTTTCTGAAATGGCCGCTAGGGGGCGTAACTGCAATCTGGAATCTAAAAAAGTGATGTTTCTGTGAATTCCGCTATATTAACCTAACAAAAAAATACCCGGTCTTTGAAGTCGGCGATAATCTGAACAATTTTTGTTTGACAATTTTTCCTGTATCTCTAAAAATGAAGTGGTGGGGGGTATTCAAAGGTTTCCGTAAAGAACACCCTGTATCTTCGAAACGGCTGAACCGATTTAAACAAACTCAGGTTAGTTCAAAAGAGCTATTCTTCAGCTACAACTATTATACTATTTGAAGTTTTGTTAGTTTCACATATCACCGCTTGAGGGCTTTTTTCGACATTCCGACAGAAATGGTTCATTTTCTCAAAAAAATTAAATGCATTGTTTCGATTTTTTTTTCATGAAAAAGTAGCTAAATGATGCCTAAACAAACTAGCGAAAACAGCATCTTGATATCTTGAGAATCCACCTTAGGGCCACAAATTATATAATAAAAATAATTCCGGAAAAATTAGCTTAAAAAAATAAAATTTTGAGGGTATAAAATTTTCTTTGGCCTAAATTTTAGGTTAGGAACAAGATATCGAGATGCGGTTTTCGCGAGCTTGTTTAGGCATCATTTAGCTACTTTTTCATGAAAAAAAATCAAACCAACGCATTTAATATTTATGAGAAAATTAACCATTTCTGTCGGAATGTCGAAAAAAGCCCTCAAGTGGCGATATGTGAAACTAACAAAACTTCAAATATTATAATATTTGTAGCCGAAGAATAACTCTTTTCAATTAACCCAAGTTTGTTAAAATCGGCTCAGTCGTTTCGAAGATACACGGTGTTCCTTACGGAAACCTTTGAATATCCCCCACCACTTCATTTTTAGAGATACAGGAAAAATTGTCAAACAAAAAAGGTTCAGATTATCGTCAACTTCAAAGACCGGACATTTTTTTCTTAGGTTAATATGGCGGAATTCACAGAAAAATCACTTGTTTAGATTCCAGATTGCAATTACGCCCCCTAGCGGCCATTGCAGAAACTTAAAAATATTTTCCAGGTTTCTCTCGTGGCCGTTTTAGTGATAAATTTTTACCGCAAGCCTCTACGATGGACAGGTTCCCAAATACAGTACCTCGCATTCTTATTTGGCCACCCTGTACATTTATTTATTTATGTATATTATATTTTTTATTGCATATGCAACTATATTTTAGTATTTTTGTCGGTTTTCCCTAAAACAGTAGGGAAATTTTGAAATGCATTTTTACCAAAAAGTTAATAATAAAAAAGTGGAACAGATAAAAACACAAACAAAAAACAATAAGGAAAGTGAATAGCGCGGCACATAAATATTGCGATACCAATGTCTAACGTTTGACACTCGGGACTAAAACTGTAATTAACACTTAATAAGAATCAATTACGAAAGACGGCAGAACGGCGGGTGCCACCAGAAGTTTTCGGTCCCTCTTGCTTCTGGACAAAATGTTCTACGGGAAAACGAGACAATATTTTCCCCCTTATAATTAGTAAAACGGAAAGGAATACACGTACACTTATTCCTTCGATAACTTTCGAAAATTTTCATTAATTACGTCTTTCCCAGATGTCTTAAAAATTCGGGACTCGTGTCAAAATTCAAACGTTTCTTAATGTTGCCCGTTTTAATGCTGGATTTCGTATACCAGAAAATGAAAAACGATTAATTAATAATTAACGTCGCTAAAACTGAAAAAATTGAATCTTTGTTCTTCCCTGACTCAAGAGAGTTTTCGGCGGCTGTAAAAAACAATTGAAATATTCCAACGGGAACGGTTTCAAATTACGGTAGCGCCGGCTGAAACACAACTTTTGAAATTAAATCAATTACCTTTAGCTTCTATACTTAACTGCTAAATACTGTCGGATAATAAAGCGCTCAGTTTTAAACCCTTCTAGATACCGGGTGATCATCTACAGGGTGATAAACTGAAACTGGTAATTTATTATTTAAATATTAATGTTTACATAATTTATAAAAAATCCACTTTCTATATTCCGACACTAAATTTTCTGTACGTAATGCCTAGCGCTAACCCTTGAAATCCAACAAAAAAATTCAACTGTAACTATCTCTATAAAATTCGAAAAAATAAATCCAAATTTAGAGCTACCGTTACACCTCAAAGTCAATACAGAAGATTTGAAACTAAAGGTTCCCTTTATCAAGACAGTGGGTGACAGTAATAGGAAGAGAAAATATGATTTCTGTTTTTAAAATGATTTATACTACCAGTAAGTGTATAAAATGACGTGGCTATACAATAGAAAAAACCAGATACAGGACCTTTTGCTGGAATTTTGAGACATCAGACGGCTATCCAAATTAAATCCACATTCTATTCGAGCTAGAGTAATTTAAGAAGTATCCATTTCACAGAGGAAACCGATTCAAATTTGTATGGAACGCTGCTGGAAACATTATTTTAAGAAATTGTGCAAATTAAATTGTTTTGTTTTGATTCGTTTAATAATCTAAATCATAAGAGAAGAAAATTCTATTGGTGTAAAATAGTAATTAAAATTTTACTGCTCCAATTAGATTGACCTATGAAAACGTGAGCATGAACTTAACGCGAACGTGAACGATCACACGTTAGGTTGACGTTCGGGTTCACGTTCACGTTCGCGTTAGGTTCACGTTAAGGTTTGCGTTGAGTTCACGTTAATGTTCACATTAGGTTCACGTTCTAAAGGAGTGGGAGATGGGCGGGGTATACGTCAACCAATAGGAAGCCAGGGGTTGGGGCTTAAAGGAGGCGGAGTGGGGGGTGCCCATAGAGGCCCCTATACTACTAAAGTCCGAATTTTATTTCAAGAAGGTAAGTTCACCCCCCTGTCAAAAATAATAGCGATCTGCAAATTAGATATAGAAAATTTCACCTGGTGGAAGGGTTCCCCCTTCAGATCCAATGACTCGTGGTAGCATTAACAATTTGTTTAGCCATAGCCACCGATAAAATTGAATCCAAAAAACCGCTTTCATAGACACTAATTAGGTTTTATTTCTTTTACGTAACTCGGGGGGGAAGACACAAACGCCTTTGATCGCCGCAAATTAAATGTCAATATTAAATGAAGCCGGAGAGTTTCTCGTTCACTTTATACATCGAATAGACAACTATAAAGCGGTCTAAAGTATTATGGTCTCACTAAATATTCAATTTCGAGAAGCCATATCCGTGTATTGCGGCCTTTTCGCTCCCGAAAACACGGCACAAAAAGTTGTAGAAATGTTATTCCGTCAAAGAGGAAAGGTTTTCGGTCTTATGAATATTCAAATATGAAAATCTAAACCGTGTTGTAAATGAATTGTAGACGTGTTTCTCTTACTCACTTCATAATGTAATCGCTTAATAATTTTTTCTTTGGGACCGAAATTAGTTACTCTTTAATTTGCAGGGATGTCGCTCTGGCGTAGGTAGGTAATTATGATTTTACGTACTCGCCTTTGATGTGCATATTTAAAGGTACGCGTCTACCTGCCCCCCCGCTTTATAAATATATATTCATCTTTCGAAAACTCACGGCAGCTTCTAAGCCATTCACACACGAAATCCCGGTAACAGTGTTCAGCAAATTAGTTATTTGTGTTTAGCCATTAATGCAAATATTAACTATTTTGCATATTCCGCATAACTTAATTAGGCCTAACCACTTCGGGGGTGGTTTCGAATTGAAACGGGAGCTAATCGATTTTTTATTCCTTTATTTTATAGCCGTACTCGAAAGCCTCACGCATGAAAAAGACCTCGTGCATTCCTAAATTTTGAAATAAACGTCTTACGAAGCCTTAAGAGATAAAAATAGAGTCTAACTACCAGATGGCGC
Organism: Photinus pyralis; assembly: GCF_008802855.1. Lineage (NCBI taxonomy): Eukaryota > Metazoa > Arthropoda > Insecta > Coleoptera > Lampyridae > Photinus > Photinus pyralis. Next base: position 27,760,518 of record NW_022170596.1, on the reverse strand, counting down.
AAGCAACTTTATTCGCCCAATTAAAATACACAACACGTAGGCGTATCTGCTTAGAAGTGCGGAATATGAAAGCAATATAATAACTAATTAACCCTTGTAAAACAAATCAGCATTCAATAAAGTTTGAAACTTTAATCACGCCTAATACTACCCCTACATAAATTCGCGTGTACCGCGTTGATAACATAAATTTGATTTGATTAATAATACAGTTTGAAAATGTGCTAGTTAAACGCTCGTCAACCTTTTTGCTTAATTCGTAATGAAAACGTTACGTGCAACAGGCTCTCTGAAATATGTTTACAACACGGTGAACGTGAAACTAATGACAAGAACGTCATGGTCCTTGTTTGCGATCATTTCATAAATCTGGCACTATTTAAATTCACTCCCTTTAGTTACTGAAACTGAAACCTTTCCTTCTGTAAATTCGCGAGGGTTGACCAAGAAATAAAGTTTTTTCGGACGTAACCTTCTCGCCTTCTTATCACTGCAGTTTGTGGTCAACGGTGTTACCTTTCTGATTTCCAGCAACAAAGTTCAATCCCCTTTGGTTTCACGAAAATGCCGGCACGCTTTAATAATTTGTCCCTGACTGGAGGTCGGGTGTTCGAACCTGGGCTGAGGTGAGAACCTTTCGTGCGGGGCAGAGATGGGCATTTCCTTAGACAGTTTCGAACAGTCTGCCGGCTACTCCGAATTAGGTTTTCCTGCCGTTTTCCAAGGTAAATACCGAAGTAACAATTAAAAAGCATTATATGGGTCACTCTGTAATTTGGCGAAAAGCCTGTTGAGGGCCCAGAACAAAACCTTCTACACTTCCGACTTACTGGAGCCTCGAAATAGAACGCGCTATAGAAATCAAATGACGTAGAAAAGACGATCATTAATTCCACCTAATACTAACGGATTTTTACAATTCCCCCAACCATACAATTATTATACTTATTGGAAAATTCAACGCTCTAATGTTGACACCCTGTACACTTTCCGCGATATGTAATGTCTGAACTGTTTAAACTGATTATGCTTCGTCCCTAATGATAAATAAACCACCCAGCACTAATAGGTACACCCTGTATACATTTTATGATTTATACAGTGTGTGCGTAAATTAAATTTCTTCGCCTTCACATTTCTTCTTTTTAGACTTCACTTCAGTTCATGACGATTATCGTTTTCTTTCTTTACTCCTCACTCACGGCTGCTTCATTTTTCCTGTTTTCTTCGTCTCCTTTTGCCGCGCTTTCTTCGTTCACATCTATTTCCTTTAAATCTCTCTCCAATCTCTTTCGCGCTAATTGCGCGTTCTTCATTTTCACGCACGCTCCAGGATTGTGTCACGGTCACTCACGTTCTTCTTCGCACATGCTTCTTCCTTCTGGAGTTTTCCACGCATCCGCTTCTTCCGTTCTTCGCCTCCTTCAAGCTTTCTCTACGATTCTATGTTTACATCTCCCTCGCCCATACTCACGCCTGCTCAAACCTCTCTTGTACACCTTGTTTCTCATAAACCCCCACGCCACCTTCTTTTCCTTTTATCATTCACCTTCGCGTTTTCTTTCAGTATGCATTTTTCTTCAAGTGTCTTTAGTTGTTTGTTTCGCTCAGTCTTCATGCCTTTTTCATGTGTCCATCCCTTCTTTATTTACGCCCCGTTCTGACTTCTTTCTTCTTTACGCCTCTTTCTTTGCAAATCTCCTTACGTGTTCTCTCTTCTCTATCGCATCCCATCCTCCTCCTCTCTCTATCTTTAGACCGTTTTCTCGCTTTTTTTTACTCCACATTTCATTCTTTCGAGCGGAATTGAGCACAATAAACAACAACAATTTAGACGTATACTGATTTTAGCTCTTTTCTTTGTCTCTCATTACCTTCACTTTGGTAACTTCACTATTCGGTTAAATATCAAAAAGGATCTTAATTCGTGTTTTCTTGTTTTATCGTCTGTCTATTTTTCTTACTTACCGTGTTTCTATTCATTTTCTTTGACCTTTCTTTATCCCTCCAACTTCGTGATCTTTTGTTATTATTATTATTTTTCTATTCTTAACTTTCTTATTTTATGAACTGCACCTAATCTTTTTTTGCATTATTTTCTTTTGTTTCTTTTACTTCTGATTAATTATTTTATACACCTTCGTAAATTCTATGTTAGTTGTTTTGAATCTAAATTATTCTTTTCTTACTGCATTCATTACGCTCTCTACTCAAAGTTTTTCTATTTATTTTTATGTTCCAGTCGTACTCTGCATTTTCTTTTCTCTTTTTTCTTCTATTTTTTTACAATTTTCTTGTTCTAATTATTGCTTGTTTGTTTCTTTCAAAATCTTGCTTGCTTTTTCTTGTTTTAATCTGATCTCTGACTTTAATTTATCCAACCAGCTCATTGATTGCCTAAACTTTTTTTATTTTTATTTTCGTTTGTTTCATCAATTCAATTATCTTTAATTCTACATTTTGCATCTTCGTTTAACTCAATTAATCTTTGTTCTTTTTGGGTGTTTTCTATATTTTGTCTGTATATTGTCCTGATTCCTTTTTAGTGCATTTTTTAAGAATTAAAAAAAATGTGTTATTGTTAATTGTGTAGTAAAATTAATTGTTTCTAATGATGTGAATGCGTAACATAAAATTATAATAACATCACAAAAAGTAGCATGTTCAAGAGGTAACATACAGGTTAAAAATAAGGTTTGGGAATTATGGGTCAAATAAGCAGGTACGAAGATTCTAAGAAAGGGTGAAATACACAGGATGTGATTCATCTTTGGTGCAATAGAGTCCTTTTGTTAAAAGAAAGATTGAATATTACATGATCTTGTAGGTAAATTTAACTTTAAAAACAAGATATGTGGAAATTGCGAATCGTAACTCATTTATCGCACATAGATTCTAAACTGAAGAGCTTTGATTAGCGTAATCCCGCTCCTGCCAGATAGGTAATCCGCCCCTGGTTTCGGGGTTTCGAGCCTACAGTTGAAAGTCGAAGACAATCACGGAATTAGGTGTCGTAGCTCAATTTTGACTACACACCCCCGTGACTGCTTCATTCACGGAGAAAATTGTTAGTAACAAACAAGTCAGTACATACATCAAACGAATCGGTAATTTTCACATATTAAAATAAAATGATCCAAACTTATATGAATGTAACTTCTCGGACAAGACCAAGTAATCAACACATAAACATAAATTAAGGAAGCATTACACCAAAAACGTAAACAATTACAAACAATAGCATAACGGTATCACATATGTGATTTTGCATTGCGGTTAAACCAAGTAAATTTTAAAAACAAAGATTCAAACATACAAAAAATATAAAATGTGGCATATAAAACACAAATACGATATAAAGAAATGCAAAGATACCATACGTTAATGTTAACACGTCTTTAGACAACTGAATACTAACAATATTATTTCATTTACAATGCAATTAGGAACGTGAAATTTCCCTATAAACGGACGGATCGGAATTTACCCAAATACAACTCTGATAACCCAATTATTTTAATTCTAACCGAAATACGCTTATGGACCAAAAGAGACAGTCATCGTCGACTTTTATTAAAAGCTTCCCCCCGACCAATTTCCCTTTTTTTTTGCTAAATTGAAAACTTCACGAAAGGTAACGATAGGAAGGAACGTCTCTCATGAAGAAAAATGAAAAAAATGTTCAAAGTTGCAAATTAAATTACGTTGGGAAAGTTTTCGGGGAATATACATGAAGGGATAAATTTAGCGAAACATGAGTTATGTATAATCGGGAAATAATTCATTTATCCCCCCGAAAAGGCTTAAGGGCGTCGTTCGCCATTTGTCAGGGAGGGTTTCGTAAGACCCCGACCACTCAAGCGACCACCGGTTAACTTATTAGTGAAATTACTGACGCTTCGTAGTAAAATTTAATCACCATCGGGCATTTACGTGTTATAAATGCAGAAATATGGCGTCGCCGGAGTGGCGTTTCAAATAAATACGGGTCAAATGTTTACGCGCCCCCATACGTTTGCGGCTTGAGACCTTAATTAAAGGTGATAGTGTCCTACCCTCTAAAACATCACCTTTAAAAATTCAAAACTTTGACGTATGACAATTGTAAAATCGTTGGAGGAGAGAGGTGCAACGACCACCCAAATCAATCCTGCCAAGCTTGTTAACGAATTTATTTCGTGCAGCCCGAAGGAGTCGCGTACCTTCCATTAATCTCGCGAAATGAAATTTTCTTACTTCTGCATTTTAATGTAACTCGGCGACATGTTACGAAAATGGAGTCCGGTCTCTGCATGCTCGTTTTTCGTTAGTTATTTAGAACGGATGCCGGCGCATGTAATTTAATTCGTTTATACCCCTGTAAGTATATCTTACAATTTCACTAGAAGTATTTTCTTCTGTTTTTAGCTCGAGCTACAGATGAGGGTATACATATTAAAAGAGGATCATAGGATTCTATTAAGGGAGGATCACCTTAAAAGGGTTGTTGTTTTTCAGTTCATAAATCGAGAGTCACTTAGTACATCCGAACGACTTATCTCACATTCCGTTATAAAAATAACTGAATACATGATCTCATTAAGTAATCGGTAAAAAAGTAATCTAGCTCGTTACAGTTCTTAGTTAGATGTAAAGAGCGCCGAAGGAAAAGAGCGGGTTTAAAGTATATTATTTTTGGCTAACATAAAACTAAATCAAAACGTGGTTCGCAAACTGAGCTTCGGGGTTCACACGAGTTACAAATGAGGTGTGCCGATAAGGCCTGGAACGTATTGATAAAAACGTTTGGAAACACAAATCCGTGGGTCTAATGGTATAAATCAGGAGGAAAAACTATGATGAAGAGGATCAAGTAATTCTTGTCCGTATAACTCATCCTAATAACGGAAGTTTCGATAGAATGCAATGACAGGATTAGCGTAACAAGGGTCGACTGCGTGGAAATATAAGACTATTATTGTCGTCCGAGTTTTCCAACTTTAGATTAGTGTATGCACGTAACAATAGAAACGGGGAACTTGTATTGAACGTTGAATGGGTAACGACACTTCGTTCTTATTGGGGTTGACATCACAGCAGATAATTAGGTACGTGTCTGTACTACTTTAAACAGAAATTAATGCCAAATGTCGAAATTAATAAAAAGTTCGTTCTTTTATAACTCAAGACTCCATAGAAGCGTTTGAGTTGAGGTGCATACCTTGTGACCTATTGCTCTGTCGTGGAGACCATTCCTGTACTTGTGCGGTAAGAATGCGTTTCTCATTAAAATCAATAATTACTTGGCATTTGTTTCTACTTTGGTATTCGCCAAAATTTCAATGTCTTTTTAGTGATCACAATTTTGTGTCTTTGTCCGTTTGTCCCCACCTCTCAGTCCAGTGGCGTATGCAAAAATTAGCTGGGGTTACCAACAAAACTTAAAAAAGAAAGTGGTTGCGAGAAACAATTTAATTTACTATACACTGTGGCCAAGCTAAAGATCATGAAGATCTCGAAAACCATAGATAAGACGATGGTTGAGTTAGGGAAAAGTTGCGCAACTAAATCTTTAAAGAAAACTACTTGCCGATTTTCTTCTGATGTTATTTGAGCAGATACAGAAAAATTAAAAAAAAACCTTTTCTCATTGCCACTTATACACGGTACTGAATAGCATTTTTTTTACGAATGCAACAATGTACGACACACAAAAAACAAAAGTTGGAAACTGTTGGTTTCAACAGGACGGTGCACCCGCACACAATGCCTGTATACCTACCGGACAAATTTGTTGGATAATGTAAAATATGTTCTTTTCACTTAAATACGTAGGCGAAAGTCTGTCCGAAATAGATTACACTCTAAGGACCTTATTATAAACTGCGTTGTTGGATTTGCCGATAATTAAAGTAAGCTAATGGAGTAATTTAATTCAAAACTTGTTCGTATCAGATTCATTAATTTCAATTAAAAACGGCATTTTTTATTAATTTAGTCAAGTACTAATTTTTGTTTTCGCTTAATAAAATTTTAATATAATTTAGAATCGAATAAACACTTTCATCCGCGCGTTTTCATTTTAATTTTAAACCCACTCCACGGATCAATACTGCGTAGGTATAATTTTGTCATGGCACACTCTCTCGCTGTGGATTTATCGTAGATAATGCACTATTGACTGCCGTATCTCTTTTGTTTATATTTGCTTGTTGAATACTAATTTGAAATTAACGGGCGCCATCGTTGTTGTGCCAAACGTCCCCCGACACCCGACTTATATACGAAAACCCTGTGACAGCCGTTATTAACCAACTCCTTTATACGCGGATTGGCAGTTTCAAAAAATAAGCCTTTAGTGATCATAATTTATTTGAAGCAGTTGTCAAAGCCTACTTTCGAGTTCGTTTTAGAGCATAAAAACCCGGCTCGCATGCGAAGATAGTCCTCTACAGGTGACACACATCAGTGTAATTGCGTGCAATTGAGTGTAAACTTCGTTGTTGGTATTGAACTAAGCACGGAGTTCGTTCTTTTTATTTAAATTTGGAGTAATTTGTTTAGTTAATTGTAAAAGTGAAATAACGTGTTAAAAGGTATAAAAGATTTATGTGGCCATTGCGATAAGAACATTTACTATTGCGTTGTGTAAGGTGAAATTTAATTAGTTTCAAGATAAGCCAAAAATCAGAAGTGCAGTTATATTGAAGCTGGTGGTATTCATATTTGACCACACCATACTACAAAATACAAATACACTCCTCAGATAATACTTGAAAAGAACATACATAAATTGTATTGTAATAATATTGGGATACGACATTACCCACACACAAAACTATTCACAATAATAAAGCAGACATTGCAAATAATACAACATACACTACAATCACAGATTCGCCCACTAAAATTACACGTTTTGGGACAAGTAAAAGACACAACCCATAAACTTACAATAAACAACACAAATGAATTAAATTGTTTATAAATTAAGTTGCGGGTAATATTGTAACGTGATTTATAAATTCGGGTTCGATTTATATCAATATTTATTAAACAAAACTAAAACACTATAAAAACCGTACAATTTATATCGACTATTTATATCACACACTTCGCAATTTATATTTCCGCGCTCGATGTTTCATACGTACTCGATCTCGTTCGATAGTAAAAAAACTGCCGCGATGTTCGGTCCGCATCCATTTATACACGCAAGCAATGTAAGTCCAGAACATTCGCGTACAGTCTCGAATATTCCTACACAAATCCCACTATCGCGCGCGTAGAAAATTCCAGAGCGCCAAAGCCGACGTCATGTCTGGAGCGTTTCCGTTACAATATTAATATGGATTATAAGAACTCGACCATAACTTACCAAGACGAACGACGTATAGACAGATACTTTGATTTTAGTGCAATTAGTTAACCAGGCTCGACCTGAGAAAGACTGACCATAATAATAATAGTAATAACCCCCTGTGGACTCGGGGGTAGAATTGATCCAGTCCCACCCTGGAGATCGTAAAAGGCGGTCGATGGGTATGGCGGGCGTTGAATCCAATCGCCCCCACAAATAATCATATCTAAACTATCCTCTCCACAGTTTTCCATTTGCTATTTAGAAGCCTCCCCCAAAACTTTTGAGGTCATATCCGCTTCAAAGTCAGGCGCCAACTCTACCAAAGTTGCTGCACAGCCTCCTGTTGTAACCTTTATTCCTAAAATTAAAAAAGATACCAATTAGGAAATGAAAGAACTTACCTCTGTAATGCTAAATTACCTAAAGCAATTGATACCACATACGGTAATGTCTACAGAAGTTCTTTAGATCCCAGAGGCGATGGAAAATGAGTCCAAAGCTGCTAAAGTAAAAACAATTTTAATGGGAACGACATCTATAGCGTCAAGCGTTGAATATGTAGATGACAAGGCTTTGGCGGAGGCCAAAAAGAGAAAAATGGAGGGCAAACCTTCTAGCCGGTATCAGAATCGAAAGCTAGGTGTAATATTCATCGTGATATACGGATAGGTAAATAATAAATAATAAATAATAAATAATAAATAATAAATAATAAATAATAAATAATAAATAATAAATAATAAATAATAAATAATAAATAATAAATTTTGAAAATTGAAGTACGGTTAATGGCCACAGATGCCTATAAATAGAATTTTAAAAAAATTTATGTTCACATCATTACAACTTAGAAAACAAAGCATAGGTATACTTACAAGCTGTATAATCATAAGGGTTATAGGTTCAGTCGTTGCAAGTTTTTTTTGCGCCAAAATATTGCAGTTAACGACCTGATTACTGGATTATTCAAAACTGTAAGCATTTATGATTTCTTTAATTAATTGTTTATCTATCGCTTGCGTGCGCGGTATTTGTAAACAGGTCCTAAGAGCCTCTCTCTTTTTCAACTTTGTGTGTAGCCCGAAGGATTAGAGTTCTCATATTAAATTTGATATGCGTTCCCAGAGTTGTATTCAAAATTTATTTACTTGTTTGAAAGTAATCAATCAATTGAGCTAACTGAACAGATATTTTGTGGGTGGCTTAGTGCCCGTTTGCCATTGCACGCGGCAATATAGTCGCAATAAAAATTAACTAAAAATCGTCGTTATAAATTTCACGTGCGGAAAGCGAAAAAATTAAACAGGTGGTAAATAAGCAAATAGCAATAAATAAATGTCGAATATTTTCGAAAGCGAAACCGACCAATTAGATTACACGCATTCGGGGTAAAAAACGGTAGACGAGTACGAGGTTTAATTTTTTACGTGCTCACAATCCATCACGACATAATATCGACGAATCCGAATTTATGAGTTACCTTTTTAGCGTTTTGATGAAGCGGCCGGCGATTAGTTATGGCTAATTTCATTAGTTTTTTGTACCGTAACCGTCGGTCGGCGCGCTAAAATACAAACAATAACTCATTTAGAAGCAGTTACGTTATAAATTTACTACAGTTCCAGTCAAATGGCGCAATGAATATCAAGTAGGCGATGGATTCGTGTTTTCCGACATAACCTCGCTTTGTTTGCATCGCGTTGTCCCTGTTTTTATACATTTCAGATCGTTTCGTAAGTAAAACACATAATAAATCTCTACCGAGCAATCCACTTCAGAACGTGAAAGAGGCGATTCCGCCCGGGGGAAAATAATAAAAAAAAGGGAGATCATTAGCTTTCTGTGTTATATAAGGTGCGCGGCGACGACGACGACGACGACGCCTGATAAATGAAAGGGATACATCGGGGACGCGCGACTAACGTACTTGTCAAGTGTTCCCCTTGACGAAGGATCAACATAATATATCATAATATAAGGGAAAAACGTCCGGTATAGCTTTTTTTAGTGAAAATCTCCAAAGGTGTGCATAATCGGAACTAAAGCGACACGCTGGAAAAGCTTTTTGTCGCCGAGATCGCATCGAATCTCCCGAGATCTACAGTGCTTCTTCTTGACTGGTTGTTTAATGTACTTCGATATAGATTATGTTATCCAAAAGTTCGCCAACTTTATTTCGCGTATCAGAATTAAGGTATGAAATTTTAATGCCGCTAAAACATAAAAATACAGGTAGCGCATTGATTTTAAATTGTTTATTTATATAAAATTAATTATTCATATTTACAAAAACGCTAAAAACGGTCCTTCAGTAAGTCATTCCTTATCGCCTGTCCTCATGACCTATTCGAGAAGTTTCGCAGCACTGCCCCTCTCTTAAAATATGGACGACGGCGATCCTATCGGAGGTTCCTCTCATTCTATCTCGTTATCTCTATGGAGGGTACTTACACAATGCGGCATTCGTACATGGTTAAGACTTTGGAGCAAGCTTAGGTTCTCCCGTCGTTTCCATAGAAACAATATTGTTTTCTGTTCTGAACTTCATTTTATATCGTGCTCCGCGTTCATTTTTAATAATAATGACAGATATCATTGCAATGCAGAAATTTCACTTTATCTACTCTAAGAACGACGCAATTACATTAGGAACAGTAATATTTTGAAGACAAAACTTACCTTCGGTGAAAGCGCCATAAGAAAGCACACTAACTTAATATAAAACGCGGGCTTCAGCGACATAATATATAATATAGTAATTGAATTTTTTTTAATAGCAATGCACCCTTTCATTGCGCTCTTTTGATAGAGACTTTTTTCTCTACATTAATCTAGATATCTTACATCAAAATAAAACAAATGAACGTGTACGTTAGTAATAATTTCTGCAGCAACTCCAAGAATACTCAGACATTTATTTCAAGCTTTTCGTGATAGGTTAGTTCAATACAGTTAATAATAACAATATTTATTGCGATGAAAACGATTTTATTGCTAATTTCATTTTATCTTCAAGGTTTAATAAGAAACGTACACGTTCATTTGTTTTATTTTGATGTAGGATATCTAGATTAATGTTACTGATGTCATTATAATAAATTTTTTTGATGAATGTTGTCGTACAAGGGTACTAACAAGTTACGTAATCGAAAAGAGAAAGAAATCATTATCATATGAGCCTAATGAAAAAGTACACTGCCATTTATAAAAAATTCAATTGTTTTTCGCTACTCATTTGTTTTCTGAAATAAAGACAACTGAATGCTTCCTTATTATGGGAAATACAATGTTAAATAACTTTCATATAGAAAAATTTTGTACACAGTCCATATTTACCGAGATATACACTTTATTCCATACATAATGGACACCCTGTATATAAAACAAAGTCGTGTATGTTACACCACCTATAACCCAAGAATGGCTGGACCGATTTTCATTATCTTTGAGTTGTTGGATTCGTTTGCGACACGAATAGCATAATATCGAAATAAATTTGCTGTGGCTAGCACAGATAGCACCTGCACACCTCCCTGGGGCGATTCTGCCCTTTTGTGTCTAAAGGTGGGTTCATAGCTCTCCGTTCATCCGTTGCGTTGATCCGTCAAACGGATAGTACATTTTGTTAAGGTTCATAGCAATCCGTCCACATTGTACATTTGCAACGTATAACCATAACCTAAATTTTATTTTGTACTGTACCCTCCGTGATTTTCAGTATGAAAAAATGATACGAAAATAAGAACACGTTGCTATCTGAGTATCACCGTGAAGAACGAATAGGCGAACACTGTTAACGTACCAAACATAACCTCACTCTTGTTAAAAACGGACCAACGGAAACGTAAATGTTCAACTTCAACCAACTTTTCCGTCGTAAACGGACGACGTACGATTTAAAAATTTGCTGTCTTCTGATTGGCTAACGGACAAACGGAAACGTATGAACGGAGAGCTATGAACTTACCTTAAGAATATGTGGACCAAATTTGGTTCCAATCGGTTCAGCCAGGAAAAGAGAGTACAGACGGACCGACAGGCCGACATCATCGAGATTTTGTTTGATTCGGATTCCTGGTGCTTTAAAACGTGTATCCATAAAAAAGTGGGGGGTGGGGTCCATTTTTACCCCAATTACTAACGTGTGGGTGGTAAAAACGTCAATTGATTTCAATCTTACCAACCTTCAAATTAAAAACTATGAAATTAAAAAGTGATAGGTATAGATTATTTGCGATTTCGATTAGAGTAAATATTGTAATGCGTAATAATGAACAATAAACACTTGCAGCTTAATGATACGTAATATATTAATATATCTATGTATACATTGCAATTTTCCAACATATCATAAACACGTTTTGAAACGACATCGCTTACCACACAAGTCTTTAAAGGTATTAAAATGTGCACAGTGTGATTATGCAACGAACTACTGTTCCAAGCACGTAGGAAGACAAAAGAGCTTGATCCTTCTGCAAAATAGTCATCTGCACGCTGTAGCCTTCTTACGTGCCGGTACCAGTACAAAACAAAATTAAGTATTTTAAATATTTAAATTGTGCACAGTGTAATTTTGTAACATATCATCACCGTGTCCTGAAACGGCATCTCTTAACTTCCAAAATCTCAAAGGATTTAAAATGTGCACACTGTAATGGCGATTACGCCCAGCTATTTATATAAAACTAAAAACGGAACCAACGATACTGGAAAGTCTGGCGTCTATTTTAACCCAATAGCAAAGCAGCAATATTCATCTCGGCAAATGGGAACTGCTACGTGTTTGAGGTTCGGTGCTATGGTGATTTGGATGCCCACGTTATATTAAGAACTGACTCATCGTATAAAACAGTATGCACGTAATTTTATTCGTGTGTAAAAAAAAATTAAAAAAGGTTCGCTTAAATATCCGACATGTCTTACGTCTTACAAGCTGTAAAAATCTTTACTCCTCATCTGTATAAATAGTAAAAATTGGTGAAACTCCAGCTAACCAAAATCTCGTTAGCATATTTCCAAGTGACATCAAAAATCAATTTGCTTCTAGAGAGCACTAATAAGTTCAATTCAAAATTAGGAAACGCCACGATAAAATCAATTCCGGCAGCAAAAAACGCCACAGTTCGAGCAAGAATCGAAATAAGTTAATTAATTAGCCAACTTAGAAACGTAATTGAAATTTTAATTGTAAAAAAAACTTTAAAATTTTAATTTAAAACCGAACTCGGATCGCAAATATAAAACAATGTGTTCGTCTGTAATTTATTTCTGTTGTTTATCCAATTATATTCGGAACTAAGACGTTTTCCAAATATTGGAAAAGTTAACCAACGTATTTCCCTAACCGATTCTTTTTATTTCAATCGCCTTATTTATGGTAACGTATTTTGCTTTGCTGTTAGTTTGTTCTTCGCTGCGATTCCGAACAAAATCGGCAACGTGCTCTCTTTCATTGTGCGACGTGAGAGAAATGTGTCGGATTTACAAAAGGTAGGAATGAGAAGTGCTCTACATGTTTTGCGCAATTGATTTTCCAGAAAAATTCTGCCAATTCCGTGGCGTCCCACTTTTCTCATTGCGACGAAAATATTGTTGCTTTTTTATGCTTATTTGATCAAAGAAAGGGTTTTAGTTTTAATTTCCCTTCCCCCCTCCTTTCCCTTTTACGTCATCATCACGTCTTTGGGCATTCTTTATACTTTTTATCTCTCTTCTTTGTCATCTTTTTTGCTCTCTCCCCCGCCTCTTTTCACACCTCCTGCAGAATATATTTTTTCGGCGCCTCTTTCGCCTGCCTCATTTTCCTTCTACACATTTTATTCTTTTCTTCGTGTCGCCTTAACGCTTTCTTGTATTAGTCTTCTTCTGTTTCAAACTTTGTTTACGTAAAATAGTGGCACCCTTTTAAAATTGATCACTTTTGCTTCTTCATTATTGCGCATTTGCCAGTTTCTTATAACCAAATTTGAAATAGGGGGAGGGGGGGAGCAGGATCAAACAATGGGGGTACGGCGAAGCCACCCAATTGATTGACAATAACAAGAATTTATTCCGAAACACATGAAAAAACGAAATCTCTGAAAGAAAGAAAAGTTTACATGTTCCTTGTTTGGACATATTACCCCGCACACAAGCGGTCGACTTTTTCTTTTCTTTTAATAATCCTAGTAATCTGATTTGCGATACTAGGCACACTTAACTGACACACAAACGCTTCTTAATTTCACTTTGATTTATAACACAGAATTAGATAACAGACAAAACTGGCTTGATGACAAATTTTCGGTGGCTGTTCGGATGGTTGAAACTAAACAAATGTATCGTAAACAAATTTCCATGCTCTTCAACCGTCGCGAAACTAGCATCTCGCTTTTTTTTTGTTTTCAGTATTTAAAGAACTACCATTACCGCCATAAAATAAACTCCTTTAAGAATTTTCAAATAAATCGCCAATAATGACGGAACGCACCAAACGTCTACTTCCTAACACCTTATCTAAATTTACAAAACCGATAAAATCTAAACAAGAATGAAAACGAAAACTATTCAATTACAAACAATTCTAAAAGGAAAAGAAACATCGAAACACAAATTCAATTAAAATAAACTTATTTCCAAAATAATTTCATTGAATAATAATTTTTTATTCAATGGTTTCGTCACAGTCGGTATAGTAATTAGTCGGCTCCATTTGGATTTGGATCTCTGCATCAATAGCTACCTCGTGCTTCAAAGTTATGATTTGTTGTCGTGAATTCGTTTCTAATTTATTTCGCTTGCTGAAATTCTATCGAAATGTAATGGCATTCGCCCTAATTACCTTCGAATCGACGCCTATACATTTCCTATATACAATGCTCTTCGTAAATGTCCGCACCAATTTGGTTACTCGATACTCTATAGAAACTTAATGGCGGCAACTGAATAGCGCGCGCTGTTTGCGTTTTCTTTGGACGCACAAAGGCGGAGATTTATTTTTATAGATATTTTCGGTAAATACGGAAGTTCGCTTTGACAACTCTCAAAGGGGCGGACTTTTCGCGGCAGACGAACCTTTCAAATTGACCTTGTTGACCGCGCGATGACACATCTTCCGGACTCTCGATCCGTGTTGACGACGACCGCATTACTTACACTTTGAGGGCGCCTAACATTTTTCCTCTTCGTTTCGAGCTCGAGCGGTGAGGTTTCGGCGGTAAAAGTCGCAGGGAAGTGAGTAAACGCCTGTCGTCGACACATGACAAGTGAAATTGACCGAACACGCTCTAAATCAATACATTTTTACGAGGGATGGTGGCAAAGTCTGACAAAATTAATAAAATCATCGTTCTGTTGGCGATGGATTAGTATTCGCGATTCAAATTAACAGTGAGACCTCTGGCGGCAGCACATTGTAATTACTATTGGTGGTATACATTAAACTGTCAGTTCAAAATGGTGGTATAAGACCGCCATTTTGTTGTATTTATATTGTAGTTTTTACGGCTGTAAAAATAAATACACTTACAATCAATGTAATTACACTTTAAAGAGCAAGGATAGTTTAAAACGTCACTTTCAAGAATTTAAAATGTGATCAGTGTAATTATGCAACCAAAAATAAGGATCATTTAAGAAAGCGTCCTCTAACGCATAATATTTCCAAACTCTTTAATTGTGAATAGGCAATTACAGAACCCACAATACGGAAGTTAAAAAATCACCGTTTAACGCGTAATATTTCCGTAGTCTTTAATTGTGAACAGTGCAATTACAGAACAAAAAATAGCATAATCGACGCGAGGGAATGTCGGCGAGTTGTACAGTTATACGAGTGCGGTAGAAATTGAATGATCTATTGTGATATTTATTTGTAATTAGAAGTTAATTGCATGTTCAAGTAAATTTCACTTAAAAACCTGCCCAATTTTTTTTAATGGAGCACCTAGTATATTTTAAAATTCTTTTGTGTTTAAAAACACTTGACCATCAATCGTGTTCCAAGTTTTTGTTCGGGCGGTTGTTTCAAATTTGTATTATGATAGTTAATTTCTAACTTAAAATCATATAAAACTCGCCATTAACAGAAAGTTAATATTTTCATGCGTCCCGTACTGGAAAAACCTGCAAAATTCAGAAAAACAACACCTTAACTAATGGCGTTTTACTCTAATTGCCTATTCCCCGATGCGCATTAGCGTATTAAGCCATTGAAACGATGGGAAAGAACCAAAATTGGCGTAAAAGGGTTTTATCCATTTCAATAATTAAGAGAGCGAGATGGGAGGATCTCTGTTGCTGTAATGTAAATTGGAAACGCGGATGTAATTATAATATTTTAAAATTGCCAACAATTTTGCCAGAAGTCATAGTACACTACTCATTTATAGCTTTTAATCAAGCAACTGGAGCGGAAAGAATTAAACAAAAGGATCTGTATAGTGGAGACATCTACGATTGTTAAGCGCAAGTTGTTTCCTACCCTTTTAATCCGCTTGCTGGCATTCTACACTATACAAATCGATTTCTCTTATATAGTCGCACCAGTCGAGTATAGGTGGCGCTGAGATCGCAAAATCAATATCAGCGCGATTTTAGAAATCTCAAAGTGCAATCCCTTTTGGAGAATATATTATAGTTACGTACGAAAGCCCTGGAGGGCCATATAAGTCGAATCTTCCTGTCCCCGTAGAAATATCCAAAATCCCTTTCCCTTTAACTATCCTTGGGTGGTACGTTCTTTCTCAAAAATTTCAGCTCCGTTGTGCTCTTTCGTGAACTTGTCAATTGGAGGCCCCGGTGAATACGTGTACGTTTGGAGCTTTCAGCGGGCAATCCCAAAAATTATGGGAGTACAAACACGTCTAAAAGTGAGCGAATCACCGGGGATCTGGGAGGCAAGTGTAACGGATTTACTTCTCCCACTTCTGGTTGGGGGTGGTTCTTGTGTATGAATACGCCCCGACTGCTCATCGCCTAATAATGCTCTGCCTCTTAAGGAACAGGGGTAAAGGGTCAATAATATTTATTAAAAATTGAAATGGTTCTTATTTTCTTTAAAATATCGCCTTTGCTCTCAAAGAACACAATCTGAGGTTGAAGCGAAACAATCCTGCAAAGCAAATATTTAAACCACATTCCTTCCCAAAAACATTAATGTGGAAATGAGATCAAGTTTCCTAGGTGTACTTTACACGGACCGGTTACAGAATTCGCGGACTGTTATTAGACAACCCTCCACCCAATAACGCCTCGCAATTGGGATTACGCCGGAATTTCCTAGGGAAGGGAGAGCAACCCCTTCCGACTCCCTTCCTCCAAAGCTCTTAACGTTTGGAATATTCGCTCTTGATAAACCAGCACGCTGTATATCTTTGTTCAGAGAATATTCGCTATCGGAAAATTCACATCCGGAACACACTGTCTGTTTTAAGGTCTTTCAAGTATTTATTAACCTTTAAGAGCTCAGAACAAACGCTTTGTTCCGGATGTGCAGATTCAGGAGGGTCTTGGAGACTCTCAAAAGTTCTTGGGGTCTCTTTGAGATTATCGGCCACCTTTATACTCGAAACGAAACTCTTTAAAGGCTCAGCTTAAAGCTTTCAGATATGGGTATTTGAGAACCTTCGATTTTGTAATGGACTCATTCTAGCTCTTAAGGAATTATAAAAAAGGCTACTTAATCGCCTTTAAAATATTTAACCCAAAATCGTCCTGAAACCTTCATTTTCATGGGGTCCGTTAACTTGGCCCCCCCCCCCCCAGATTTCATAGTCGTATTATTTTGAAATGAATGCGCTCGTTATGCGCTCATATGCGCCACCGATAATAACTCTTGCGCCATTATCGTTTTTTAGAAATCCGAAAAAACATTTGGGGGGGGCCAAGTGAACGTAGCCCCCCCAGTACGTATTTTGTCCCTTGTAACTAGGTCACCTGATACATTTGGTTATGCGCTCAATTGCGCCACTTGAATTAAAGCTAGCGCCATTACGGTTAAGCCGTGACAAATTTTCAAAAAGTGGGGGGGACAACTTAACGTTTTTAAAAGTTACTTTTTTTTAACATCTTTTCATACGAAATTGTACTCTCAGGTATGCGCTGAAATGCGCCGTAAAAAGATATCTTTGCGCCATTATTGTTTTTTGGTTATCCTTAAATATATTGGAGGGGGGGGGGCAAGTGAACGAAATCCCCCATAACGCATTTTGCTACCGGTATTTGTGCCACTTGATACATCTGGTTATGAGCTCAATTGCGCCACTTGAATTAAAGCTAGCGTCATTACGGTTAAGCCATAAAAAATTTTTAAAAAGTGGGGGGGGCTAACTTAACGTTTTCAAAAGTTACGTTTTTTAACATGTTTTTTCTACTACATCGTACCTTTCATCATGCGCTAAAATGCACCGTAAACAAAAATCTTGGCGCCATTATAGTGTTTCAGAAACACTATACAGGGTGTTTTTTTGGGAGCTTTAGTTAAACGATTCTGGGAAAGTAAAATAGGTAGGTTTTTAAAAATTTGTATTTAGGAGTTACTCCGAAGGCCGAATCGATGTAAAATATTTTCAAAATGGACGCACTTCCGGAAATAACTTTTGAAAACGCTAAGTTAGACCCTCCACTTTTTAAAAATTTTTTATGGCTTAACCGTAATGGCGCTAGCTTTAATTCAAGTGGCGCAATTGAGCGCATAACCAAATGTATCAGGTGACCTAGTTACAAGGGACAAAATACGTACTGGGGGGGCTACGTTCACTTGGCCCCCCCCCCAATGTTTTTTCGGATTTCTAAAAAACGATAATGGCGCAAGAGTTATTATCGGTGGCGCATATGAGCGCATAACGAGCGCATTCATTTCAAAATAATACGACTATCAAATCTCTCAGTGGGGGGGCCAAGTTAACGGACCCATTTTCATGCCTACTTTCTGTCAGGAAATTTTAGTTTCCATGACAGAGGCAGAGCAGACTACGTTTCCTGCCGCTTGTCACTTTACTGGCCTGATTTTTGACATTTCCAAATGTCTATAATGACTCCTGTCATCACTGACAGATTGACATTAATCAAAAGTTCTATATAAAAATTGAAATTTTATATTACAATACGATTTCGAATAAAATTTAATACAAAACTCGTCACTAAAATGACATTACTTGACTCGGGAAATTAAAGTACTCGTCCTTCAATATTTCCTCGCCAGTAATGTATCATTTTCCTGACTTTTATGTAAATAACTATTCTTGACTTCTAAATGTTTATTAAAGATTCCAAAAGTAACTTTTGAAAACAGGGAGGCCCTTAAAGATTCTTAAACAATTTGGAGACTCCTTAAAACTAGAAGGTTTTTACAGGCTCTTTAGACTTTTAAATACCCTAAAAGTATTGATTTTTAACGAATGGGGGAAGCACAAGAAAAGCTTGTGACTCTTTAATGCTCTTGGCAAATGTTTACAACACATTCTTTAACATTTTTTAGAGATTCATGAAATTTTCTGAAAGCTTTGAGAACCTTTAAAAATTATTCAAAATATATCTCTTAACCAGTGTTTAAAGGCTCTTTAAAAGACTATGAAAGGCAATTACATACTCCCAAAATCTTTAGAGGACCCAAGGAATATCTTAAAGACCCTTCAAAATCTTTGGAGACTCATGGAAGCTCTTCAGAGTTTTAAAGATTCCTCAAGCCATTAAAATGAGGCTACCGAATATTCTAGAATGCGTAATCTTTGATGGTGCCTCGGTGTCTACCGAAATTTCTAGAATAGTCGCTACACTATTATCGCAAACCGGGGTTTCGTATAATTATCTCATTTATTCTACTTTTCGTCAAAGATCGAAAAAATACCTCAGCTGCCGCAAATTTGCATCAGATAATGACCTTGTAGTATACTTAACCCCGCTAACTTCACACTACAAGAATACAGAAATATAGTCAGCTCGGCAACGTTCAATAATGAGCAAATGAATTACTAATCCCTCCAAAACTAAAACCAGATCTCGCTTAAATTTGAAAAGTGGCACGTGATCATCTAAGGCAGGGTCCCCTTACCTTAACTGTAAACAACGCTATGACCTGAAGTACAGTTGGGAAGGAACGTAAAAAAACACAAAAATTAATAAAGTAAGTGATTGTCAATTTTTTTGTGGATGCCGGTGAAAAGTTTGCTTAATAGCGATCGTTATTAAGATTGTGAGAGCTCTATAAAAAAATTACTTTGAAAATGGTAGTTCATCGAATAAACATAAAAATATGCGGGGGAAAAAAGGCACTTACCAAGAAAAAAACCAACCGTCAAATTAATATTAAATTTTGTAGCACAATTAATGGTTATTACATGGTCTTGGAGGTAAAATTCAAATGTTAGAACAAAATATGTGGAAATCAGTAAATCGCATCTCATATATCACAGATAGATTTAAAACCGTGTTTTTATTAACATAATCTTGCCCCAAAGATGTGTAGCATGAGCCCTCGTTCGGGATTTCCCAGCCTATAGCTGAGAATCGAGAGCAGTCTCAGCATGGAGTGTCGTAACTCATTTGGTTACAGACATTTACCACCCCTGTGACCGTCTCTTCACGCCGAAAATGTTAGTTTCCAAAAAACAATTCAGCAAAACAATTCGATAATTTCCACATGTTTAAAAGAATGATCAATGCTTATATGAATATTACTGCTGGTCAAGTCTAAATGTTTATTAAAAATTCCAAAACAGGAGGACGTAACGTAGTAATGCATTAAACCACGACTAATCTACTCATCTAAGTACAAACGGCCCTACTTAAATTGTCCAGTAATGTAGATGCACATAACTGGAGGATTGTTTGTCTTTGCTTCGTAAATGAGCGATTTCACTTTCCAGTACCACCCACTTATCGGTAACATCATCAGGGGTGTGGCATCGAAAACGGTATGAGAGCAGTAGTAGGTACCCTAAAATGGTACTGAGCGGTAAAGTTCGATCGTTTCGGGGTTACCTTTAGAGGGGGACAGGATATCGCTGGTTGCATGTTGGTCATATACGGCGTCCATGTTTGCTTCTTCGCTTTGGCCAGTTCGCATAGGCTGTTCCTGCTGACGTTCTGGTACGGCTCGCAAGAATCAAGGTCCTCTTTCGCCTTGCAACGCTCCAACTGGAGCACGAGCTACAACAAAACTGTTTTTTAAACCGGACCTTTGAATTCGCAATACTTTCAAATCGCTCAGTAAATCGCGGGTCACGACTATTTTAGCCGAAATATTATACGTGCCGTTCGTGGGATAGAGGTGAATATTTTCCAGATACATCGGCAGATTGGCGTGTCGGGGACATTTTCCCATAAAGCGGTCGATGACCAAAGATTTCTGGAACTGAATTTCTGGTGAACTAAAAAAAGCAAATTCATTAATGATCAGCTACCAAAATTGACGCCACACTCTTGTTAACGGCGTATTTAAAATTTTGAGCGTAAACTACCAACAAGAGCAGCCAGTGCAGCTTCATGTCGGAAACTAACAAGGCGGAAAGTTAAATGAAGTTTTAATTCCGTGCAATTTGTATGGAGCGCAGATCTGTATCGGCAAATGAATTGGCGATTGAATACAAATGTTGACGTTATGAGCGGCGTTATTGGACCAAAAACAGGAAGTGGTCGATTTTTGTGAAAATAATTCAAAATCGGTCCCATGATTACTTTGAAATCCGATTTTTTTTTTCATAATTTTCTACCCAATTGTGAAGGAAACGGCACAAATCTTACTTTTGAATTTTGGAGGTGCTTTCCACTTATTTTAGCGTGATCAAAATCTTTCGGGAACCACCATGCACTTCCAGAAGGAGGGGGAAATCAAATAACTAGGTACCTAATTAGGTATTTGCTCGATTGTATATTGCAAGTATATGAGCGATCTGACTTTATGATCATGTGCGTTAAGTGCACCGTGTGCTTTCAGGGGGAGTGTGTATAGGGTGTTTCAAATTCGTGCGATCTCTATGTAGGTTACATGGGGGCAAAATCCCAATGATCTTTCTCTCTGCCTTTTGGTGGTACTGTACTTGCCCGGATGCGATCCAATGTCAATCTTTATAATGTATTTCTGTATCTTATATTTTGTGTGTGTTTCAATCCCTGTTCTTGATTTAACCGTAATGCAGAATCACATATTTGATACCGTTATCCTTTTGTAAAGTCACTAAATATAGAAAGTACCGCAATCCATTGGGCTCGTGTGTTAGAGAGAGAACGCATGATATTTGCCCAAAAATGGCGGAAGTTACCAGATTCTAGTAACTTTAATGTTAGGGATTGTTCCACCTGTTTGGAGATATCTGCATATATTTTTATAAAACATGACAGTACTATGAAGTTAGGTTATAAAAAATTACAGCTATTCAGATTTTATTTATCAATTTTTTTAAGTTGGCAGCAAATTTGCCCAAAAATGGCGAATGATTGCCGGTACTTTCTATATCTAGTGACTTTAATTCTTGCGTTACGCGTTACGCCCTCTGTTGGTCATTTTTAGAACTTGACAGTACCTATTTTCCAGCGATTCTTCATAACCGATTTACCCAACAATTTTTTTGCCCCTAAGTCATACGATGAACGCTTCCCGAGATATGGCCGAGGAACAGTCTTATTGGGTCACCCGGTACATACTCACTCGCCTGGGTTGCACGTGGGCCTTGGTTCTGTTGTGGTTGTTCCTGTTGCTGCTCGATTTTGCACTCCACTTTCCGGAAAGTACTTTAATTGTTCTTGGTTCCCATGACGTCGTGTTTTGCCCTAACTGTGCGCAATAGGCACGCGGGTAGTATTGCACTGTTTGTACAATGATCGCATAAGCAATGTATAACGTCTGACACGAGGGGTTATTCTCATACGTAGAACTGCAATACTCAAAAAATCAAAAATTCGAATGACTTTACAACTCAAAATCCTAGAAATTTACGTCGGACAAAGTCTCGTTTATCTTAACAACTAAATCACAAGCAAAGGTGGTTAATATGAAGGGTAAAATATAACGACAAAACTAAATACGTAGTAATTGGGTATATCGGAACTCTAAAATAATTAGGGAAGCCAATATTCAGAGATGAGAAAATGGCTATTGAAATTCCTATGGTGCTTTGCTCAAGTCTCCACCCGGTATATGCGAATGCTTTTATTTAATTTAAATCTGGAAGATTTCATTACGAATAAGCACAGAATTGGTTTATTTCATCAGAATTTGTTATTTTAGTGTCTATTTTTCCATTTTAGAATTGTTTTTAATTGCATAATTCCTTGTTTAAATTTTATCGTTCGTATAAATTTGTTTATAACATGTGAACATTGCGTTAAGAAACATCTGGTCGTTTTGCGATAAAGAATGTTATTGGTTGTAATTTTGTTATGGAGGAGGGGACACCTCAAGCACTCCTTATTGGTGAAAGTATGAGTATGATGGCTTTGTGGGGGTGATGTTTTGATTAATACGAAATTAAAGGGAAAAACGGAGCTTGTCATGTATTTCTATTGAGAGCTGACGCTTCCTTGGCTTTTTGAAACGTGGCCTTAATTAATAATTTGTCCTGTCGTTGTCCTGGTACCCTCTGCCAGTGATAGATCCTATTCATCTCCTTCCACTGGTTTGGGGCTTCTGTTGTGCACTCAGGGCCGTAGGCAGAGGGGGGAAGAGCGAGCATTGCCTGCTCTTTGAAAATTGCTTAATGTGATACAATGTAGCATGTTCATAAATGGTACACATGTATCATTTCTGGGCATCGAACATTGAGCAATCGAGTTTTGAAGTTTTCCCAAGAAAATTAGTGCATCCATTTTTGGCAATAAAGTGATTAATTTTATATAATTACAAATCTTCAAATGGATTAACCCACACGCTTTCATATGGTAATATACCCAAAGTCGATACGTCTTCTTTCCAAGAAAACTTTTACATAAATAATGATTTTGACAATGCTTGTCCAAAAATATGTTGGTCGCGAAATTCATGGGCATTGAGCAATCGAGTTTCTCAAGAAAATTAAAGCATAAATAACGATTCCGACATCCTTTGGGTAAAAATATTTCGGTCACCAAAAATACATCGGATTTGATCTTATCCCAACAAAATTGGTGCATAAATTACTGTTTTTTGGGGATCAAGGTGACGAATGCCAAAGTTAATTTTTGATAGTTCCACGTACCTGGAGCCCATCATAAGCTTTCATATAGCGAAAACCCGAAGTTGACACTAGGTTTAGGGAACGACAGACAGACGAATGGAAATGTGAAGACATAAGCGCTGGGAGGGCTACCACAAAGTTGCCTTGGTGGTTTGTAAATGCCGCAAAATTGGGTACAAACGAGGAAAGAATCCCGCAGATTTTTCGTAAAGTTGCGATAAAACCCGCTAGATGGCGCTTGTGCGGAGAAAACGGCCAAGTTCGATAGCAGCAATTGGGAAGCAGTAGTAAATAGGCAACCGCTGCGACGGCAATGCGTGTGTTATAAAAGCTCTTTAATAAAAATTCATGCATTATTGACAATTAAATATAAATTACCACGTTTCTAACCATGAAATATTTGTGTAAATTATGTAACGTAATCGTTAAATATTTTAGTTAATAAATGGATTCGATGCCATGCAGTTCTCGATGTGGAATATCGCAAATTAAAATGGAATGAAGACGGTAAGCAAATACGACATTTTTCGCCAATTTTCGCTTTGAAAATTGTCCCGAGACACTTATCTAATTATTTTCGTCGTCCTAGAAAAAAAAACGTCTGGCATGGACTTAGGGTATGAATATTGAGCCGGACCTCAGGCATATTATCAAAAATAAAAATACCGGTGCCAATAATAATAATAATAAACACTCAACGCTATCTAAGGTTAAGGTCGCAATAGGAATAGATTTTAAATTGTAACGGTCCAAAGGGCACCGATTTCAAAAATCGCGCCTACGTGAGAATTACGCGGGAACGCGTTGTTTAAATAAACGTCGTCAGCTGACCCAATTCTTTCGACTAGACACGTGAGGCGTCTATTAATGGCGAGAGTGACGCACGGAGCGTCTACCCGTTCATTTCGTCCTTAAAAATTATACGTCGCGGCGAGAAGACCCACGCGGCGCGATGCAAATAATTGAAGCCGCAAATGTGCAATTCGGCGTCCGCGCGACTACCAGGTTGTATAATGCACGGATAACTTCCGGTGAAATTATAATTAACGTTTATAATTAGCGCGTACTTGTAAGTACTATCATTAACTCTGAGAATTTATTCCGTAATTGGATTAGTTACCCTTGAGGAGAATTTTTCAGTTCGGACGGTAATTCTATACGTCTCCCATTATAGATTCAATTAGTGAGAGCAGAACAGACGATCTAAAATGCCTCGGCACCAGGAAAAAAGCTTCTCGTATCAGATAAAGGGCTCTTGGCGCAATTATAGATAAGAGATTTCACGTGTAAACTACTTCAAGTGGACTGTTTGCCTTGGTTCTGTGAAACAACAGATGTAGCATTATCTTGATACTTTGGCATATTCCTGGGTTGTGAGGGGGCCGCTAACTGGGTGTTGCCCGACCCGAAAGGGTACGGCCTCAGCTTCGCCACTGGAATATCTGCATTGGTGATAGCCTCTCCCTCTTCGTTCCATTAGTTTCCGATACCTCCATCCTTTGATTTAATTTCCTTCTTTCTTGTTTCTCCCTTCCTTATTGTTGTCCTCTCCCTGTCTCCCTTTCTGTCGCCGTTTCTTCCTATGCCTGATTCTTCCTCCACCTCCATTACTCGTATGCTTTCTTTCTTGATCTTGTGTCTGTCTCTGCTCCCCGAGGCCGCCATGTGAAGCAGGGTCGGCCTACTTTCCATTCCGAAGCACGTCAGATTAAGGTCATTGTTACTCCTGCTTATATACCAGCTGCCCCATCTTCGTCTTTCCTTCTAGTAATTCCCTTATCTTCTTTCTTGTGCCGTTTTCCTCGCTGATTTGGACGCAGTCCTCGAGCTATTCTATCTTGTCCGCGATTACGAGTAGATCGTCCTCCTTGTTATCTCCATGACGTTATCCAGTGCTATCGCGAAGAGCCTTGGGGAGAGCGGACATCCTTCTTTGTTTGATCCTGACCTAGCATTTTCCCCTTTTCCAATCTTCCTAGTATCGCCATCATTTTTTCCATCGTGGGGGGTCATTGGTACACATTTTTTGGTTTCCCGTTGTGTCCTCTGTTCCTTCTGTTCCAATGTTCTCTGCTAACTCTGCCAATTCCTTGATCTCATGTTGTTCAAAGGCTCTGCTTTTTTCATCTCTGCCCTCCCTTAGCTCTTTCTTTGGTTCAGGAGTGCTCTCCTGTGGTTGTCCATGGCTTGCTTTCTGTTCGGAGGCATGGTATTGACGGCGATCCTGCTCCAAGATGATCTCCCTTCCCCCTTTTTGTTCCTGATCTCGTTCTACTCCTTTCTACACCTCCCCTCGCACCTCACTTTTCATCTCTCCTGTCAGAAGGTTCACATCTCACCATTCAGTTCTCTCGCTTTGGTCCCTGTTCCATCCTTCTTCTTCGTAAACCACTATCTGCCTATTGTATGTGTTGGCCGTTGCAACCAATGACTCGTATCCTCCTCAAAATTTGTACCTTAACGGTTGATTACACCCCATCTTTTCCTTGATCATTGTTCTCATGGACGAAAAGAATATACCTCGAAATTATGATCCCCTGATACAAATTTCTCTTCTAAACATTTTTGATGAGATATATCGCCTGACACCTTCTCGTGTTTCTGCACTCCTGGATCAAATCTCTTCCTGTACTCATATTAAAGTAACGTAAAAAGATGAAAAATGTAGGTATTGCCAACTTATATTTTCCTGATTAAAATTTCTTTTAAAATGTATCAGGATCACAGAAATACAAGAAAATAAAACATTTATTTCGTGCCACCTCGCATTACTTTTTCAAATATTATAATCCTGCTGACACAAATTTCCATTTTTTATATCAAAATCACAGGAAAACACGTAGAGGTTATGAGCACGAACATCTGACTTAACAGAAATTTTTCTATTCCAATTTTTTCTGTATCGGAATCGCAGAAATGCTAAAACAATTCCTCTTGCACCTTTTTACGTATTACATTCTTCTGTTCCACAATTCTTTATTAAGAATTGTGGTATCAGGATCCGGGCAACGCAAGAACACCTTCTCGCATATTATTTGTCTATTCTAATTTTTTTTGTATCAGGATCACAGAAACGCATGAGCCTTAAAGATGTATTGCCTGGGCATTCTTTGTATGCGAATCCCGAAAATGTATTCGCTCACACCTTCTTGTACGTTCTGCTATCCTGATTTAACTTTCTCAAAGAGGCAAAATAATTATTGCGTAGTACATTCATACTTTCATGGTACAACAAATTTCTGATTTGAAACTGTTTTGAAAATTGTTGTCTAAAGATCGCAGAAACGTAAGAAGGTAAAGGTCTGTCTGTCTGTGTATCCAAATGTATCAGGTGCACATAAATTCGAAAAGGAAAAACGTTATCTCCTTCCACTTCACTTTCATCAATGTATTTAATATTTTAAATACATTAGTATTACCATTGTATTAAAACGATTGTGTCCTAAATCAATTTTTGACTATCAGAATCGCCGAAATTCCAGAACACCTTTTCATGCATTATATCTTCCGAAAACAAGTGTCTCTATTGTAAAGTTTTTTGTATCAGGATCACAGAAACCCCAGAAAGTAAAAGATGAATTACCTGACCATTTTTCACATATTCTCATTTAAAAATTATTGTCATATCGGCCGAAATGTAAGGAGATAAAAAATTAATCGTATGCACCTTAGTATATTCTCCTAATTCATATTTCTTCATTTCACATATCATATCTCCCCAATAGAAGTTGTTCTTTTATAAAAATGTTCGTATCAGGATCATAGAAATGCAAGGAGGTAATAAAAAATATATATCCTGACCACTTTCTCATGTATTATGTTCTCCTGATTAATATTTCTGATTTAAAAAGTACTACATTAGAACCACAGAAATGCAAGAAAGTGAAACATGTATTTGTGTCACCTACATATGTTGTCTCGTTACAAATGCTCGTAGTTCACAAGTTTTCTATTTTTAGTTTAAAAATTGTGATATCAGGAACCCAGAAACGCAAGAACACCTTACGTTATTATATTGTATTAAATATTGTATTAGAACGACAGTAATTCAAGGAGCTAACAAAATTCTTTTTGGACCTTCGCGCATATTATTCTCCTGATTGTTATTAAGATCCTAAGAACGCAAGAACACCTTCTAATAAGAAATTTTTTTATCACAAATAACTGTTGGACACTTTTTCCCGTATTATATTCTCGTAATTGAAATTTCTCATTTAGAAATTATTATACAAGATCTACAAAACTATAAGGAGCTAAGAAGTTTATTCCACGCTTTAGCACATATTAAATTCTCCTGATTCATATTTTTCTTTTAAAAAGTTATATCAGAAAGACCGAAACGCCTGTTTTGGAGTACCTTTTTTAATAATTGTAGTATCGGGATCTTAGTAACGCAAGAAAATCTGACATTGTAACCTCTTAATATTCTAAAATTTGTATCAGGATCACAGAAACGTAAAAGGTTCCTGGCCATTTTTCACGTATTGTGTTCCAATTTCTCATTTAAAAATTGTCAGATCGACAGAAATGCAAGGGGGTGAAAAATTAATCGTCTGCACCTTAGCATATTCTCCTGATTCATATTTTCTTCTTTTAAAAATTGATTTAAGAAATCTTTTTTTTAATTATGGTATCAGGATCCTACGAACGCAAGAGCACAATTTCACGTATCCGAATAGAAATTCTTCTTTTCTAAGAATTTTTGTATCAGGATTCCAGAAACTCACTAAAGTAAGATGAACTCTGTTCTTCTAATTGAAATTTGTCATTTAAAAATTATTGTATTAGAGCCACAGGAATGCAAGGAGATCAAAACGTTAGTAGTATGTGATTTTCTCATATTTTCCTTTTACAAATCGCATGAAGACGGAAACTCATTTAAATTGTGGTGTCAGGATCTTAGGGATGCAAGAAAGCTTACACTCGTATTATATCCTCTTGAAACAAATCAGGATCACATGCACGTAAAAAGACAAAGGTTTTAGTGTCTGTTATTCAATAGCTGATGTTTGAACTTCGTGATGAAAATTTTTTATTTTAAAATTTGTTGAATCAGTGACGCAAAAAAAGTGTATTGTAGTCTCCTGACTCAACTTTCATATTTAAAGAATATTCTATTGTAAGTATGATGTTTTCCTGATTCAAATTTCTTTTTTAAAAATCCTTATTAAGATAATAGAAATGCTAGGACGTCAAAGTTTTTACAAAATTGTCGGAACATACGCATGCAGGAAGGGACAGTTTGTTACCTTTACATGTACATGTCTCCTGCTACTTCAATTTTATGATGATATTTAAAATGATGTCCTCCTGATACATTTTTGTAGTGATTCACAGTCACACAAGTATTGTATCATTGTATGGCGATCAGAACAAAGCAGAAATGTAAGAAAAATGTCTGGCACTTTCTCACGCATGTTCTCCTGATCCCGATTCTCATTATTTTTTTAAAAATATGCTTTCATTGTTGTCAGTGACAAACAAGAAATTCTTCCCACGTATTTGTACACCTTTGCATATTCTAAAATTTGTATTATATGTATTTGTATCAGGAACGCAGAGTCCCTTGTTGCGTAAATAGACAAGTTCCACATTAATTACCGAAACGTATCGGTTCTCTTATCGTCAATTAATTAAAGTAGGTAGTAAATATGTTTCGGTCCGGTTTACAATATGGGAGTATTGAGTAGTAAACGACGCGAAGGTTTACTTATTTGTAATTGTTCGAAATGTGAATGTGTTTATAACCTTCGAATTATTGATTTGATGAGCATCATTTACTCGTTTATTTACTGATAACACTATCAGAGAAGTCAGTGGCTTCTCACTTGCGCCGCTGGCAGTGTGTTTCGAGGTCTTTGGACAATTAATCGGTGTTTTATTGTTCGGTTCATTAATATTCACCATTTTAATGATCTCAAGGAAACTCGTACACTGACCTGCTGCCACCAAGATCTAAGGAACAGGTAAAAATCTTGTTGCTAAAAATAAGGAGGAAGTATCGATTCGAAGACTGTTTACTTTCGTCGTCTTCGCATCGGGCAAACAAATTACTCCCCATTATATTAAATAAAATTGAAATCCGGGGAAATGCGATACAATTTGTACTCGCCTCGTCCCCAGCGGCACGTGCCCCCAGCGAAAAGGCGTCCCCAACGTGGGGCGGTATCGTAGTGCGCTCGTGTCAAATGCTAACGTGTCTTTCTCCTTTCAGATCTTGTAATGGATTGGGCCCTCAACGGTGTAAATACGACGGTGCCACGCAATGCAGGTCCCGAATGTGCGAATTACTTAAGTCCGCTCTGGCAAAAGATAGAAACTGTGATAGTGCTTTCCGCGGCGATTGGGTTATTTAAATGGGGCTACGATAGGATTTCCCTGCCGAGAGCGGCCTATGTTCGCAGGGACCGATCTGGACGAAGGGCTCTGCTAGTATTAATGTCGATAATATGGGGCATGGAAATAGGGTATAAGTTTTCTTCGAAAACTGTGATATATTTGTTAAATCCTTGTCACGTTACTACAGCAATACAGGTAAGTGTCCATCTACCTTCATTTCATTTTGTATTATTCGGTACGCACCCGATTTAATTATTTATTGATCGCTCGGTGTTAATTAGAAAATAACTAAACATCAAAGCACCGTGACAGAGACACGTTTGTACACACGTAACTTGCACTCGAAATTAACTAGTTATTGTAGTAAAAAAATAATATAAAACATAGGAAATATTTGAAGCCCCTGTAGCATAAAAATGAACAATTCTAATTCGGGAAAAAAGTTTCAGTAGGGGGAGTTTTTTGGCACTCCGATCGCATTCGGAAACCAGACTTTTGATGCGGCTCATATTCAATAGCACTGATCCTTGAACTCGTAGAAATCGATTGGCGAAGGTCTGACATCGCTGTCTCTTTTCGTACTCGAGTCAGACGAGGAACGGACAGACGGACAAAACCATCACATAAGGGGAGTTTTTTTTCTTTCGAAAAATTCCCCTAAAAACACGAAAAACTAAGATTTCAAAGAATCCGAAACGAGCGGTAGAGTTGGAGCAAATCTAAAGAAGCTAAAAGACGCCGAGGTGATCAAGGAAGCGTGAGGACTCAAGAGATGCTAGGAATCGGAAAAAGTCAGGAAATGTGGAAGACGAAGAAGTCAAAAAATGTCAAAGGCCAATAAGTCGTGATAAACGAGAAAGCCTAAGAAACCGATGTGCTTTAAAAAGAGATGCGAGGAGAACGAAAAACTAATGGAATCGGAAAGGTTGATGAAACTAAAGAAGGCGAAGTGGTCGTACTCAGGGCCGGATCTACATATTTGGCGCCTATGGGCCCCTCGAAATCCCCGCCTCCCCCCACCCCAGCCAATTAAAAGCATTTTATTAATATTTCCGCATCATTACAGGAGGTGATGGGCCTATATCTAATTTTACTTTTAAGAATATATTTAGGTTATTATTTACAATGTGAAATTCAGAAGAGGTTTTTCCAAATCATAAAAAAACATCAATTTCAAGTGTGCGTGATGTGACGTTATTGAGCCCCCCAGATACGATCATTAAATTGATAAAAAGTGCTAGAGGGCACATTAATTAAGCGTATTCTGAAGTCACTAAATATAGAAAGTACCGCAATCCATTGGGATCGTGTGTTAGAGAGAGAACGCATGATTTTTGCCCAAAAATGGCGGAAGTTACCAGATTCTAGTAACTTTAATGTTAGGGATTGTTCCACCTGTTTGGAGATATCTGTCAATGAATAAAGAATACCAGGAAGGAGCATTAATCAAGTTGTATACGAGAGAGAGTGTGACGGAAGTCGGCCATTTGCAAAAGCTACTTATGAGTCATTTGTTGCAGTGACATAAAAAGAATGGTTAGTTGTTGTGCTTGTGGTTGCTCCAAAACAGAAAAAAATAAAAGTTTGGGAATTACATTTCATGTGTAAGTATTGATACCAATATTATTTTTATAATTATAGTACATGTAAATTTACAAATTTTTTATCGGAATGTAGTTTGAGGTTAGTTAAACAAAAGTCATAGGCGGAGTAGACACATGGGGGTTTAGATTGTTTTCGTGTAAAATTCTTTATAATTGTATCCTTCTACAACTGTAAGGTAGGTACGCCACTGAA
The DNA here is from genome assembly GCF_008802855.1 of Photinus pyralis. NCBI lineage: Eukaryota > Metazoa > Arthropoda > Insecta > Coleoptera > Lampyridae > Photinus > Photinus pyralis. The sequence goes on along the minus strand of NW_022170596.1, from coordinate 27,728,907 downwards.
ACAGGAAACTACTGTCCGCCATTTGCAAAAGCCATCGCGGTCGCACGTATATTGTTGATATTCTCCTTCCTGGTATTCTTTATTCATTGATATCTGTATATATTTTTATAAAACATGCCAGTACTATGAAGTTAGACACGGCTTCCTATAATTACCAGGCTCCGCTGTAAGAGCTGGCAACGCCGCATTCAATACCGAACAGTGGGCCTACCATCTCTACTGTTGTGTTACTGAATTAACCATTTTCTTTCATGTCGCTAGCATAAGTGCTATTGCAACTGGGCACACAACGTTTGGGAGGCTTTTAAAATTAATTTTATTAGACTCACTTTACATCAATTTGCACTGACACTGACATAAAATCATAGGCCAATGAAACAGTGTTGTCAAATTTCATACAATTTAGCCTGGTAATTATAGGAAGCCGTGAGTTAGGTTATAAAAAATTACAGCTATTCAGATTTTATTTGTCAATTTTTTTAAGTTGGCAGCAAATTTGCCCAAAAATGGCGGATGATTGCGGTACCTTCTATATCTAGTGACTTTAGCGTTTTCAACAACAACAAAATTCCCTAAATTTGCCACAATCTGAATCAAAGTTTACTTACTTTCATCGAAATGTGAGGTTATATCACTCCATATTTCATGATTACTTTTAAGTTGGTTTGTTTAAGAGTGTACGTAACATTACAACTTCCAATTTCTTAAGAAGTTATGTTATTTTTCCACGATAGTACTGTAGAATTTCCCAAATTTGGTTTTTTGGCGCCCCTAAAAATTTGCCGCTGTGGGCCCGGGCCCACATTGCCCCATGCCGGTCCTAGTCGTACTTATCGAAAAAATCTAAGAACTTGAGGAAGACGTCAAAGAAGTTACCTTTACAATTACCTTTCCGCAAAGGTGTTCCCATGGAGGTACTAGGTGTAATAGAGAAAATGCCATATTTTGTTGAGGGGGGTATTCATTCTATCTTCCCCCTTCCCCCCAGATGCTGCATTCCTCTTTTAGAGAGTTCATGAAAGTTGAGCGAGTGCCCTACCTTTAACGATCCCTTCTCGCTATTGACTCTCAGCCGTTAAGGTCAAAAGGGCTTTCATAGCTGCTGTAGGGGTCGTTTTCATTGTCCCCTTAATTCCAAGGCCAACTCTGCACTGCGCCTTGCTCTCCTACAGACCCACAGGGACCTTGTAGCTTTTCTCGTTATTTTCCAAATGTGATTTGAAGGTGAACGTGATGCTTCTCTCACTACCTCACCTTGGTGCCTTACATTGCTATGCCCTTTAGCTTTGTGGGCCCTTTTCTACGTGAGGTTTTTTTATGTCCTCGTTTCCAGATTTCCACTAGATCTGCATCACAACTGATACGGTCGCCTCAAATTTGCCACGTACTACAATCACTTTTGTTATAACTTGCTTTCCATAATAGTTTTAATCTATTATCTCAAAACGTCCCTAGAGCTACCCCCTTACAGGAGTGCGCTCTTTCAGCGACATCCACTGTGTGGATAGCAAGTTCACATGATTTTCATGGTTGATAGGCACATTGGCTTCAGCACCTCATCCCTCATGTGCCGCTCAATGAGTTAGACTGATGTCCACAACGGAACGGCGCCCGGCAACCGATAGTTGCTGATCCTCCATCCGTCACGCATCCTCCTCGGTCCGGCCCTCTCACCATTGGGATTTAGGTTATTTGCTGAGGTTGTCTCCTCCAGGTGGCCAAACCAAGACCCCCCCCCCCCCGCAACTTCTTGAGCCAATCAGGTTAGTGCATGGTATATCGATAGCCGGGCGGGCTAGCTGATCCGCGATTCTGGCTTTGGTTGCTATCAGTCACTGTTTCATAAGCGGAGAGCATCAGTGGCGTAACAGACTTCCGCAAAATTATAAACGGGACCCCTTTTTAGGGTAATTTTTCGAAAGAAAAAAAATTTCCCTTATGTGATGGTTTTGTCCGTCTGTCTGTCCGTCTGTTCCTCGTCTAACTCGAGAACGAAAAGACACAGCGATGTCAAACCTTCGTCCATCGACTAATTCAAGGATCGATGAGCCGGATTAAAAGTCTGGTTTCCGAATACAAGCCGAGCGGCAAAAATCCCCTACTGAAAATCTTATGCGCTTCGTATCTTGTTTCTCACTTGGCGCAGAAGACTGGGAAAGGGATGAAGTTCGAGAGACCGAACCAGCTGAAGAATTCGAGAAGAAAAGTGAAGAAGATGGAAAGCCAAAAAATTCACACAGAGAAGCAGGGATAGAATGGGTGGAAGGAATTCAATTTCAGAGGTGTGTCTCGTTTGGACGAGGATTTTTTATTGGCCTGTTGAAAAAAGCGGACGAATCCGGAAAAGAGCGAAGACGATATCCAAAAAGGTTGGAGTCAACGATCCGAAGAGCCTCGAGGGATTCTAAAAAAACGAGGAAATTTGCTAACCTGGAAGCCGATAAAAGAGCACCCCGAAAGTGGATTGATTAATCAATCATAAATTATGATGTTATATTTACTCCCTGATTTGACACAATAAACTCGTAGACAGAATGATCTCGTAGCACAATACTAAGGTCGGAGCCGTCTCCTTACAATGATACAGAGAAGCTGCAGATTACAACCTTCCTACGGTATAGAATTCTCCCGCGAAACCAAAAGTTCTAGGGTGTAGTTTTTTAGAACAGTTAATCATTGTGCTCATGGATTGGAAGACCGGGAACGTTTGGCATTAACGAGCTTTAGACACGAGTATGAGCACTATTAACTTACATATACTAATTTCAAGGGTCAAGTTTAATCCCCTTTTGTTCACTAGCGACGACACAGCTGTCCAGATTAAAGTAAGGTGGGTTGACTACGTGTTGAAAAGAGCGCATTTCAATAAACTGACGGTTTGAGCGTAACGTGAGGGAGTGGAAAGGTCACAAAAAAACGTTAGACATCCTTAAAATGTTTCCCGAAAACTCTCTATTCCTTATTAATTAAAAAATGCCTACAAAATAGCTTCTTATTAGCGCAGGCGGGCATCTCTAAATCGTTTGTTTAATTCTCCCCTTACGAATCAAACAAGAGTCAGGGCAAAAAATCATTTAACTAAATATGATGTCTCGTCTCCAGAAATATGGATTCCATTCAGAAAACAATGCTCGCTTATTTATTCTTACTGAAGGCCGAAGAAATCTGAGAAGTTATAGAACCGGAAGAAGTGCTTAAGAAGCTAAGGTTCTGAGAGAACGTTTGTATTAGACAGCCACTAGCTTTCTTAGCGTCATGAAGAAAGAAGCAGAAAAGAGCGAAGAAACTGAAAGAGACGAAAAATCCGACCGAGGAATCAAGCCGAAAATAATTAAAAATGGATCGGACTTTGAATCCAGAACTGTAAAATTGAAGAAGCCAAAGAAGCTAAGAATCTCTTTACTAAGGCAGGTGAAGAAGTCAAAAATGTGAAAGAAGTTGGGGAGGACAAGGAGGTTCTGTATTCTTCTCACACCATATTTCAGTATTAATGGTGTATTACTCATTTACGTGTCTAATAATCTTTTCAAAAGAACCGATAAAATCTCAACATAGACGACATAGGGTATCGGGGCACCCTTTCCCTATTACGTTACTCCCTAACTACTACGCACCCTTCCCCCTTTCATTTCAACCACCTGGAGGGCCACCTGCCGGTCTCGAAACCAAAAATCATCTCTGCTCTTAATATGCCCCAACTGCCGGTTTTACGCGATTATAAAGATGAAATTTTTCCGCGTCGAGTGACACACACTCTCATCACGTCCGCACTTCAAACTCAAATGCAGATTTATAATTTTGCAATTTAAATTCCGACGATTATTCTGAAATGTTGAGTAGGTTTTACACGATATAATATGAAAGCGCAACACGCATCTGCAGATGATTCATGCGGTTTGAATGGCATGACTTGAAATTATTAAATTTTGTAAAAAGTTGGCAAACGAGTGCATGCATCACGCTACGTCTGTTAGGGGCGAGTTTGCTAAGCGATCATAGACACACAATTCATAGTACGATCTCTGAGAAATTATGAAAAAGTGCTCGTGCACGTAATCAATAAAAGACTGATCGTGAATAAACAATTCCATGTTTAAAATGTAAAATAAATGCTTCTTGATTACTAAGTATTGCGCCGTAGTTTTCCATTCGGGTCCGGAACAAGCAGTTAGCGCCCCAGACATCGGGGCGCCAGCAGATCGGCTACCACCTTCACTCGTCTTCTACACCAACCACGACCTCTTCGACCACACCCTTCAGCAAACTATTCGCTCCTTATACTCTTAGCAAATGACTAAGCCAGATTCTATTCCTTCTCAAAATTGTTTTGTACAGAAATCTTCCTAGTACTGTTTGTTCCTGCAAACCCCTTGAACGCAAAGTAACTTAGGGGAAACTCTGGTTCGGGACCGTATAGCAAACCTAGTTACTTTTTTAGTAACTTTCAAATCTAGGGATTTTTCACATCTAGTGACTTTTTGCGGCCATATATTTCTGGGCGTTTGCAAACCTAGTTATTTTCTAGTGACTTTTTTAGTTAGAACAGGCCTTATAATACTACTGTCCACCTTTCACTCCTTGGCTATTCTTTTCCTTCGATTCATGTGCAACTTGAGGTACCTACAGTATCCTACTTTTCCTTAAAAATGCTTCTTGCGCCATTCCAATGCGCGTCTTTATTTCTTTCTAGCTTCTCCAATCATCTGTTACAATGGTACCTAGGTATTTCCAGGTTTCTACCTGTTCCAGCATTTAAAAAACAAAACAACATCGAATTTTTAGATAAAAACTTGTTTGTATGGAACACCCTGTATATTATTACACCATATAAAACCTTATTAAATTGTCCACAAAAGTGCTTAATGCACCATAGCCAAAAAACCAAATAACCAAGATCTTTCAATTTTCATTTCTATCTAGTCATCCGTGAAAATGCTAAAAATGCATAATAGTATTTAAAACAACTGGAAATAGTACTTACTATTATAGTAGGTTGATAACAAAACAAAAATAACAGGTGAAATATGCCTATGTTAAAGAATGTATTCAAAACCGTAAAGACAAAACACTGTCATTTTGCCATTTTCATGGATAACTAGATCTCGAAATACAAATAATTGAATAATTGGTTAGTTGAAGTATTTTGGCTACGTAGGGAATTTAATAATTGTACACTGTAATAATATACAGGGTGTTCCATATAAAAAAAGTTACAGTTTTATTATTATTTGAAAAATGCGACATTGTTTTGTTTTTTTTATTTCATACTTGGCTTCAGTAGATAAAAATACACAATTTTGGTCATTTCTAACTCTACAACTAAGAAAGTTAGTAATGTCGACTTAATTTTAAACACTCTGTATATCCTTCCTTTTTCTTTTAACATGTCGTATCAATTTTCCCCACAAAACACAATCAAATGCCTTTACCAGGTGAACGAAATATCAATTCAGAATCCTTCCTGTTTCCGTGTATCTTTCACTGATTATTTTTACACGTTCAATGGCACCTCTTCTTCTAAATCCGACCTGCTCTTTTGCCATATCTTCTTCCATTATCCTCACGAGCCTTCAATTTAACACTCTCAACAATATCTTCTCTGCATGTCCTTCCCTTCCTTTCTTTTTGAGCCAGAGGTATCTTCAGGAAATCTTCAGAGCATCCTCCCGATATATGCATATCATTACATAGAGACGTTAACTCCTTCTTCCTAAAGACACCACTGGAATTTCATCCATCCGCGTAGCTTTACTTGATTTCATCTTTCATTGCTCTTTCTAATTCTGATTCTTCTGTTTCCATTTCTAATTGCCTTGGTTTTTCATTTGTTTTTTAAAGATCTACCATATACCCCCCTCCATCGATTTAAAATTTCTTTTTCTTTTTTTAGTACTTTTTCATTCCTGTCTTCCAACTCCTGATGATCTCTTCCAGGTAACCTCTTATCCTCTCAATTTGTTCTATTTCATTACATTAATCATTTGGAGGTAGATTCATTAGCTTTTTTTTCCTCAACTCCTCTCTCTTCAATCTTTGCTATCATTTCTCGACTTATCCAAGGCTTCTTCGATCTTATTGGATCACTAACATATCCTTTCTTATATCCAAGGTTCACTTCAGCTGCTTTCAGCTTTCGCCTTGATTTTGTTTCACACTATACATCTTCCTCAACTTGTGGCGGCTTCAGATTCATTATTTCTTCATCCATCAATTTCCCCACTTCATACTTGTTCATACACTATAATTTATCTAAGCTCTTCCTCGATTATATTTTCTATTCTCGCCTTCTGGGTGGGCATATCCTCTTGAATCACTAATGTATCCTTGGGTTCAGCTTTAGAGCCATCATTCTATCACATTGGAAAATCAGCAGATCGAATTGTGTTTAATGAAGTTCCAACATCGATGCCAAAATGATTATTAGTAAAGTTCTTGAATTTGTGTACAAGACTGTTATAAATTAATGAATAATTAAATCATGAAATTGAATTGATCAAGAATGATCTCAATATGATTGCTATAAGGAAAACGGGATGAGAAAATTTTACTTTAGTAAAGATAAAATATGAGAAAATGGAATGAAAATGGTACTGAGAGAAGAGAGAGGGCGACCACGAGAAGTAATTACATTTTTGATGGGGCTGTACTCTGCCCTGTCAAATCGTGGGGTGATGGGGCAGTGGTCATTCACCTCCTTAGGAGTGGCCAATAAGTTATTATTTCTAGCATTGGAATCGTAGTTTTTTTCTGAGACACTTAAATGGCCCTTGCTTAGGAGGCGAATGACCACCACCCCATCACCTCACGATTTGACAGGACAGCGTACAGTCTCATCAAAAATGTAACTACTTCTCGTGGTCATCTTTTATGAAGTCTCAGGAATTTACTATTCATTGAAATTTCTATGCTTACCACTGATCATGACGATGAGGAGTTAGAGGAAATTTGTGAAGAAATTGCTGCAGTATTTTAATGGGGGATTGCGATTAAAAATGAGTTGCAGTCGAGTCACCTTTGGAATTTTTGTTTACATGGAAAATCGGACTTAAATTGAACTTCCAAAGACGACTGGATCACCACTCATTTTTGGTCGCCCGTTAGTAGTAGAGGAAGGAAGCATTGACAAAGTAGTGGAGCAAAGGTTTGGGTACCTTTAACCAGAATGGGGATAAAGTGGTCTAATTGTGTAGAGAAAATAGTTTGGTTGTTTGTAAAAGGCACTTTGTCTGAAGTCAGTGGCGACGTAAATAAGGGTGGAGGGGGGTCCTACCGGGGCCCCGTCGCTTCTGGGGCGCTTCCAGAATTATGTTGACGCAGTAGACAATTTAGTGACATAAAGGCACGTCGCCATGTCTACAGGGTGTTCCAAATTTGGCGAATGGGAGAAAGAAGAGGGGGGAGGGCTCAATTTTGGTGGGCAGCTACTCCGCCACTGTCTGGGCGTATTGCTATATGGTTGTGAAGCACGGTTGCAAAGAAGAAAGCTTGGAAATGCGGGTAAGGAGAAGGATTTTGAAGATGAATTGGAAAGGCAGGGGAAGAATAAGAATCACGAACGCCATTAACAACAGAAATAGAAATTGGTTGGGTGAAATGAAGTGTGGACGGAAAGGATGAAGATGAAGGAGAGGGGGTGCATAAGAGGAAGGCATGAGATCAAACGGGGTGGATGAAGAGTACCTGCATAGTCCTGCGATGTAGAGAACTGAAGATATGAAAAACGATTAACCAATTTATATCGACCAAATAATGGTAGACCTCTTACTTTTGGCACTGAAAAGTTTGGCTGAAGATCGAGATGGATGGAGAACTGCCACAGACCAATCCTAAGGATTGTTGACTTAGAGAGAGAGAAGAAAAATATACGGCCTACTTCATTAATTATGTAAAAATGAGAGAAGTAGGTCAGAAGGTGTCAATTTTTACTTAACATACCCATGTAGAATCGATAATGCGTGCTAATAACAATAAAGTGTAATTACGGAGAGTCCCACCGGCACGATATAACGATTTTATGAAGCGTTACGTAACAGTAATGTAACATTTTATTTTAAGAGAATGCGTCCTTTCCCCCGCCCTCAACTGCTCAAACATCTTCATCCCGGTTTTATGCGGCCATTTAAATTCCTCGCCGAATAACGCTCGGCTGGCAAATGTAGCGGAAGTTTGACTTAGAGAGCAAACTCCCTTTATCGAATTATGTTTACTGTATAGCTACAATCTACGATTTAATTGCATCTTGTAGATGCACTTTCGTATCTGCCGTCTCCATTAAACTAATTCTAATTATTCTTTTGCTTGTTTTCAGATATATTTATTAGCTGCGTCGCCTAGCGATATGGTAACGGCCGTATTTAGAATTCAATTGAACTTTCTTAATGGACCACTGTTAGCTTTCATTTTTCCAGAGACGGATACACGAATTGTAAGTATCCAACGGTCGAACTTGTCGTTTATTACTTTATAGCACTGAGTCATGTGGTCCTTTGAGCCAGATCATATTTGTAATTTGTATTTTCTGGCATTTTTGGCAGGCGAATCGTTTTTTGAAGGTCATTTTCTAAAATGTGGCTAAGTCATTGCCGTAATTTTCTGAACAATGTTTATTACAATGTTATTATAATAAGTTTTTTTGAAAAGTTTTCATGTTACATCATCGAAAAGAGAAAAAAAATCTCCATCAAATGAGCCATTTAAAAAATTTCAATTGTTTTTCGTTACTCATTTGTTTTCTGAAAGAAAAACAACTGAATGCTACCTTGTTATGAGAAATCTTTTATATAGAAAAATGTTGTATACATTCCATATTTACCGAGATATATATCCCCTCATAATTGACACCCTGTATAGAGTATAGAATATGTTGATTGACGTTTCGTAGTAAATATTAATCCGCACGTTTATACCACACATAAATTGGGCAAGGGCAGTCTCGTAGTCAGAGAGAAACTGAGTCGGTTTCGGGCCCCTTTCAAAATTTTCTCGAAGACGGCAAGACGCTCTTTATTTGCTGTACCATTAAGGAGCGCGGTAGCTCTCTGCCCCACCAAATCAAAAAGTATGCGGTGCGGTATCAAGAAATATACGCCGAATTCACGCTTAAAACCCGTAAAAGGTGGAAAAAATGTGTGCGAATTCCCCAAAAAAATATCTTCGACCCCAAAAAGTGATAAAATCTTATTTGGGCCCCGCCTCATACGTTTTCCTGGTCACTCGGTGACTTTGTTCCAGTGATGGCGACAAACCTCTGCTTCCGCAAGTGCACAAGTTCTGTATATTTGTTCACTTCCGCTTCCGCCTCCAATTTCGCTATTTTATAACAGTAGTATACCGCAAATATGGAAGGTGCGCTCTGATTGGCCGAACGGGACGACACGTTGCGCGAGCCGCAACCGTCAGACGTGTCGCGACTATTCAAGTTTTTATCAAATTTCTAATAGTATTTACACTTCTGCTTCCGCTTCCGCAAAAAAATACATTTGGTCTTCTGTTTCCGCTTTTACTTCCGTTGCATCACTGCTCTGTTCCGACTATAAATTGTACTCCTTTAAACTTTAAACTTTCTATCTTAATTTTTTGTTTCCTTGTACACAATAACAACATCCAAACATTTCAATCCCTTTACACTCCCATTCTAGCTATTTCTCCTTTGCCTTATTAACGTCTACTCTTAGCTCATCGTTTAGTCTTCTATGCGCTTTCCCTTCTTCCTCAATGTTTTGCATTTCCTACTTTCCCGCATTTTTTCTTATCATTTCTAGTGTTATCCAATGTATATTCATCCCTTCTTGTCTCGTCCTATTGTCCTCCCCCGCGACCTTTCATGTCACTAGTAAATTCCTATGCATCTACTCCCCTCCCTGCCTTTTCTATCGAGCAGGGTGTCGATTCATATGCCTGATGCTCATCCATCGCCCAAGAAACTCGTTGATACTATTGTAGAGAATATTCCAGAAATCCCGATAGACATCGTGGCGTGGCCATAGCGGCGATAAATAATATGTGACGCAATTTTTCCGTGAAATATGATGTGCTTGTTCGAGAGTATTCTAGAATACTCGTAAGACGGTACTCTATGTTCAATTAATATTGACAACAATTTCGCGTTTTTGCATATGTGAACTGAATGCAATTGTTATAAACTAATGCCTTTTTTTTAATGTTTCAGCTACCACTAGAAGCATCCATCTACTGGATTCAGCATGGATTAATGTTTGTTGTGCCTTATTATCTCTTACGACTAGGAGGTAAATCGCGAGCTTATTTAAAAATCGTCCCCTACTTGATTCGTTTCAGGAGTATATAACATTGAAAAATATTCGGATTTTAGTTGGAACGCCATGAGCTTGAGTTTCAACATTGTTTATCACTTCCTTGTACTACAATCAATCGCAGTTGTAAGTTACCCGATAATCGGCTTACCCATAACTTATTTGCTCGTTTTCAGCCTACGATGGTGAACTTGAATCATATGTTGTGTCCGGCCATTTTAGATCCATTCGAAGGTCCATACTACAGAATATTCGCAGTACTTCACCAGGCGCTGCTCTGTCCATTACTATGTAAATTATACTGTTTAATCGCTGCATTTTTATTAACCAAATTTTGGGCTACAAAAGTAAAAAGTACATTGTGTTGTGAAGTGGAGATGCCTAACACGAACGGTAATGTTTTAGGTAGAAATAGTCACAGTCACACCGATTAGAAATAAATTTAATTTATGTACCTACTTAATTAGATACCTTATAATAGAACGGCAATAATGCTAAGCCTTTGTAGCTACGATGAAGGTTTTAGAAAACAACGCAGTAAGGTCACGATAAATGTAATTCCCTTGTCATAGGAGGCGACACTGCAGCTACCAGTCAATCACAATCGGAAGAATGAAGCGAATACAAAAGTGTAAGCGTGATCTTACTGTACCAGAATTCATATCTCTACTTAGAATAGGAAATAAAGATTTAACAGCCTCCTGGTGCGGGGGTTTCGCCTATTAAATGAATTTATTTATCCTGAGCAGGTTTTTTTTGATATTGCACTGTTACAAAATGCAATGTTGAGAGTAGCGAGTATGAGACAAAAAAACGAAATACACCACATTGAACTTAATACAATAATCTACTCGATTTTAGACATATTCCTTTGGAATTTTGCAGCTATACGTTCTTATTTATAAATTTCCGTAGATATGCGAGTGGTGCTAAATTTTCCAATTGTTTAGCGTATACTTAATTATTTACAGAATTATATATGCGATGTTAAATTATAAATAAAGAGTTATCTATCAACCTTTATTTTTTAGTGTAAGGATCAATATGTAAACTATCATTAAAAATCATTAATATGTAAATACCCATGTACATTTGGTAAATTATTCTCCTGTTATCAAAACGAGAAAATTGTTACGCTAATTATCCTGTAATTACATAATACTGTTCCATCTAAGTATGATATTTATGGGTAATCTCGGAATTTTGCTCATCATCCATCTGTTTAAAATTGTAGTGTAACTTTTGTGAATCCCAGTCGTCTATCTCATAAAAATCTGTTGTAGGGATTTCTTAAAATGTTTTTTTAATCTTTTTTTAGGGGTAACGTCGTGGGCTGTGCCATATTTTGAAAAAGAAAAAAGGAAACAAATTTTCCTGGCGTTATTGCCAACCCTGCCATTGTAGGATTTGCACAAATAGTATAAATATGTATTTTGTAGCTGGTATCTATTTATTTTATTTATTTATTGTTCCTCAAATGGCAGTTCAAATTGTACGGAGTCTTGCAAAATCTGTAGAGCAATAATTGTAGTTTAAAGGCCCGGTTTTTGAATAGATAGATTAAATACAATAAGTACTAGTGCGCCATCTCCATGGCAATCGATACACTTTCTATCAATTATAGTTTTAGAAGTCTAGTTGAGATGTCGCCACGTACGCACCTTCTTGTAAAATTTTATTTGAATTTATGCGATTAATAGCAACGTTGCACTTATTATTCATTAAATGCAGTGCCGTTTTTAAGATTTTCGGGGCCCTGGGCCATTCGTTCGTGGAGGCCCTCCTTACCCTCAATAAAAACGGCAGATTGGGGAGATTCAAGCAAATCCCTAATTTGAATATGAGCACTCGATATTTGTGTAGCCGGGTTTGTAGGCAACACATCATGCTCAATGAACAGAAAACATTTATTTTTGCAATTCGTAACTTCTTATGCATAGAGGAGTTTATTTAAAGCCCTTGGAAGAACAATTTCAATAACAGGTACATTAAACTGAACCGTTTTACAACAACTTTCACACGAAGATCGCACAAACAACATATTTTTTCGTGATTGCAAACTGCGTAACACTTTTGCCTTATTTCGCTACCGCTAATTTCTATGGGGCGCCGTTTGTGTCATAATTATGTACCCGTAAAATATGTTTCTTTTCTTAAAAATATTATTATTTGGTTGATATATGGAAGTTTTTGAACGTTTATATATATAATTTGCGCATTTATTTATATATACATAATTGTCTATACCTAAATATACCTATATTAGATTAACTAAAACCATAGAGTAAATAACGTTTAGAGATACCGCGCTGTGTAAATTTTTATCGGCTAGGGACTATCCTTGAATATAGATGGCCATTGAATGCATCAAGTGTCTCCCTCTTAATTCCAGAATAGTGTATTTATTTTCCGTCTAGGATTCAAACCTACGCAATTAAAAGCTCGCGAGTACCAAGCTTTTTATGATATAATTATGTAACTGTATACATGTCGTACGTCCCACGCATTGCATACCTATAAATTGCGCAGCCAGCAAAATGGTTTTTATTTTCATAACTTGCGTCTACATTGTGACTGGATATTATTATTTATAATATGTGCGCGCCAAGAATTAAAAAAAAAGGGTTATATTATTGAATGAAGACATGTTTAAATACCTATCTACATAATGGGGGGCCATAAATATTTATTAATTGAAGACATAAAACCCAGATATTTGCAATATTCGGCAAAATAGCCTTTAATCGGGGTATATTGACCTTTTGTTTTGCTTAATAACCTACTGTAGATTCCTATATTTTGATTTGATTACCAGAGAATTTAATTTGACCTCATCCGGCAATCTACGCTAAATCTTTTAAGTTGCATGGTTGCACAATAAACAATAATTAAAACGCGATGTCTCTTTCGTATCGTGTTTCGTGATAATTGGGAGCATTTGTGGTCTGTGGATATGGGTATCTAAGAAACTATCGACCTATTATATTTAATAGTTTCCGTTTTTCCCAAAATTTTGGAAACATGCATGGTTACGCGACTTGTTAGCTGCTTTGAGAAATTTTATCTTCTCCATACATCGCTTCATTGCTTTATCAAAGGAAAATCTATGGTTAGCGGTCTATTCAACTCTATTGAGTCTATTTTGAATTTTGATATGTCCAAGGTTCAACCACCACCTACTAAACCTAATACGGAATTACCTACTGGAAATGTCCATCACTGGATCACATTGTAATTTAATATCTCGATCGAGTGACGTAAAGATCCAATGTGACATAAAAAAGTTTATGTGATTTAGTCGAAACCCACAAGTCATGAAAATTTTAAGTTAGCACCATTAGCAAGATGAGAAAAAATTACTAAGGGTTTTGTTAATGGTTATTTGTTCGTATCTTTGAAAATAAATGAACGCCACCGCATTTTCTAAACATTTTTCGGTTTTTGACCATAAGTTCGTTATTTGTAAAGCTACAAGAAACTCCGAAAGGGAAAATTAATCAGCATAAAATTCTGCAATTCTGTGCGACTTTGTATCACACCACACAACACTATTCGAGGATTCCCCCAGGTGCATGGCGATCAAACTGTTCTACCATTTTCCACAAGAATTGCGGACGCCTACGTCGGCCAAAAAATTTAAAAGTCAAGTCGGTGAATTTTTCACATTTTCACCAACAACTCATACCTCGACTCATACCATCACGTCAACGAATTCCTCCAACCAAGGCCTGCGCGACTATGATTTATTGTAATATGGATATGATGTAAATGATCAGAAATTGGGGAAAAATAATTAAAACAGCTGAATTTTTCCGCGGGTGAAATCCCGGAGGTTGAAAGGGGTGGAAAGTGGTACTTGGCAATTTGTGGTAATAGGTACATATTAATTTCGGGCGAAAATGTTCAATGTAACAGTTATAGAGAATAAAATGAACAACTTTTCTATCTGCGCTATTTTCACATTACTTACCTCTAATTTTCCTAGAAAAACCGGAAAAACCTTTTTTCGTTTTTTGTTCTTACTTTTGCGAAAAAAAGTCGTAAAGGTTTGAAATTTGTAGGAAACGTAGCTACAAACAAGGAGACAATTTTTTTGGGACCGGAAAATTGAACCGTTTCCGAGATATCACGATTTCTGAAAAAAACACATCTTTTTCAAGGAGATGAAAAATCTATTTTTTTTCATCGCACAGAGGTGCGGGGGGTAGTAAAATTTTAGGGAAGACTTATATTTTAATAAACAAAAATAAAAATTATTATTCCTATAGAAAAACTTCTAGAAAATCGCCAAAAACTGGAAAAACAGATTTAAGATATACATGATTTTTGACATGATCAATGAACGTTTTGGATGTTAATAAAGATTTTTTCGAAATCTATCTTCTTGCTTATCTTTAATGTTTGCTAAAATATTGTCTTTTGTTTCCTTATGCTCAACGTTTTAGTTAAAACATCTTTATTATTTCTTTTTTCTGCATTTTTACCACAATAAAAGCAATTCGAAGTAAAATCGCTTCCTGAACAATTTGTTTTTGTTCACTTACTCTTCTTCCTGGCTATGTTTTACAGCTGATGCAATTGCGTTGGGCTTGTTGATAAACTTGCAAAATAAAATTCCCTATAAGAACGTCTGTTTTACCGGCCAAAACAATAAATGATTTGAGAATTGAGATATAAAACCTGGAATAAACTTCATGATAGATTTTTCATCTCCTTGAAAAAGAGGTGGTTTTTTGTGAGATCTCGGAAACGGTTCAACTTTACGGTCCCAAAAATCTCTCCTTTTTTATAATAAAACAAGCTATGTTTCCTCCAAATTTCAAACGAAAAAAACGATTTTTCCGGATTTTCTAGGAAAACTGGAGGTTATGCTGGTTATGTGAAAATAGTGCAGATACAAAAGCTGTTCATTTTTTTATTCTCTATAACTTTTGTATTGACCATTTTCGTCTAAAATTAATTGCTTTCCCACAATTTGCAAAATATGTACCGCTTTCCACCCCTTTCAATTCCCGGGATTTCACCCGCCGAAAAATTTAGCTGTTTTAATTATTTTTCCCCAATTTATAATCATTTCACCTGCCTGAAAAACCCGGTTTTGCCCCGTAACTAATTTTTTTTTTAAATAAATTATTTTAGCAGCTAGCTTTTTAGTCTGGACCACGGTGGTATACGGTGGTCTATACCACCGTGGCCTGGACTAATATGGAAATAAATGAAATGAGACATTTTGATAAAATATGGATTTTTGTGTAATTTGTCGTTTGCTGTGGAATAATCCATGAAAAATTGTATAACAGAACGATTTAAAAAATGTTTTTTACGCATAATTAACGAAGTAAATGTGACTGTTTCGTAATTGGTAACGTTCCCATTTGTATTCTGTGTCAAGACGAATCCAACGA
>NW_022170596.1:27686430-27713131 GCF_008802855.1 Photinus pyralis | reverse complement strand
TGCGTTTCTGTGCTCCTGATACAAAAAACCTGTTTCAGGAGGATATAATGCGTGAAAAGGTGTTCTGCGATTCTGATAGACAAAAATTGATATAGGACATAATCTTTTTAAATGCAATGATTATAGTAAACAGTAGTGTATTCACACCATTAAATACAATGATAAAAGTGAAGTGGTAGGTGATACTTTTTTGCACTTAGAATTTTTGTGCACCTGAAATCAGATTTGTATAGTCATAATGCATGGATGAGGAGACAGACATATTCTTTACCTTCTTACGTTTCTGCGATCCTCGGGCAATTTTCAAAACAGTTCCAAAAAAGAAATTTGTAATATCAGGAGAATATAATACATAATTATTAAAACATACTTTTTTTGTGTTTTAAGAAAGTTAAATCAGGATAACATGACAGACAAGAAGGCGTGATTCGCGTACAAAGAATCTTAAAAATAGAAAAGAAATACATCTTTTATGTTTCTGCGATCCTAATACAAAAAATTTTAGAATAGAAAAACTTGTATGAAGAGGATACACTGCAATTATTAAAAGAGGTGCTCCAAAACAGGAGTTTCGGTTTTTCTGATATCTTTTTAAAAGAAAAATATGAATCAGGAGAATTTAATATGTGCTAAGGCGTGGAATAAACTGCTGAGCTCCTTATAGTTCTGTAGATTTTATACAATAATTTCTAAATGAGAAATTTCAATTAGGAGAATACAATACGGGAAAAAGTGTCCAGCAATAAATACACCGTATCTGTAATTTTCATACAAAGAAATTTCTTATTAGGAGGTGTTCTTGCGTTGTTAGGATCTTAATACTTATCAGGAGAATAATATATGTGCGAAGATCCAGAAAGAATTTTGTTAGCTCCTTGAATCCGTCGTTCTAATACAATATCTAATATAATGAACAATAAAACCATATTTTAAAAAAATTGTGCCAGGAGAACATACGTGAGAAAGTGCCAGACATTTTTCTTACATTTCTGCTTTGTTCTGATCGCCATGCAACGATACAATTCCTGCGTGACCGTGAATCATTAAAAAAATGTATCAGGAGGACATAATTTTAAATATAATGATAAAATTGAAGTAGCAGGAGACATGTACAGTACATGTAAAGGTATCAAACTGTTCCTTCCTACATGCGTATGTTCCTACAATTTTGTAAAAACTTTGACATCCTAGCATTTTTATCATCATAAGAATTTTTAAAAAAGAAATTTGAATCAGGAAAACATCATACTTACAATAGAATATTCTTTAAATATGAAAGTTGAATCAGGAGAATATAATACACGACCAGGGGTCAGCGAATACATTTTTTTGCGTCACTGATTCAACAAATTTTGAAATAAAAAATTTGCATCACGTTCAAGTTCAAACATCAGCTATTGAAGAACAGACACTATAAAACCTTTGTCTTTTTATTTTGTATGTGATCCTGACAAAAGAATTTTTAAATATGGAAACTTGTTTGAAGAGGATATAATACGAGTGTAGGCTTTCTTGCATCCCTAAGAACCTAAGATCCTGACACCACAATGTAAATGAGTTTCCGTCTTCATGCGACAACAATTTGTAAAAGGAAAATATGAGAATATCACATACTAACGTTTTGATCTCCTTGCATTCCTGTCGCTCTAATTCAATATTTTTTAAATAAGAAATTTTAATTAGAAGAACAGAGGTCATCTTTTACTTTCGTGAGTTTCTGGAATCCTGATACAAAAATACTTAGAAAAGAAAAATTTCTATTCGGATACGTGAAATTGTATTCTTGTGGTAGTAGGATCCTGCAGATGATTAATTTTTCACCTCCTTGCATTTCTGTCGATCTGACAATTCTTTAATGAGAAATTTCAATTAGAACACAATACGTGAAAAATGGCCAGACATCTTTTAGGTTTCTGTGATCCTGATACAAATTTTAGAATAGAAAAATTTATATTAAGAGGCTACAACGTCAGACTTTCTTGCGTTCCTAAGATCCTGATACTACAATTATTAAAAGAGGTAAAACAGGCGTTTCGGTCTTTCTGATATAACATTTTAAAAGAAAAATATGAATCAGGAGAATTTAATATGTGCTAAAGCGTGGAATAAACTTCTTAGCTCCTTATAGTTCTGTAGATCTCGTATAATAATTTCTTTCTAATTGAGAAATTTCTATTACGAGAATACAATACGGGAAAAAGGAGGTGTTCTTGCGTTCTTAGGATTTCAATAACACAATCAGGAGAATAATAATATGTGCTGAGATCCAGAAAGAATTTTGTTAGTTCCTTGAATTCCTGTCGTTCTAATACAATATCTAATGTAATATAATAACGTAAGGTGTTCTTGCGTTTCTGGGTTCCTGCTATCACAATTTTTAAACTAAAAATAGAAAAATTGTGAAACACGAGCATTTGTAACAAGACAACATAAATGTAGGTGATACGAAATACATGTTTCACTTTCTTGCATTTCTGTGGTTCTAATGCAATACTTTTTAAATCAGAAATATTAATCAGGAAAACATAATACGTGAGAAAGTGGTCAGGATATATATTTTTTTATTACCTCCTTGCGTTTCTATGATCCTGATACGAACATTTTTAGAAAAGAACAACTTCTATTGGGGAGATATGATATGTGAAATGAAGAAATATGAATTAGGAGAATATACTAAGGTGCATACGATTAATTTTTTATCTCCTTACATTTCTGCCGATATGACAATAATTTTTAAAGGAGAAATTAGAACATAATATGTGGAAAATGGCCAGGTAATTCATGTTTTACTTTCTGGCTTTTCTGTGATCCTGATACAAAAAATTTTACAATAGAGACAATTGTTTTCGGAAGACATACTGCATGAAAAGGTGTTCTGGAATTTCGGCGATTCTGCTAGTCAAAAATTGATTTAGGACACAATCGTTTTAATACAATGGTAATACTAATGTATTTAAAATATTAAATACATTGATGAAAGTGAAGTGGAAGGAGATAACGTTTTTCCTCTTCGAATTTATGTGCACCTGATACATTTGGATACACAGACAGACAGACCTTTACCTTCTTACGTTTCTGCGATCTTTAGACAGCAATTTTCAAAACAGTTTCAAATCAGAAATTTGTTGTATCATGAAAGTATGAATGTACTAGGCAATAATTATTTTGCCTCTTTGAGAATGTTAAATCGGGATAACATAACGTACAAGAAGGTGTCAGCGTATACATTTTCGGGATTCGCATACAAAGAATGACCAGGCAATACATCTTTAAAGTTTAAAGTGATCCTAATACAAAAAAAATTAGAATAGACAAATATAATATGCGAGAAGGTGTTCTTGCGTTGCCCGGATCCTGATACCACAATTTTTAAAAAAGAATTGTGGAACAGAAGAATGTAATACGTAAAAAGGTGCAAGAGGAATTGTTTTAGCATTTCTGCGATTCCGATACAGAAAAAATTGGAATAGAAAAATTTCTGTTCAGTCAGATGTTCGTGCTCATAAACCTCTACGTGTTTTCCTGTGATTTTGATATAAAAAATGGAAATTTGTGTCAGCAGGAATAATATATGAAATAGTAATGCGAGTTGGCACGAAATAAATGTTTTATTTTCTTATATTTCTGTGATCCTGATACATTTTAAAAGAAATTTTAATCAGGAAAATGTAAGTCTAGCCATACCTACATTTACGTTACTTTAATATGAGTACAGGAAGAGATTTGATCCAGGAGTGCAGAAACACGAGAAGGTGTCAGGCGATATATTTCATAAGGAGCGGAACTTTTTTCTTCCTTGAATTTTTGTGCACCAGAAACAACGTTTTATAGCAAAAACAGAAAGAAAAAGCTACCTAGACATGAGAGAGACGCGGATAAAGTTTAACTTCCTTGTGTTTGTGCGATCCTCGGCAATTTTTAAAAAAAAATTTGTTGTATCAGGAGAGTTAATACGTAAGAAGGTACCAGAAAATAATTGTTTACCTCTTTCCATTTCTGTATTTCGATATACCATTTACAGAATCTTTTTTTTAGGGATAATGTTTAAGGGGGATTTTCAAAGCGAGGCAAAGAATGCATTTTTTAGCTACTTTTCGTACTAATACAATAATTTTTAAATAGGACTCGCGTTTCTGTAATCCTGATACATTTTAAAAATAAATGTGTATCAAGAAAAGCAAGTCATAATTAGTCAACTGAACAAGGTTTAACTAAAAAGTATTCTAGCATTTCCTGATAGAACAAGTCCCGGGACCATAGATGCATAAAACCCTGCAGTTATAGCTAATTCGTACGGCTCACCTATGTACTAACATTAGTCGTTAAAAAAAAAAACCACAGAACAATTCGACCTTGTTATAAAAATCAACACTCGTCTTTCCACCGATAAATCCGATTCAACCGCACTAGAAAGGGGTCTGACAAGAGCGACAGCTTATTAAGCAAGTTAATCAAAGTTTGATAAACGAGTTTTTTAAAGTCCGCGCCGCACCGGTGATAAAAATCTAATAAGAAATTATAATCTAATATTGTCTATATTAACCAATTTACATGAATCGCGTGCGTGCATTTTGCCTCAATTAAAACTTTTGTAATTAGAAAATTTGAAATAAAAGGACATAAATAATGTTAATTTTTTGGCGAAGGAGAAAAAAAAGTTAAATTTCCTTAATAAAAGCGCGCAGGGGAAACGCTTAATTTAATTATTATAAATTTACAACGTTGCTATGTAGTTAATAAAAAAAGAGGAGAAAAGACTTTAATTTTAACCGGTTTTATTTTAATTTACAAATGACGTATGTGTGCGTTCTTTGAATGTAAAGGGGCGAGGCTGAGATATGTCGTGGTAACAAATGTGAACTACCACTTCTTCTGTTGTTTAACGATTACAAAGGGGTTTAGATTTATTTTACCCGGATAAATGCATTACACGAGTAATGACGTGCGAGATAATAATCTTTTATGATGTCTCCTTGCATTGTTCTGATAAATCTAAGACTGCCTTTTTTCCTTCCTCCATATATCGATATAAATATATTGTTTCGAACTGTCACTTTTTATATATTGTGATCAGGAAAAGGTATGCGGTTTTTTATCAATCCCACGTCGAATTCAAACTGTGAACGTCTCTTAATTCAATTTTCCCCCTTTTTTGAGGTTTCCTCTTTTGACATATGTTTTTCCGGCAGATTTCGGATGTTACATTTTATTTGAATAAATCCATTGGGTTTGTTCGACTTATTCAGGTACACTTTTAATACTGAATTATAGACCTATTTTTCGCAACAAACGCTTTAGAGCCGACCTTTATTTATTTAAATTTGATAAAGAATTCAGGAATATAATAACCGAATCGATGTGGCTCAAAGGACCAACTAAATATTGCCCTCTTTGCTTGTTATTGTTGATGTAATAAAGTCACCTTCATCTTTTCCACCTGTTTCTACGCCCTCTTTATATGTAGGCGGTAAATAGAATCGCAAAATCGATAAGGCTGAAATATCCTACCCACTATAAGGTTTGAGTCAGATTTATACTGTTGTAATCGAGCTTCGAGCTACCTCCAAGATAGTTGGAGTGTTTTTCCATGGCTTTCCATTGCCCTTATTAGTATTTCCTGACATTTTGCGTATTCATATGGCGAACTTACATTATTTCGATAGTTTTTGAATTGTAGAGCAGGAAAAAGTAAAATTCTCATTTATTATTAAATAAACACTTTTCCGATAATCTACCATTTTCAAGGTAAGTTTACGAGGTCAAGAAAGAAAGTTATCGGACCTAACCTCATTTTTTTTTAATGCAACACCCTGTATGTTTTAATATAAACAGGCAGAATACTAAATTCTATTTTCAAAACTATAGCACACCAAGAATGATATTAAAAAAATATTCAAGCGATTCAGAGATATTAAAAAGGTTTTTATAATAAAATAAAAAATTTTAAAAATGTTACACAATTTTTTTAATTTTTTTAAACACTTCCTTTTAATAATAATAATAATAATCTTTAATTCAAAAAATTGTAAATAACAATTACAGAAACGTCAAATCACAAGCAAAACATGTACGAGTATATGTATATATATTGTCAAAATTTCCATAACTTTTGATTGAGAGGTCTGATCGAAAAAGTACGAATCGTTTTGGATTCTACGCACCAAAATTAATAAGAAAAAGTTTTTTCCCGAGAAATTTTGGTGCAGTCGATTTTTGGTAAAAAAGGAAGGTTATACACTGCCTTTTTTTGAGCTCCGAAAAAAAAATTGTCTCAGATCGACCCGGAAAAAATTTTTTCCTATAGAATGTGGCCCGTAGAATCCATAATTTCAAACAGTTCCAAGATTGGGCTACTAGTTCAAAAGTTACAGCCCTTTGAATTTTTTTTCGAAATTGATTTCTAGTCTATAACTTTTGATTGAGAAGTCTGATCGAAAAAGTACGAATTGTTTTGGATTCTACGCACCAAAATTAATAAGAAAAGTGTTTTCCCGAGAAATTTTGGTGCAGTCGATTTTTGGTAAAAAAGGAAGGTTATACACTGCCTTTTTTTGAGGCCCGAAAAAAAAATGGTCTCAGATCGACCCGGAAAAAAAATTTTCTTATAGAATGTGGCCTGTAGAATCCATAATTTCAAACAGTTCCAAGATTGGGCTACTAGTTCAAAAGGTACAGCCCTTTGAATTTTTTTTCGAAATTGGTTTCTAGTCTATAACTTTTGATTGAGAAGTCTGATCGAAAAAGTACGAATTGATTTGCATTCTACGCACCCAAATTAATAAGAAAAAGTGTTTTCCCGAGAAATTTTGGTGTAGTCGATTTTTGGTAAAAAAGGAAAGGTTATACACTGCCTTTTTTTGAGCCCCGAAAAAAAAATTGTCTCAGATCGACCGGGAAAAAAAATTTCTTATAGTGTTTGGCCCGTAGAATCCATAATTTCAAACAGTTCCAAGATTGGACTAATAAATCAAAAGTTACAGCCTTTTGAACACTTTTCCGATAAACATGAGAAAGTGCTTTTTCGATCCCATGATCCTGATATAATTTAAATGCAAGTTTAAAAAGAGAAATTTGAGCCAGAAGAACATTTTACGCGAGAAAGTGGTTAGTCATTACATTTTTTCGCGTTTCTGTGATCCTGATACAGCATTTTAAAATTAAAATTGTTTCAGGATGATTACAGGATAAAACTGAATTCCTAGACGCGACTTCACGTATAATTTTTGAAAATAAATGTGTATCAAGAGAATCGTCACAAATAGTCAACTGGACTATCGTGCTCATAACGTAACCGACAATAATGACGGAACATCCTGTATATGAGAATATACGAATAAGCACAGTCAATTAAGTGTATTTGAATTTGTGTCTTAGTGTTGTTTTTCCTTTTAGAATTGTTTGTAATTGCCCATTTTTCTTTGGGTTTTATCGATTTTGTAATTCATTCAATTTAATTAAGATACTTTCAGTAAGACACATCTGGTCGAAGTTGCGTGTTGAAATGTAGACACATCTGGTCGTTTGCGATAAGAAGATTTTATCAGGCGACATTTAATTAACGCGCGTGTTCTTATGGCGGTTAGAGGATGTTTTACGATTATTTCGGCTTAAGTGGGGATACGGTTCTTCGAATTTCTAATTTTTGATGTACGTCTGTACGTCACAATATTATTACTGCATTTGCGCTCATTTTTGTGATTAAGGTTTTGACCCAACTGTTATCTACGTTTATCAATAAAGTATTTACCCTCGTTTTGGTCCCATCAATAGGTATATTTGTGACTAAAATTCGATTCAAAATGGTGCATCGGAAGGAAATACTGTAACGGTAGCTCTTAAATTTGGATTCAAAATTTGAGGGTCGGATTTCCCAGTAAATTACGTCTGGTAGAATTGTAAAAGTCCGCAAGTAGTTGGTCATTTTTCGGTTATCTTAATTAGCGTTGCGTGATTCAAATTTGGGATTGACTCGAACGCGTCAAATTAAAATAAGGTGGGTCGACAACGTGTTGAAAAGTGTGCATTTCAATAATCTGACGTGAGGGTGGTGGTAATTTTCTAGATTCCTTATGAATCCACTACACTGCTTCCTGTTTTGTAGGATCTTTCGGCAAAGCGTCCAAATGCCCATTGCAAAATTCTTTCCCGACCAGGCTCTTCTATGTCGTAAGAAGTCTGGAAATGTTTGATCACGTGATGCGCATTTTTCGAAACAAAAAATACGGCCAAATCTGCCCAATATGAATTACGTAGAGCTTCTAGGCAGATAACTTTAAATAATGCCCCCGTATAATGTTTTTGTGAGTGTCAGTGACTGACAAATCTTAAACGAAGGACATGCGTTCCTAAGGAAACTTCAACCGCAACAGTAATAGTTTCGGTTAACCTAATTCGTAATGGCGAC
This sequence comes from Photinus pyralis, assembly GCF_008802855.1. Classification (NCBI taxonomy): domain Eukaryota; kingdom Metazoa; phylum Arthropoda; class Insecta; order Coleoptera; family Lampyridae; genus Photinus; species Photinus pyralis. The sequence goes on along the minus strand of NW_022170596.1, from coordinate 27,704,727 downwards.
ATTTGAAGCAGCGCAAACGTGTGCATTTTAGGTCGTGAGTAGATAAAGGGTGTTCGTAAAAATAATGAAATGACGGGTTCCGTGTGGACGATTAGGCTGTTATTTTGTTTAACAGTCTCGAGGCTTTCGGGCGCGTAGTTGCAAATATCTTGTCCCAACTCTCCGAAGTACATTTTAGTATTACTCAGGAGACGGGGCGAGGAGATGTAGCTCGATCGCATTAGCGCCAAAGGGAATTTCGAAATGATTATTAAACTCGTATAATTGCGCCTAATGATCATATGTAAGGGGTTCCGATAGTGATCAATTCCGAAAGAAAATGGCGGCGCGTAAATCTTTCTCGATTTTATACGTGGCAATTTTAGAGGTCGACATTTAGAAGTAACTGTAATGTGTAAAGGGATTCTTAGGTGTCCCCTGTAGATTAAAATGGTTGGGGTTTAAATGGCGAAGCGGGCAATCGGCCGAGGAAATGGCTTAATACTATTAGTTGTCGCCATTACACCCATGAAGGGATATCATGTCCGGTGCGCTTGATTATAATAATGCTCCCTTCAAAATATCGATTCGACGAAAGCGCCCACTTTAATAAAATACAAAGCTCGAGAGATATAAATCAGATTTCGGGATGGAATATGGAAATATTAAAACGTCAAAAGCATAATCAATCTTCCGAAGGATTTTGAATCGAATTGCGATAATAATTTTATTATTCACCCTTTCGAATATCCCAAGCGTACAGGCGGAGAGTGTCGCAGTTATAAAATTACCGAAAGGAATTCCGTGCGGTTAGCTAAATTGCAGAAATGTGTGAGGAATTTGCTGCGAAATCACTAAATATTTTGAGAAATATTCTCCCTTCTTTGTTAACGTTATTTTAGCTTCAAAATTCTCAGCTACTTTCAATTTAACTTCGTCATTTCTGAGTACGCGATCTCTTAGTATCAAGCAATATAGCGCTTAACACGTTTTCAGGATGATTAGTTAAGTTATAAATTTGGAGCGAGATGTAGTTGGCTGTAATAGTATGTAAATCGATTTTTATATGTAAATATGGCTACAATCACTCTTTTTCTTTTCATAGGGAGTAACCACTCGATCTGGTCGCCACTAATCTCCCCGGGTCGCCGCACGTTCAGCTATTTATATTAAACTAAGAACGGAACCAACGAAACTTTTGAGTCTGACGTCTATTTTAAACCAATACTAAAACGGCATCTTTTGTTTCTAATGCAATTGTCGTCTCGGCAAAGAGCCGCTACGCTTTTAAGGTGCGCTGTTATGGTAACAACCTACGTGATTTAGATGAGTACGTTTACCGTTAACAACTTACTTTGCGCTCACTACGCGATAAAACTTATGAATACATATGTGAAATTATAAGCTACAAAGAGAGCCTCCCGTTACATGGCACAAATAACATTTTTAACGTAATCCAGGCACAAATAACTAAATTTCTATACAACAGTGTAATCAAATTGATTCGCCACTAAGAAATATAGCGTGAACTCTAGCGACAAAAGAATGAAGTAACGTCGATGAAACCTATAACACTCGAATGACCTCTAGCGGCAAACTAAAGTAATAAAAAAATCTATCATAGAACTTCACCTTCTTAACCGCGTCAAAGATCTTGACCATACCCGTGTTAGTATAAGAGTTTACAAATAAACACCTAATGTTTGACAAACGTAGGCTTCGGCCCAAGGCACACTTCAATTTCACTTTATTATCCCGTTGTAATGGTAACCACGTGCTTTAATTGGTTTTCCCTATAGGAGCTCGGCGTCGATATTAATTACGCAATTTACGCAGTACGATTATTTCGCGTATACAATAATAAAAATGTTTCGCGAGTCTCGAAACTAAATTCGCGATTATATTATCGTAACTTCTGCAGAAATAAACGCGCTACGTGCTGGTTAATTCCGCGGCGCGTATTATTTAAAATTGACAATCGTTTAAATTACTTGCACGTCTCACAGTTAAGTCGCTTATCGGCCACCCGATCGCTGAGTAATTCCGCTTTTGTAATTGAGTACGATCTGTATACTTCCAAGGACGCGACCAATCTCCCCGGCTGGCGGCGCGCTCAGCTATTTATATCAAATTGATAACGGAACCAACGAAACTTTAGGGCCTGACGTCTATTTTAAACCAATAGCAAAACAGCATCTTTTGTTTTCAACGCAATTTTCGTTTTGCCAAAGTGGAACCGCTACACGTTTGAAGTTCGCTGTGATGGTAACAACCCACGTGACGTAGATGCGTGCGTTTTCCGCGCTTACTACGCGTAATTTTATTCATATGTTAATTTAAAAGCTGCCATTGAATATTACGAGACCTATCAGACGAGCCTCAGTAAAGGGGCTGCACGGGTTCTAGCGCAACTTCCGGCCAAATTACATGTAATTTCCCATAAGGAATTCTAAGGTTCGTTTGGGCTTTTTTTGAGCACTTCTGGTCAGTGCGCATGCGCGCCCCGCCCCTTTGCGCAGGCGTCATTTGGACACCATCTTTGCGCAGGCGTCATTTGGACACCATCTTTGCGCAGGCGTCATTTGGACGCCATCTTGGAATCCTCAAGTTCTTGGTATCCTCAAGTTCTTGGTATCCTCAAGTTCTTGGAATCCTCAAGTTCTTGGAATCCTCAAGTTCTTGGACGCCATCTTGGACGCGCCATCTTGGAATCCTCAACTTCGACCCCTTCGTACCCTGAAATTTTTTTTTTAAATGGAACGGATTCGAACCGCCAACCATTGGATTACAAGTCCTATAGCATAACCACTGAGCTAATTAGACTATTATGGTATAATGTTTGGATAGTTGTATTTATATCGAACCTCCTGAAATTTTTTTTTAAATGGAACGGATTCGAACCGCCAACCATTGGATTACAAGTCCTATAGCATAACCGCTGAGCTAATTAGACTATTATGGTATAATGCTTGGATAGTTGTATTTATAACGAACCTATTTTAAGGGTACGGAGGCGCCATCTATTGGCGTCGTAATGCATATAGAGGTATATTTTCAACCGGCTCCCTCTATTAGATTGATGCGACTAGGGTAGGAAATTGTAATTTCAGTCGTCAAGTGCGAGGTCCCTCATTCTAACCTAGTTCAGAGACACGAGGGGGCCCCATTCTAACCTATAACCAGATTTATATCGAACCTATTTTAACGGAACGGAGTCGCCATCTATTAGGATTCGTATAGGTATAGGAAAGTATAATTTCGACCGGCGCCCCGACATTGATGAGACATCAAACGGTTAGATACGAGGGTTCAGGAGAGAGATGCAAGGGAGGAGAATTCTAACCTATCATTCCATCTCGGAGGTAGCTCCCCCATTTGAGAGACATACACAAGGGGGCCCCATTCTAACCTACAACCAGAACAGGGGCGGGTAGGGAAATAAAACAACAAAAACAAAATGTAGGGCGTTTTTATTTAGATCTGAAATATCGATTTGAAGTTTATTATTACAATTAAAGCGCTTACTCTACTTACATAAAATTTGCGTCGAAGAGGACCGACGACGGCAACGCCCCTATTTTTTTGGATGCCGACATTGTTATTCATAATTGGAAATCCCCGCTCCGTTCTACACATAGGTATATAATTAAAACGTAATACATGGGGGGTTTTATACCTCGCTGGGTTTATCCCGCCGAAAATAATAGTAGTTTCTTGTTCTACAAATATACGGTTAAAACGTATAGTAATATACATGCAGGTTTACCTCGACTCCTCGCAAAAATGATTGCACATTTCTTGATCTAAAATAATAACTATTAAGTTGTGAAAGCAATATGAAGATGTTACTCACTCGACATTTGCAGCTAAATAAGCACGAATGTAAATGTGTTATCAGTTAGAGAAAAAAATAACCGCGGTTATGGGAGAGGATGCTGCAATCTCGCAATAATTCGATAGTATTTAATTATAGCATCAACGTCAGGAGCTGTAGATACCGATGTGAGCTATTTCGTAGGGTGGGGGAGCTAACCCCTAATCCTATCCCCAAGGAACTACCCCTAGTTTTATATAGTAGCTCTTAGGGTCTAAGGCAGCCCCCTGGTTTTTTATAGTAAGACGTAGAAGCTATCCTCAAAGAGAACAGAGTTCGCAGATGTCATTATTCTAATAATTGGTATGGAAAGTTTCAATCTTGCGATAGTGTTTATTTATAGCAGCGCGTGCTCGCGAATTTGATATGGTACTTTATCCCATTTCATTTCCATATCGACACCTATATACGGGTTTATTGTGTATGAATGCGTAAAGTGCGAAAATTCGTGCATCCGCAATCCGATTTCAATAAGTGTGTATGTGGATATATAGACAGGTGGCTGCTTATATACATCAGGTAAGCCCTTTTTCAATTTTTGGTTGCTTATAATTTACTTTTCTTAGGGATACGTGTCCATGCGCGCATAATTTGCAGTTTAATGAAAAGCGTGACATTTTATTGTATTTATTCAGCGATTATTTTATATGGGCGTTTATAAGTAATAAGCTGACAGCAGAAAACATAGTCTACATCAGAGTTGGACCGTAAGTATCAAAATTATTTTGTAATAAAAAGCCTACATTGATATCTTTTTTAGCCGATATCAAACCTCAATGGAGGATTGCCTTCATCATCATCATGGTTAAACGGTCGCAAGCGCCGTAGCTTTATTATTATAATACCTATATAATATCTTAGATTTATTGATGGGAAGTAGGTAGAGGATAATGCCGTTGCGATAAATAAGATAACATTGTGAATATTATGTATTACACCAACTTTAGCTATATCTATATTAAGAAAAGGCTTATCATATAACCTTCATATCAATTACAGCTATTAAGAAAAGTTTCGTATGGGGCTAAATCAATATTTTTCTTGAATCAAAGTTTATGTGCCGATAATACCTGTGATAAGGCAAGCTTCTTAAATCAAATTGATACACTTGGGGGCAGCACCTTCATAATACGTGTAAGCATACGATTTAAAACAGATGTGTTATTAATTCCTGCAATCAAAGTGCTAGGATATAAATTTTTATTACTCTAGTTAGAATAGTGCTGTTATATAAACTCTCACAAATTTTGTTAATTTTTCTTGGATTTAAGTTTATATGGTGATAATACCCGTGCTAAGGCAGGCTTCTTAATCCCGAACAGGATAGAGATGGACGTTGGGTGGGAGGAGGTGCCTCAAGACTTGTTTACGGGAGAAAGGAAGCTAACTTTATGTACTGTTAATATCTATGATACGACACGCTTCTTAAATCAAATTGATACACTTTGAGCAGTACCTTCATATATAATACGTGTAAGCGTACGATTTAAAACAGATGTGTTATTAATTCTAGCAATCAAAGTTATAGGATATAAATTTTTTATAGCTCGAGTTAATGTAATGCTATAGATTTCGCTGCTGTTTAAAGTTTAACAAGTTTTCGCAATTTTTCTTGGGAACTAAGTTTATGTGCTGATAATATCTGTGATAAGGCAAGCTTCTTAATTCCAAACTAGGATAGAGATGCTTCTGGCGCCTTAAGACTTTTTACGAGAGAAAGGATAACACCGTATAGCATTATGGATAAATACCTAACCACTGCATCTTATTATTTTAGGTAAGAGCTTAGAACACGGATACAATCATAATCTATGCAGTGGGGCGGATAAGAAAAACAGAACAAAATTTAACAGGTTTATTAATTCTAGAAAAAAAAAAAATTCATTGAAGTATACATTATAATTGAAATGATAACACTTACATAGAACACCCAATAGGTGTGCTGGAGTTCCAGGTCTTTATAGACCTGGAACCTCTTTCCCCGGAAGAGGGCCTCCTCCACTTTTATGGAGCCGGGGATTGCTCCCCGACCCCGTAAAATCGCAACATGTTCCTAAATAAGAGCTAATTAAAATACGGTATATGATGCATGAAAAGTACTTACAGATCCATATTTTTGTATGAGATATGTTCGGAGTTCTCGTTCTACAAATATATATTTAAACGTGTGATAGATATGCGGTGTATTTACCATAGGCCGTCTGCAAAGGCCCGAAGACTATGACCGCACCTTGAGCTGAAAAATTACATACATTAAGTTTGATGAAAAATAGAAAAGAGCTCATTCTTACCCGCCATCCTCGTAACAAATGTCTATCAAACGATTTCTAGGAGGAGTTTTATTTATTGCTATCCATTTAGACAGGAAACCTGCACAGATTGCACAGCTATGTGACAAACGATGTCATAGGAAGCTTGATACAAAGGGGTATGCAGATAAACACGCAATAAAAATTTACATCCTTCACTCATTATATTCAATATCGCCATACCTGATATTATATAGGTAAAACATATACCTTATGAATATTACCTCGGTCTATTCAAAAGCAGGCTGTTTCACTACATCGACTATCGTTATGCCCTGGAGATGAGTAGATTTTAAATTTTGCTATAACTAAAGTTATTAATTAATAATTTAACAATTAGCCGCAATATCGAGTACGGAGGTTCGCTCGATATGATACACCCCTTTCCATGGCCACCTTAGAGGCAATAAAATTGCATTAAAGTAATTTTATTGGGGGGTGTTTACAGCCTCGTTATAGGATTCCCCATTAACAATTTCTTATATGCATAAAAAATAATTAACAGGCCTACCATAATCTGCTGCAATTTGTTTATATCGATTGAATATTTTACCTGAGGGAGACTGCACGAACGGCGCTTTCAAAATAAATTGAAAGGGTTCATTAATTCGTCAAGGGTTGGTAAATTATTCAAACGAGATAACAAAACTGCAATTAATTAATAAAAATTTGCACTTTAATCAATTTCCATCTGTTGAACATCTTGAGGCTTACTGATAGCATAATGGCCCCACGGAAGAGTATCAAATGTACCTGGGATTAAATATCTCTTATCGTCTTCGGGACTTAGAGCAATTTTCGACTGCGTTATCGAATATACCTGATGTTTATTGGATCGGATTAAATTTTGGGAAGTCGTTTTGCGCTTAAAGGTCTCCAGACACTCCACATAATCGTCAAAAGTAATTTTAGTCTCCACTACACTTTTCTTTATACCCTTTGCCTTCTTCATCAAACCGAAATTTTTAATAATCGTATCGATCTCATCCTCTTCATTCTCTTCCGCTTCTAATTTTTGCCGTAATTTTATCAAATCATCCTTGGAGGGTAAAACTTTGGTGGTGTACAGTTTCGATCGCAATCCTACATAATCAGTCATTATCTGTCCATTATTTTCATCTTTCATCATGCCCAACACTTTCTTATTTACAAGGGGTATGCCATATGGGTTATTGGGGTCATAATCGCTAGTATCGTAATATTTAAAACAGTCGTTTTTTATCGCCATATAAGGATCTTGTTCACGAATTTCATAAATTAAGCTGTCCGTATCTGTGTAAAGAACTGTGCAGTTATCTCCAAATCTATCCATCATGTAGTCATAATGGAAGCTGTAGATGGTCGTCTTGGCTAGATCAAGAATGGCTTGACCTACGTATATAGGCTTATTTAAATAGACTTCAAGCTTATTCAATTCTACAGCTACCAAGTTTTCGTTAAAAATGGCGCAAGATTTAAATTCCGGTTTCGCAATGTATGATTCTGCGCCGTAACGTCCTTTCCATTGCGTTAGTAATTTGATATTAACCCGTTTTCTGACATTTTCCATAGTCTTCCCAAAGACTGCGTTATTCATCAACTTAAACAAGTTCTTCTCAAATTCATTCTTGGCTTTTTTTCTTAGTTCTGTATTAAGGTCAATGTAGGACTTTAGCCAAGGGGACTGTTTAAATTTGAGTACCCTATGTACTTTGGAGAGAATTAGGCCATGGGCTAATGCTTGCTTCAAGGCTCGATAGTGGATGACGTATTTTTCTTTATTATTTAAGGTCGCCATGAGTTTTGAAATTTCCGCAGTTTCAGTTGGCGGTTTCATAGTCTTCGGGTTGATGTGTAATGCACAGAACGGTAAATCTGTGTGAGCGTCATGCAAATGCTGTGGATACTCCAAATCAACTTCTAGAATGTAGCCTTCATCTGCATCATCCGGAATCGTAGTGATATCGATGTTGGAGTCTACCCATTCAAAGCCTCCATATGGAAGATATTGGCTCATACTCCAGCCATACTGGTTATTGATATCGTTGTACATTAGATAGACATCCGGTTTCGTTGAATCATATTTGGGCATATATTTGTTGTTTGCATGAGCTCTTCTTTTAGAGCAGACTTGACTTAACCCTCCACGAATACCCCGCTCGACAAAGAGGAACATATCCTGGTCGGTAAGGAGTTCCAGCTCTTGTCGCGTGTATTTCAACATGGCATCCCAAGTAAAGCCTGGTAGTGTAAAATAGTGGGCCGGATCTAAATCATAAGTGCTAATACAGCTTGATCTAAACTGTTCAAAGACATCTGCAAGGAGTAGAATATCTGTCTTCATGTACAAGTCTACATATTGACCCAAGTTGCTGCAGTTAAATCTGTCCCACACCTCCTGAGCTCTACGATACATTTTTCTGGGACAGGGCTTATCTTCTAGCTTATTGTAGAAGTCATCTTGAGGAGGTAGAGTTGGCTCTTCGAAGCGGTCAAACGAGTCGAGGTAATCATACGGCATGACTCCTTTTTTAGTTAAAAGATTAAATTGATCCGCAGGTAGTGTAGAGAATTGCGCCTTGAGATTGGGAAATTCTGTCAGTGCTGACGATAGTTTATCTAGCCCCGACGCCATGAACCGGAAGCTATCGATAAACCTAAAGGAGACACGTGACTCATCGATATGTTTGGTGAAAGAGATATATTTCTCCTTGGTTATAGGGAGCAAGTCGATCTTGCCATCCATTCTAGTGGCAATATCTGTTACAACAAAGTGAGCATCATATCCACTCAAGTTGTGGAACACCACCGGAATTGTATGAGTGTCCTGATAGTTGACGTTGCATCCCTCACATGCAGCTCCGCGGAAGTTGTTCTCCGGGATAAGGTGATTGTGATCACGAACTTTCTTTTGTCCAGATTTAAATGACTGTTCGCAAATATGACACTCCGTTGCTGCTTGAAATTCAAGCTCCTGCTGTGGAGTCATATGCATCTTGTAGGGACAAAGAAACACTGTAGATACTACCTCAAATGTTCATATGACGAATCTCTTTCGTTTTATAACAGCTACCGCGGTGAGGACAGTATGCGATGGTTTGCTGATGAGATGAATAAGCTTGCGGAAGATGTATCTACAGTGTTTCTTTGTCCCTACAAGATGCATATGACTCCACAGCAGGAGCTTGAATTTCAAGCAGCAACGGAGTGCCATATTTGCGAACAGTCATTTAAATCTGGACAAAAGAAAGTTCGTGATCACAATCATCTTATCCCGGAGAACAACTTCCGCGGAGCTGCATGTGAGGGATGCAACGTCAACTATCAGGATACTCATACAATCCCGGTGGTGTTCCACAACTTGAGTGGATATGATGCTCACTTTGTTGTAGCAGATATTGCTACTAGAATGGATGGCAAAATTGACTTGCTCCCTATAACCAAGGAGAAATATATCTCTTTCACCAAACATATCGATGAGTCACGTGTCTCCTTTAGGTTTATCGATAGCTTCCGGTTCATGGCGTCGGGGCTAGATAAACTATCGTCAGCACTGACAGAATTTCCCAATCTCAAGGCGCAATTCTCTACACTACCTGCGGATCAATTTAATCTTTTAACTAAAAAAGGAGTCATGCCGTATGATTACCTCGACTCGTTTGACCGCTTCGAAGAGCCAACTCTACCTCCTCAAGATGACTTCTACAATAAGCTAGAAGATAAGCCCTGTCCCAGAAAAATGTATCGTAGAGCTCAGGAGGTGTGGGACAGATTTAACTGCAGCAACTTGGGTCAATATGTAGACTTGTACATGAAGACAGATATTCTACTCCTTGCAGATGTCTTTGAACAGTTTAGATCAAGCTGTATTAGCACTTATGATTTAGATCCGGCCCACTATTTTACACTACCAGGCTTTACTTGGGATGCCATGTTGAAATACACGCGACAAGAGCTGGAACTCCTTACCGACCAGGATATGTTCCTCTTTGTCGAGCGGGGTATTCGTGGAGGGTTAAGTCAAGTCTGCTCTAAAAGAAGAGCTCATGCAAACAACAAATATATGCCCAAATATGATTCAACGAAACCGGATGTCTATCTAATGTACAACGATATCAATAACCAGTATGGCTGGAGTATGAGCCAATATCTTCCATATGGAGGCTTTGAATGGGTAGACTCCAACATCGATATCACTACGATTCCGGATGATGCAGATGAAGGCTACATTCTAGAAGTTGATTTGGAGTATCCACAGCATTTGCATGACGCTCACACAGATTTACCGTTCTGTGCATTACACATCAACCCGAAGACTATGAAACCGCCAACTGAAACTGCGGAAATTTCAAAACTCATGGCGACCTTAAATAATAAAGAAAAATACGTCATCCACTATCGAGCCTTGAAGCAAGCATTAGCCCATGGCCTAATTCTCTCCAAAGTACATAGGGTACTCAAATTTAAACAGTCCCCTTGGCTAAAGTCCTACATTGACCTTAATACAGAACTAAGAAAAAAAGCCAAGAATGAATTTGAGAAGAACTTGTTTAAGTTGATGAATAACGCAGTCTTTGGGAAGACTATGGAAAATGTCAGAAAACGGGTTAATATCAAATTACTAACGCAATGGAAAGGACGTTACGGCGCAGAATCATACATTGCGAAACCGGAATTTAAATCTTGCGCCATTTTTAACGAAAACTTGGTAGCTGTAGAATTGAATAAGCTTGAAGTCTATTTAAATAAGCCTATATACGTAGGTCAAGCCATTCTTGATCTAGCCAAGACGACCATCTACAGCTTCCATTATGACTACATGATGGATAGATTTGGAGATAACTGCACAGTTCTTTACACAGATACGGACAGCTTAATTTATGAAATTCGTGAACAAGATCCTTATATGGCGATAAAAAACGACTGTTTTAAATATTACGATACTAGCGATTATGACCCCAATAACCCATATGGCATACCCCTTGTAAATAAGAAAGTGTTGGGCATGATGAAAGATGAAAATAATGGACAGATAATGACTGATTATGTAGGATTGCGATCGAAACTGTACACCACCAAAGTTTTACCCTCCAAGGATGATTTGATAAAATTACGGCAAAAATTAGAAGCGGAAGAGAATGAAGAGGATGAGATCGATACGATTATTAAAAATTTCGGTTTGATGAAGAAGGCAAAGGGTATAAAGAAAAGTGTAGTGGAGACTAAAATTACTTTTGACGATTATGTGGAGTGTCTGGAGACCTTTAAGCGCAAAACGACTTCCCAAAATTTAATCCGATCCAATAAACATCAGGTATATTCGATAACGCAGTCGAAAATTGCTCTAAGTCCCGAAGACGATAAGAGATATTTAATCCCAGGTACATTTGATACTCTTCCGTGGGGCCATTATGCTATCAGTAAGCCTCAAGATGTTCAACAGATGGAAATTGATTAAAGTGCAAATTTTTATTAATTAATTGCAGTTTTGTTATCTCGTTTGAATAATTTACCAACCCTTGACGAATTAATGAACCCTTTCAATTTATTTTGAAAGCGCCGTTCGTGCAGTCTCCCTCAGGTAAAATATTCAATCGATATAAACAAATTGCAGCAGATTATGGTAGGCCTGTTAATTATTTTTTATGCATATAAGAAATTGTTAATGGGGAATCCTATAACGAGGCTGTAAACACCCCCCAATAAAATTACTTTAATGCAATTTTATTGCCTCTAAGGTGGCCATGGAAAGGGGTGTATCATATCGAGCGAACCTCCGTACTCGATATTGCGGCTAATTGTTAAATTATTAATTAATAACTTTAGTTATAGCAAAATTTAAAATCTACTCATCTCCAGGGCATAACGATAGTCGATGTAGTGAAACAGCCTGCTTTTGAATAGACCGAGGTAATATTCATAAGGTATATGTTTTACCTATATAATATCAGGTATGGCGATATTGAATATAATGAGTGAAGGATGTAAATTTTTATTGCGTGTTTATCTGCATACCCCTTTGTATCAAGCTTCCTATGACATCGTTTGTCACATAGCTGTGCAATCTGTGCAGGTTTCCTGTCTAAATGGATAGCAATAAATAAAACTCCTCCTAGAAATCGTTTGATAGGCATTTGTTACGAGGATGGCGGGTAAGAATGAGCTCTTTTCTATTTTTCATCAAACTTAATGTATGTAATTTTTCAGCTCAAGGTGCGGCCATCGTCTTCGGAGGCGTGCAAACGGCCTATGGTAAATACACCGCATATCTATCACACGTTTAACCATATATTTGTAGAACGAGAACTCCGAACACATCTAATAGAAAAATATGGATCTGTAAGTACTTTTCATGCATCATACCGTATTTTAATTAGCTCTTATTTAGGAACATGTTGCGATTTTACGGGGTCGGGGAACAATCCCCGGCTCCATAAAAGTGGAGGAGGCCCTCTTCCGGGGAAAGAGGTTCCAGGTCTTTAAAGACCTGGAACTCCAGCACACCTATTGGGTGTTCTATGTAAGTGTTATCATTTCAATTATAATGTATACTTCAATGAATTTTTTTTTTTTCTAGAATTAATAAACCTGTTAAATTTTGTTCTGTTTTTCTTATCCGCCCCACTGCATAGATTATGATTGTATCCGTGTTCTAAGCTCTTACCTAAAATAATAAGATGCAGTGGTTAGGTATTTATCCATAATGCTATACGGTGTTATCCTTTCTCTCGTAAAAAGTCTTAAGGCGCCAGAAGCATCTCTATCCTAGTTTGGAATTAAGAAGCTTGCCTTATCACAGATATTATCAGCACATAAACTTAGTTCCCAAGAAAAATTGCGAAAACTTGTTAAACTTTAAACAGCAGCGAAATCTATAGCATTACATTAACTCGAGCTATAAAAAATTTATATCCTATAACTTTGATTGCTAGAATTAATAACACATCTGTTTTAAATCGTACGCTTACACGTATTATATATGAAGGTACTGCTCAAAGTGTATCAATTTGATTTAAGAAGCGTGTCGTATCATAGATATTAACAGTACATAAAGTTAGCTTCCTTTCTCCCGTAAACAAGTCTTGAGGCACCTCCTCCCACCCAACGTCCATCTCTATCCTGTTCGGGATTAAGAAGCCTGCCTTAGCACGGGTATTATCACCATATAAACTTAAATCCAAGAAAAATTAACAAAATTTGTGAGAGTTTATATAACAGCACTATTCTAACTAGAGTAATAAAAATTTATATCCTAGCACTTTGATTGCAGGAATTAATAACACATCTGTTTTAAATCGTATGCTTACACGTATTATGAAGGTGCTGCCCCCAAGTGTATCAATTTGATTTAAGAAGCTTGCCTTATCACAGGTATTATCGGCACATAAACTTTGATTCAAGAAAAATATTGATTTAGCCCCATACGAAACTTTTCTTAATAGCTGTAATTGATATGAAGGTTATATGATAAGCCTTTTCTTAATATAGATATAGCTAAAGTTGGTGTAATACATAATATTCACAATGTTATCTTATTTATCGCAACGGCATTATCCTCTACCTACTTCCCATCAATAAATCTAAGATATTATATAGGTATTATAATAATAAAGCTACGGCGCTTGCGACCGTTTAACCATGATGATGATGAAGGCAATCCTCCATTGAGGTTTGATATCGGCTAAAAAAGATATCAATGTAGGCTTTTTATTACAAAATAATTTTGATACTTACGGTCCAACTCTGATGTAGACTATGTTTTCTGCTGTCAGCTTATTACTTATAAACGCCCATATAAAATAATCGCTGAATAAATACAATAAAATGTCACGCTTTTCATTAAACTGCAAATTATGCGCGCATGGACACGTATCCCTAAGAAAAGTAAATTATAAGCAACCAAAAATTGAAAAAGGGCTTACCTGATGTATATAAGCAGCCACCTGTCTATATATCCACATACACACTTATTGAAATCGGATTGCGGATGCACGAATTTTCGAACTTTACGCATTCATACACAATAAAACCCGTATATAGGTGTCGATATGGAAATGAAATGGGATAAAGTACCATATCAAATTCGCGAGCACGCGCTGCTATAAATAAACACTATCGCAAGATTGAAACTTCCCATACCAATTATTAGAATAATGACATCTGCGAACTCTGTTCTCTTTGAGGATAGCTTCTACGTCTTACTATAAAAAACCAGGGGGCTGCCTTAGACCCTAAGAGCTACTATATAAAACTAGGGGTAGTTCCTTGGGGATAGGATTAGGGGTTAGCTCCCCCACCCTACGAAATAGCTCACATCGGTATCTACAGCTCCTGACGTTGATGCTATAATTAAATACTATCGAATTATTGCGAGATTGCAGCATCCTCTCCCATAACCGCGGTTATTTTTTTCTCTAACTGATAACACATTTACATTCGTGCTTATTTAGCTGCAAATGTCGAGTGAGTAACATCTTCATATTGCTTTCACAACTTAATAGTTATTATTTTAGATCAAGAAATGTGCAATCATTTTTGCGAGGAGTCGAGGTAAACCTGCATGTATATTACTATACGTTTTAACCGTATATTTGTAGAACAAGAAACTACTATTATTTTCGGCGGGATAAACCCAGCGAGGTATAAAACCCCCCATGTATTACGTTTTAATTATATACCTATGTGTAGAACGGAGCGGGGATTTCCAATTATGAATAACAATGTCGGCATCCAAAAAAATAGGGGCGTTGCCGTCGTCGGTCCTCTTCGACGCAAATTTTATGTAAGTAGAGTAAGCGCTTTAATTGTAATAATAAACTTCAAATCGATATTTCAGATCTAAATAAAAACGCCCTACATTTTGTTTTTGTTGTTTTATTTCCCTACCCGCCCCTGTTCTGGTTGTAGGTTAGAATGGGGCCCCCTTGTGTATGTCTCTCAAATGGAGGAGCTACCTCCGAGATGGAATGATAGGTTAGAATTCTCCTCCCTTGCATCTCTCTCCTGAACCCTCGTATCTAACCGTTTGATGTCTCATCAATGTCGGGGCGCCGGTCGAAATTATACTTTCCTATACCTATACGAATCCTAATAGATGGCGACTCCGTTCCGTTAAAATAGGTTCGATATAAATCTGGTTATAGGTTAGAATGGGGCCCCCTCGTGTCTCTGAACTAGGTTAGAATGAGGGACCTCGCACTTGACGACTGAAATTACAATTTCCTACCCTAGTCGCATCAATCTAATAGAGGGAGCCGGTTGAAAATATACCTCTATATGCATTACGACGCCAATAGATGGCGCCTCCGTACCCTTAAAATAGGTTCGTTATAAATACAACTATCCAAGCATTATACCATAATAGTCTAATTAGCTCAGCGGTTATGCTATAGGACTTGTAATCCAATGGTTGGCGGTTCGAATCCGTTCCATTTAAAAAAAAATTTCAGGAGGTTCGATATAAATACAACTATCCAAGCATTATACCATAATAGTCTAATTAGCTCAGTGGTTATGCTATAGGACTTGTAATCCAATGGTTGGCGGTTCGAATCCGTTCCATTTAAAAAAATTTTTCAGGGTACGAAGGGGTCGAAGTTTGAGGATTCCAAGATGGCGTCCAAGATGGCGTCCAAGAACTTGAGGATTCCAAGAACTTGAGGATTCCAAGAACTTGAGGATTCCAAGAACTTGAGGATTCCAAGAACTTGAGGATTCCAAGATGGCGTCCAAATGACGCCTGCGCAAAGATGGTGTCCAAATGACGCCTGCGCAAAGATGGTGTCCAAATGACGCCTGCGCAAAGGGGCGGAGCGCGCATGCGCACTGACCAGAAGTGCTCAAAAAAAGCCCAAACGAACCTTAGAATTCCTTATGGGAAATTACATGTAATTTGGCCGGAAGTTGCGCTAGAACCCGTGCAGCCCCTTTACTAACTTGATTTGTTAAATCTTCTTTTCTAGACTAAGTTATGAACCGAAAACTTCCCAAATTTATTTCATGTTAATAAAAAAAATTTTTTTATTACGTACGAAAAAGTAAAATTGCGTGTTTATTTGAATATCTCCTTCGAACACGCACGCCATAGTGGTTAACTCGCGAATATGCTGAAGGGTTATTAACCGCATTTTTATAACTATATAGGATTAATTAGATGATTATTATTCCAAATGTTTAAGTAAGTTAAACGGCATCAATTACGAAGCGACCTTGGCGAATTGGAGTCGTTGCGCCCTTAAAGGTCTAATTAAATTTCCTTAATAGGGTAATAAAAATTGTTACAGAAATGTTCACATTATATAAGTAGCCCTTGGCTTTGATATGCGGTCAAGAGGCACGTTTCTTTTTTAAATGACTAATCGATTATCGTTCATCTTTAGTAATCCAACCTATTTCTACTGCCTCATAAATACGAATACCTCTGGAAAAGTTTGGAATCATTAATACTTGCTTGTGGCTGTCCTATTTCTGACGATCGATCGATCTGTTGGCCATTAATTCAAACAAAACTTGCAGTGTATTTTTCAAGTTACATATTCGCACCGTATTCGTTGTTGCATGTTTCGGAATGAAACTGATACAATCCGAATGTAATTTCGAGAATGGGAAAGTTAACATTTAATGGGGCGAATAGAAATAGCATATTATTGGCAGGTTCATGTGCTGCTCTCTGAAATCGTACTTTCTGTCTGTCTGTTTGTCCCTGTTAACACGATAAATTCGGTGGTAGAGAAGTTTTCAAATTTTGATGCTTTCGCCTATCAACAGCTTACATCTGCCGCTTGAAAAAGTTGGTAGATATGAACAAAATTGAATTTGTCCTACATTAGTGGCACTTTTTACAAGATTATTGTGTCGTTTCGGAATACCTACCATGAAGGATAAAACCAATTTCCAACCCCTTCCCTTCACTCCCTGATCTCGAAAAGGAGTCGCGAATGAAAGCTATAGTTCCAATTCCTTTCGACGAGACCTTTCATCATAATACCACGAAGGGTAAAAACGTGTTTTTTTTAAATTTAATTTGGTACACTAGGGGTATGCGTATGAGTCAAATTGGTTGTGGCATGTAAAAGTTATGCAAGTTTTACTTTCAGAAACAGCATCTCGGTAAATAATTTATTGGGGAGCTCCAATTTAAGATTACAAAAGTTCAAGGCTGTCTGGCACACTTTCAAGGTACAAGCCACTCATCTCTGAGCATTCTACCGGCTACTCCGAATTAGGTTTTCCTGCAGTTTTCCTAATTTGTAAGGTAAATACCGGAGTAGTATAGACCAACTTAAGACCTTCTGCAGAGGCACCTCTAAATAGCATTATGCGGGTCACTCTGTAATTGGGCGCAAGCCTGTTGAGGGCCCAGAATAAGAGACGAATAATAAATTAATAAATAAAGCAAGTATTATCAACTTAATTTTTTTATTTTATTTCAATGTATAAGAGAGGAATAAAAAATAAATAAAATAAATATACTGACGCCATGCTTGTCGAAAGCACATTAAATAGAAGCCACCCCCTTTCAGAATAGTGGGAAAAAGGAAATGTAGAAACCCGCAATGGGAAAATTGGGTCATTTAGGTAGGTACTAAGAGCTATAAAGCTCTTAAGGAAAGAGGCGAATCTCAATTTACAACAAACAGACCATTCGGCTCTAGATGGAAACTGTCCTGTATATATTAAAGGAGTAAAGTTGGATATAAATAAAATAGACTGTCGCGGGGCATAGAACTAACAATTTAGAAATAGGGAACCTTTATAATCACACAGGTTAACTTAGGGAAAGATAAAGCGGCCACTGTCCAACTAGCTCGAAAAGAAAACCTGAGAGTCACTTGAGAAGAAATGGAACGTGACGGAAATTTGAGCATCTGAGAGGTGCTCCAGGAGAACTTTAAGGGAAATTGAAGTGAATATAAGAAGAAATTAAGAGTCAAATTTGGTAGAAACTTCAGAGGAAATTGTGGGGAATTTAAGAGTCTTTTCAGAAGAAATTGGTGGAAGTTTGAGTGGACCATGACGGGAATCAAACGGCAATTCTGGAGAAAATCCTTTTCGTTAATAGTAGGTACTTTTGACGTATTTTTAATGAAAAATACAGCTTATACCTGCGTGAATTCCACCCCTACGTCTGAGGGTTTGAGTATACAAATTTTGCAA